>NC_022030.1:8606838-8667132 GCF_000317375.1 Microtus ochrogaster
ACCATCACACACCACCATACACATGCACACACACCATCACACACCAGCACACACATGCACACACACCATCACATACCACCATACACATGCACACACATGCACACACCAGCACACACACCAGCACACACCAGCACATGCAACAACAAATAAATATTAAACTTTTTAAGAAGGAAAGAAAAGAAAGAACATGTAGGTTTCAAGAGCTCTGTCTGTGGTTGCACTTTCCGGTTCCTGCTCCAGGGGAGACAGTGCAAGCAAATCCCCCTGTGTTGTCAGAGTGAGTAAGCAGCCAGTAAGAATTTAGAAATCAGGTCTCCATTCTATTAGAATCTTGAAGAGTTGCCAAGATAAACTAAGTTGTTGCCAGGGACCCCTTACGCTTGGATACTCACAGCTTATACAACCGTGCCACTCCCAGACCACCATTTCTGGCTCATTCCTAGGCGCTATTTCTGGGCCCACCATTGGCTTTTCCTGCTGTGGGGATCAGTGGAAGGCTGAGGTCTCCCTGGATATACACAAATCTCACTGGACACTTCACCTCTGCTTTTCATTTTCCCTACTTGTGCCAATAAAGAAGAATAAGAGTTTTTGATATTCAAGAACAGATCAACTTTGAAATGCCTGTTTGTCCCATTATATAATAGTAGACAACCATTTTTGTATGCCTTAGCAAAAAGACTAGCCTAACATGTCAACATACCCTTTAGGAAACACACACATATGCGCACACACACACACACACACACACACACACACACACACACACACACACACATCACTATCCAGGTGGGAAAGAAGGCAATGAGATCTGACGCCCTCTTCTGGTCGCCGAGGCAACAGCATGCTGTGCACTGACATACACTCCCACTTCACGCATGCCCATAAAGTAAAACAATCAAAATAAATCTTCAAAAAGTGCTTTCTAAGCCAAACCCAATCCCCTTACCTTAATTAATTTCACTGTCTGTCCACATCACATACTACAATGAAAATGAGACAATGAAAATAAAAATCTCCACCTCACACACACACACACACACATAAATATATACACATATATATATACTTATATCTCATATGTATTTAGAACCAAGGGAGCATACTCTCTGATGTCGCTTGTGCGTGCGACAAGAGGCAGCATGAGGAAAAGGAACCCAAAGGTACACAGAGTCACCAAGTGAACTGGCCACTGTAACAAAACTAAGTAGAGGCATTACTTCCCCACCCAGCCTATTCCAACATACCACTTTTTTTTTTTTTTTTTGATTTTTCGAGACAGGGTTTCTCCGTAGCTTTTTTTGGTTCCTGTCCTGGAACTAGCTCTTGTAGACCAGGCTGGCCTCGAACTCACAGAGATCCGCCTGCCTCTGCCTCCTGAGTGCTGGGATTAAAGGCGTGCGCCACCACCGCCCGGCCCCAACATTCCACTTTCAAAACAGGGTTTTTCTATGTTTGCTATGGGTTTGAATATATGGTTTATGCCTCTATGGCACAAGTTTGCACGTTTAGTCCTATGAGGACGGTTCTCCAGGGGCAAGACTGTCAAACAGTCAGACTATTGGCAAGTTGACAGGTCATTCAGGGTGTGCTCTAGAGGAGAACTAAGGTGGTTTTTGTTGGACCCGCCCAGCCACTCTCTTGCATCCTGTTATGAGATGTGACCTGTTCTCTGATACCTTATTCCTGTCACTACATCCAGCGTGATATGACAGTCAAGAGGACTCTCACCAAAACTGTGTGCCATGTCCTGAATCCCTCAAACGGTGATCTCTACAGACCTATACAGACCTCCCCCGCTCAGGTATGGGGCTAGCGCAGAGCTCTCTGAGAGGTGGCTGAGCTCCAGGTAGTAAGAAAAACAAAACATTTTTTCAAGACATCTTCTGCTAGCCAATAGATATTCAACATGTACAAATGTACAGAGTGAACATTGCTTTTGTGCATCTCTTGGATCATGGCCTTGCCTCTCTTTTGTGTAAAAAGTAGGACAATTTTACGCTTGAGGATAAATTGCAAGCAGAGTATTGAGAGCTCCTGGGGGGGCTCTTCACCCATTTCCCATCTGCACGAGATCATACATGAGTCAGGGTGCTTTCGTCAAAACCAAGAAATTAACTTATGACAACACTCAACTAGAAGGAACAGTTTGTTCTGGGTCATTAAGCTTTCCTCTGCTGCACGGTGCAATGCAGAGGTCCGTGCTGCAGGGACCCGTGCTGCAGGCAGGGACCAGTGCTGCAGCTGCCCGTGCTGCAGCTGCCCGTGCTGCAGGGTGCAATGCAGACCCCCGTGCTGCAGGGGCCTGCATTGCAGGGGCCTGCGCTGTAGCTGCCCGTGCTGTAGGGGCCCGTGCTGCAGTGGCCTATGCTGCAGGTGCCCGTGCAGATGCTAGTCTCACCTTCCGCTCTGTTTCCACGTCCTCATCTTGATAATCATGGCATGGGCTGGAGCTGGCTGCAAAGGTGGGTCCCTGAGAATAGTACTGAGAACTTCGGCATCCATCCCGCCTCAGCTTGTCACATTCTGCAGAAAGAACGGGCAGCAAGGGCCAGAAGCCATTAGAAACCAGAATTTCTGGAAGTCCATGTTACTTAACTTTTCCAGTAATATTTTCCTAAGCAAAATAGAATTTCAAACTAATGCTATAAACGATTAAGGGTTATTAAGGCACTAAATGGCGCGTCAATGCACTTTAAGTGGGTCTTCAGAGCGCTCCACGACCCTACGCAGTAAACACCTGTCAGCAACACTGTTCCCAGGAAACTGAAGGTTAGCATAATTAAAACACACAGTCAATATGCTAGGCAAAAAAGGAGTGAATCAGAATGTCACCCCAGGGCCTTTGCTACTGTACTGTATTTGCCACAGAGTTACTGATTATATTATAACAGCTTTTCCAAACCCATAACACAAGTGATGGCCAAGCCACACTTGTTTCTAGGACTTAGCACAGGTGACATGAGAGATCATCTAACGACTGTGATGCTATCGCTTTCCAGAGAGATGGGGTGGGGCAGGGGGAGGAGGGAGGAGAGCACAGGGTCCTGGAAATGAGACTCACAGCCCTGAAGATGCTATGCAGGTGCTGTATCACTTGGCCTGCAATTTAATTTTGATATCAAATTTGCTATGTGGGATTTCATTGGAAGTGATGTGCTAGCCCCAGATATCTGCCAGCCCACAGAGGAATGCCTGGCAGCAGCATGGAGATTAACAGGTTCATGTGTCTTGATGGGCAAAAGGTGGGGTCACAGGCTAAGGTCACAAGGGACACCAAGGCAAGAATTCTCGTTATCTGGGCTAGCGTGTGGGGACAGCACCGATGGCTTCTGGAGCTTTCCCAGTTATTAGCCAGACCTATTAAGGAGGCATATGCCAGGAAAGAGGAGTGAAGTATAGTTCCCTTCAACTTCAAAGGCAGAAAAAAAAAAGGTGCTTTTCTAAAGGTTTTCTCTTTACAGAGATTTTTTAAAAACCATACACCTAAAAGCCCAGAACCAAACTAAGGCCTCACCACAGTTCCTGTGTTAACACAGAACCTACACAGACCCCCACTAGAGAAGGACACTCACTTCAGGAAGAGGTAAAATCATGAGGTTTTTGTTGTTGTTTACGAACAGAAAATAAAAAGACCACTTTCTTCTTTCTTGCAAGGGGAATGGATGGAGGAAGTTTCTAATTCAGAACTATATATCAGACTTGAAAAGGAAAAAAAAAAATTCCCTGACAACAGTCACTAAGCTCTCTGAAAATGTCAAGGTAACTGGAAGATGAACGCCACGAGACAGCTAAGGAACAGCTTCAGCCACTTATGGGGCTGGCAAGTGTTCATAACACTTTCTAAAGCACAGTCTTCAAGTGCCTGAAGCTTCCAGAAGCCACACTGTTTTTAAAATTAGATTTATTTATATATTTATTTATCACGAGTGTAGAGATGAAAATTCACTCATGCAATCTAGCCCTTTAGGCAGAGAAATATTTTCCAGCTCCCCAACAGTTATCAATTACTCTGAGATAAATACAAACGGCTTAGAGCCTTCGTCTACTGAGGTGAGGCTATAGGAAACACGGAGGGTATCTTTCAAATGGTATTCTCTGGAGATTTCTGGGATTCTTGAATATTTGATTTAGTTTCTTTAAATACCTCCCTCAAGGGAGGGCTAAAAACAGTAACACTGAATTCAACAGTTTTACATCCTATACCTTAGCACAACCTGGTGGGTTCGGCATGTAATGCGCTACTAGATTCACTTTGCCGTGGCCCTAGGAATGGACCATCCTAACCATCTCTGTACCATTGAGTCTTCTAAGGGCAGGCAAATCTTCTAAGACAAGCCACCACAAATTATGACCATCTACAGCTACACGCCTCTGCAACACAGGCTTTTCAAATACCCAACAAGGAAAGGAAAATAAAGACAGACACCGAAGCCTTTAAACGAAACTCTTGTTCACCATCATCGTTTCTGGCCACACTATGTAAGAAGGTGAAGAGCATGAACTGGTACGGTGGCACACACCAGTAATCCCGGCATTAGGGAGGTGGAAGCCAGAAGAACAAAAGTTCAAGGCCAGCCTAAGCTAACCAAGACAGACCATGCCTCAAAATAAACAAAACCAACCAAACAAATGAAAATACTTTAAATTTTGTTTCTGTATCGATAACATGTGAGACTGTATTTGAAATATAAGATTTCTTTCTCTTGGAAGTAGAAACTCGTGGCCTAGCCCAATTCTAAGAGTGACATTAGTTCTTATCTTGGGAGAAATGCCTAAGAATACTAAACTCGGTTAAAATGATTGATACATGTTAAATCTTAAAAGCCCAAGTACTTAAGAATAACCTCCCAAACACTAAGAATCATGGGAGGTTAGCAACCATGAGTTCTGTACACCTAGTTGTGGTGCCTCCATCACCCAGTGCAGAAGACAGAGCATGATGTTCATCTCAGAGAAATGTGGACATTGAGGTCCAGCAAACACTAGTGGAGGTTTAGGACTCAGCAGCTGATCTTTTTTTATTTTCTCTCTCTGATGCAATTTCTGAAATAAAGTAAACTCACAAAACTCTAGTGTTACTTATTCCAACGCTAAGGGAAATTTAGGAGAATTTCCGTTATCAACTTGCAGTAGATCTTGGCTTCTGAAACCATGGTTCTGTTCATTACGACTGAATGTATTGTGTGCTAATAAATGAGACAAGAGTGGAACAAACCACCATGAAAAAACAAAGACCCTTCAAACACAGCAAGAGTAATTTAACTGCAAGGCAGCCCATAATTCACAGCCAGGGTTCACCAGCCACTGCAAGACAGAAACAAGCCCTGAACACAGGAGCAGACCCATCTTTAGCGCACACTCTTGAAACAGAAATGAAGGCTATAACTAAGTTAATGTTCTCAAAGGAGTGCTCGAATAAGTATCACTGTTGAGGCCTCTGCTTGCCCAATTATGAAATTTCCCCTCCTTCCTTTTAGGAAAAAAAACAAGTTATTTAGCATAAGGAATATGCTCAAACATTCCCAGTAAGCCAAACTTTTAAACACAGAAGTAAAGAATCCTAAACAAGACAGCCGTCTAACCAACTCAAGAATTTACCTTAGAAATGCCAACAGAATCTACTGCAAGAAGGAGGAACAACCTGAGCAAGCATCCCTAGCATAAATACAAAATGCTGGGCACAGCACAGCACAGCACACACTCCTGCAAGCCCAGCACAACGCTGGGCACAGCACACACTCCTGCAATCCCAGTACAACACCGGGCACAGCACACACTCCTGCAAGCCTAGCACAACACTGGGCACAGCACACACTCCTGCAAGCCCAGTACAACACCGGGCACAGCACACACTTCTGCAAGCCCAGTATGGAGGAAGCAGACAGGAGGTGTCGAGTGCTTGCTGGCCAATCAGCCATTTGGCAAGTCAGGGAGCTCCAGGTTCAATGTGAGACTCTCTCAAAAAAATAAGACAGAGGGGCTGGGAAGATGGCTCAGGGGGTAAGAACTCTTTCCACACAAGAGAGAAGATCTGTGTTTGGACACGTAAAGACAGGTGTGGCCATGCATGATTAGCACCAGGTTCAGTGAGAGATCTTGTCTCAAAGAATAAGGTGGATCTCAGTAAAGGAAGACATCTGATCCATGTCTGGCCTCCATATGTACATACACAGTGCACACACAGGGCACACACACAACACACACACAAGTTGGAGAAGGACTGAAGATACCTGATGTCAATCTCTGTTTTCGCATGTACCTGCACGAACATGTGCACGCATGCACACACACACACCACGTAAGATCTAAAAAATAATCTATTATGATAAGTTTCTGAGAGCTATTTTCAAAATTCATTTCTCTCTGGGCACTCTTACCGAATTCCCTCTTTCTGTGTTACTGCTTCTAAATTTACTTGAGCAGTCACAATGAACTAGAATACACAGCAGCTGCCGAAAGTCCTAGACTCTCAGTGGCTTAATACACCAATTTCAAAATCTCAGTGGCAGAAGGTAGTTATGCTATCCTCACACAGTCAGAGCTGGTGGTGGGTCTGGTCACCATCTCTACCTAAGGGCAGGCAGATGGAGGTCACCTCACCTGGGACTTGCAGTAAGAATCTGGTGTTGCTCACACTGGCTCTTCTGCCTGGAAGTTATAGGAGCTCCATATTGTTATTAGTTGAATATTAGTTTCAGATGAGTTACATTTGTTTATGCTATGAAATATTTGTTTCAATGATGCAAAGATGTGATGCATTGTTCTATGTTGCATTTGTTTAACTCTGGGAAGTTGTGTTACTGTGCCAGTTTAAAACACCTGATTGGTCTAATAAAGAGCTAAACAGCCAATAGCTAGGCAGGAGAGGGATAAGAGGGGCTGCCAGGCAGAGAGAATAAATAGGGGGAGAAAAAGAAAAGGGGGGCTAGAAGAGAAGGAGAAGAGGATTCTGGGAGGCAGCTACCCAGCTAGAGGTGGAATAAGAAGGAAAGAAAAGATACAGAAACAGAGAAAGGTAAAGCCCAGAGGCAAAAGGTAGACAGGATAATTTAAGAAAAGCTGGCTAGGCCAGGCAGTGGTGGTGCATGCCTTCAATCCCAGCACTCTGGAGGCAGAGATAGGCAGATCTCTGTGAGTTTGAAACCAGCCTGATCTACAGAGTGATTTCCAGGACAGGCTCCAAAGCTAAGAAGAAACCTTATCTTGAAAAGCAAAACAAACAAAAGAAAAAAGAGAAAAAGAAAGAAAGAAAAGAAAAAAAGAAAAAGAAAGGAAGGGAAAGCTGGCTAAAAATTAGCCAAGTTAAGGCAAGCATTTATAAAACTAAGTCTCATTTGGGAGCAGGGTGGCAGGTCCCCCAAAAGAGCAAACAGTAAAAAAAACCAACTGCACTCCATCAACTCCAATGTTGTTGAGTAAAACAAGCTGGACAGTTAGTCCTAACTTGAAGAAAGTTAGGGAGTTGATAATATTCCAGAACAGCTCAGAAGAGTCTACCCAATAGAGGAATAATGGCACTGACGGTAGTTTCCAGATTTTTGTTACCTCGTCTCTCACTGTGTTATTTCAGTTCTAAAACGAGGCAGAGAAACTTCTGAAAAGCAATCCGCAACTTCAACGAAAGTCAACCTTTCTGTTTCTGTAAAGGGGGACTGATTATTACGAAGACCGTTAGAGCCGTCAAGTAACTGTCTAGAATCCAGACAGACTTAACACGTAGCTTACTCTATGTGAGAGCTAGGGGCAGCCCCTGGGTCTCTTAGGGATGCAGATTCCAACCTGTTGAACCGCAACATTAGAGTTCCATTAATGGACATTAATTTAACAAAGACTTTCCGGTCCTCTGTCTGCGCAGGCACTGTGTGAGACCCTGGGGTACAAGAACTTCCACAGAGCCCACTATCAGGAGTGTGTGCAAAACAATTCTCCCCAATACCCATTGCTGTTAGACTTCGCCCGTAAATCATACCTACTCTGATTCATTACTGAAAGTCAGCAGGTAACCAGATTGGCTTGCTAGCTGTAAAATTATTAAGAATTATTAAGATTTTGTGCTTTTTTTTTTTTTTTTACCAATTTTAGCTACACCTTCACCAAAACACCACGAAGCTGGGAGCACTTCTTTTCCTAAGAATGCAAGACACTTCTACGGGAGTCCTCTCTCCGTCAATGGCTGGAACCTTTCTAATACCCCTCAGTCCAAAATAGGGCTAAATAATTCAAACCGATGTAACTCCCGAAATCATAAAAATGATTATGCATCTAATCAATTTTACATGACACAAAGATTCATGATTAAGAGTGGTTTATTCTATAAGAGTGTCAGCACCCACAAAATATACGGATACTTATCAAAGCAAAGAAGAAAAAATGAAAGTTCTCTGGTCTAAAAATATGATTTATACATTGAACTGTGTCCTCTCAAAAAATATAGAGAAGTCTTCAGCCTGTATACCCATGTGCTTACTTGGAAATGAAATCCTTCCTGGTAGAACCAGGTTAAAATAAGGTTGTTAGAGTAGGGCCTAGTGAAATATGACTGATGTCTTTAGAGGAAGAGGTGAAGAGACAGGAGGGCCCTCTGAAGACACAGGGAAAGCAGCCACGTGAAGCTAGAGGCAGAGTTTGGAGCTGGCTGGGGCCACCAGAAACTGGAAGGGGCAAAGAAGATTTCCCAGAGAGGATGGAAGGAGAAAGCCGTTGCCACCAATTTAATTTTGAACTCTCCGTCCCTAGGCCTATGCGATAAAACATTTCCTTTGTTTTAAGCCACCCGGTTTTACGATAAGTTGTCACAACAGCCTTCAAGTATTAGAAAAGGATAAGCCAGGGGGAAATGATCGAAGACTTTTCTAGAAATCTGTGTCGAGGGGTAGATTCTTGACAATAACCTCAGTGCATCACATGGAAAGACACATCACAAGAACTGGGCACGACAGGCACCCACCTAACTACTCGATGGCTGTGTAACCCTGCTAATGTAACATCTGCTTTTCTGTCCCAAGAAAAGCGCTTCTTCAGAAAGGAAATGGTTGGCTTGAAAACTCACAAAAGTCGTAACAGTAACTGCCGTGTGTTAGTTACACCCACTTTAAAAGCTTCCTGTGTCACTACCCTAAGATCTCTCGCTACACATAAAGTCAATTGCTCTTCATGACTCTAAGACATGCAGACTAGTATAGTCACATTGTACACAGGAAAACTTAAAGAGACAAAAGTGTAATCTGTTGTGCCGTGCATGGTGGGACCACCAATGGAACCCAGGTGCTGCGGCCTGGGGGCTCATTTTTCTCTCCTAGGAGTAATACCATGCATAACTGCATTGCTTAGGATGGGAGATTAGATCATCCTCATTTCTCCCTGAACCTCTACTATGGCTCCCACCAAACTCATGCTGGGATTTAACTGCTGCTCTGATGGTTCCAGAAATGGGATGCTTTGGCTAGGAAAGCTCCACTCTCACAGACAAGTGTCATTATCCCGGGAAGGAATAAGGCAGCAGGGATGGGTGCCCTTTCTCTGTCCTTGTATCACTTAGAATGGCAAGAGCACCTTATCAGATCTTGGGCTTTCCAGTCTTCAGAGTGAAGAGCAAAATGTCATCTGCCCTTCTGAGGTCGTTCTCAAATCCTCGGTTGTACAGAACCATGTCTTATGACTCCACCCCTCCCCCCCCCCATGCTATGGTGAATTTGTCAGAATCACAGCGGTGACTCTACCTTCGGGACTTATCTCCTGGGACAGTTGCCTATTACTCTCAAGCCACTGCAGTCACCTCCATCTTCATTAATATTCATCTCCCTTCCCTTCTAGGCTTTAGGGGATTCAAAGGAAGAAGCCATAGCTCATGCCTTCTTAGGTCTACTGTGCCCCACATGGTATAAGGTTCAACGTACGCCTTTTGACACACAGACACACACACATACACACAGACACACACACACTTCCTAAACCATGTGAGAGAGACAAAGGAATGATGAAAGAAGAACTTGCAACCAAAAGGCCAAAAGAACCCACAAAGTTTCCTAACTTACCCTTCCCAGGCCAGTGAAGCAGGGACAGTTTATATGAGGATGGACGCCTTCCTTGGGGAGTTGGGAGAGGCTCGGGTCAAAAGCACCAGCCTAGATTCCACAGGGTTCTAGACATGCCACATTTTAACATCTGAGTATGGTTTCTCTTTAACAGTATTAAATCTTTCATAACCCTCTTACTAGAACTCAAGGTCATAAAACTTTGGGCGAACCCCAGCTGCAGAGTTAATTGCAAGGATGATGGCGGTCACACGCCGCTTCAGTGGAGATGCCCTACCCGAGGCCAGCAGCTAAAATGCTCATTGTTTTCAGATCGCTGGGTTTTAAGGCCAATAACACCTGGCATTTTTAAAAACCAGCAAGCCCTTTGCTCTCACTACTTGATTCATGTTTAAAATAACCGTGTGTGACTTAAAGCAGGGTGGGTGTGCATTTTGTCCGTCTCCTATCTTAGGAAATCCAGATGCAAAGTCTCTCATAGTCCCGGATTCTATCGCACTTACTTTCCATCAGATTTAGGATGGCACGGTCTAGGGCCAGCACATCTTCATCTCGGGCCAGGAGAACTGAGAATGCGTAGGCTACAGGCATTTATGTCTAGAAAAAAAAATCAATTCCAGCCTAGCGCTGGGCCAGGTATGATATAGCTAAGATAATTTTGTTTTGTGCTTTTAGTGAAGCACGAAGGAAAAACCGCACTTACATATCACGCCTTGTAAGTATTCAAAAAAAAAATCACCACAAAATGCATTTTTAAATTGACCTCTCACTTCATTAATTTGTTGGGTTTGACGAGATTGTAAAAGAGAAGGAATCTAACTGAATCCATATGCCACTTACAGATAATGAATTTGCCAAAAACACATTTGGATTTTCCAAAAAATCCTTTAAAGCAGTTTACTTCGATTTATTAAAATTGTCTCCGAGCATCAACAAACTTGAAGATAATTAAGAGTCTATAGATGCGCCAGCAATTTCCAAGTGACTCACTCATTTAGCCAACTTACATGAATCTTGTCCATAGGTATTTGTTTTCTAGATAATGACAGAAATTTTAAATGCTAAGAATTCAGATGAACATACCCTTTCTGTTTACTGTGGGGCTAATGATTCTTCTTCTCCTCGGCTTTAAGTAAGAGTTGGTATGCAATTAGACAGGCACACTCAACAATGACATCCAACACATTGCTGTGTTCCAAGTACTCAAGTCGGAACTACCCTGCGATGCAAGAATATTCGGCGCAGAGACCAGTTTCTCCCTAAGCATCACTTCATAGATCCTCAGCATCCAAAGCAACATCAAACACAAAGGACAAAGCAAAAACGCATGGCTTTAACAGTCTTGCCTATGTCTTGGGAAGTTTCTAAAAGTGAGGGTCTGTTTCTGTGTCCCGGCTGACAGGAGTAAGATCTGCTTAGTATTAGGTGAAGAAAGTCCAGCCAATCCGAGAGAAGGCAACTCTGGCCCAAGTGTCAAGTGGGGAGGAGCTCTGGACAGGAATGAGTCTTACATTGTCTGAAGAGGGGAAGAGAGTTAGCCAGAGTTTTATTTCAGGAGAAAGGTGGAAGGGAAGTCACACCATGGGGTCTGTGATTCTGTTGACAGATTCTCTCTCTCTCTTTCTGTCTGTGTGTGTACATGCACACACGTGCATGCATCTACATTTATATGTAGGTACCCGTGCACATGGGGCTGTAAGCTGACAAGTGCCTTCCTCAATCACTTCTCTACCTTAAAATTTTGAGACAAATCTTCCACTAAACCCATTTGGCCAGCATGGCTTATCGGCAAGGCTCGGAGTCCTGTTATCTCTGCCTCCCCAATCCTGGGATTACAGGTATGTAACACTGAGTCTGACTGCTTTCCTATGTGCTAGAGATTGAAACTCAAGTCATTTCTGTGCGACAGGCCACCCCCACAATGCCTGCAATGCCTTGACCCATTTCTTAGTAAACCTCTAAATATCCTTCTACATCTGAGGCCATGCTAACTTAAGGGGAAACCAAGTAAGCAGGCAGAGATGCAAAAGCCCAAGCTTCCAAGTCACTGCCGCAGGATAGTGGGTTTTGTTTTAATCTTCAAGACACTGCAAACTCAGCTGTTTAATTAAATTCCCCTAATTTGGACAGTATTTCTCCAGACTGAGGTACCTCGGCATCCCCAGGCAGGCTCATTAAGGCATCGTCTGGTCTACTCCCAGTGCTCAGTAGGTCGGGAGCAGGGCCCAAGAACATTCATTTCTAGCCATCCCCTGGGAGATGCTCATGCTGCTAGCCCAAGGGCCACCACACGAGGGCAAGGCTCAGAGGCAGATAACGCTCTACAAAATTAAAGGTGGCTGCTGTGACACCACTTAGGGGAGGACAAAAGTCAATGCGGGCTTCTCTACTTGGAGGAGGCAGCAAGCAGGGACTTTCCCTACTGCCCGGCCAAGAGGACAACAGACTCTTTATAGTTGGAGACTTCATGCATATTTCAATGTAAGAGATTATTTTAAAGGGCGAGAGGGTGGCAAGATTGTTCATGTCCAAAACATGTGTGTGTGTGTGTGTGTGTATGTGTGTGTGTGCACGCACACGCATGCACACACACCATTTTTAAAAGTTTCAAAAGGACAGAGGGTGAGCTTAAGTTCATTAAGTCTCTCAGTAGACAGTACCTTAGCAAGAAGACAGGATGAAGCTGAATCTGGCTGACAGGCTACAGATCTGGGATGGAGGAGGAACGCTGTATCTGATATCTTTTATCTCCTAACTGTTTTGTTTTACAAAAAAAGCTCCAATTCTTGCTATTTACAAAAATGTTTTACATGTTAAGACATCCTTAAAATGTTTGGTGGTCTTAACTTGTATTTGGTATTCCAGTTCACCTCCAAACGCAGAGGCAGCTTCCTGCAGGCTATTACAATCCTGTACCTGAAAACTGCTTCCCCTAAACTTTCAACACGGTTAAATACAGTGAGCCCTTTAACGGGTCCAATGGTGAGAACTTGAGTTCCAGTTTTTCCATGTTCTAAATGGAAATATCAACGTCTCCCAAAGATCTCCAAGTCCTAAGTGTAGGTGCACGGTAGGTATCTAGGTATCCAGTGAGTTATCAAATGAAAGAGTTCCTGTATTTACTTAGTAGTGTACCCTTAAAAGGGTAATGAATACAACCCCAACAGAAGTGCTGGCCCCATCATTCATTACACATTATCCTGGGCCACAGCTTCTGCCTCAGTTTACCCAAGGTGATAGTCTAAGTCGTCAGTGTGGAAGGACACTTCACATGTGAGGGGTGGTAAGGGCATAGGTTAGAACGAGGAGCAATAAAGGACTGAATGAGAACCCGGTAGATGAGGCCTTTCAAAGCTCAGAGTAAGAGAAGAGTAGAGAATGAGTAGGTGGGGTGAGGTGACAACATTCAACGGCTAGTCAGGATGTCTACTCAAAGAAATGGAGCCTCAGTACGTTCCAGAGCTGTTGTAGTTTGGAAATGAAATGTCCCCAAGGACTCATGTTTTGAAGGACTGGTCCCTAGACAGGGTTCGAAAGTGGGGCTTTAAGAAAGTGGCAGGCTCGTGGGGGCTCTTAATCAATAGGTTACTAATCCATTGATGGGTTCATAGCTGAATGGACAGTTTAGGCAGCAGAAATTATGAAAGATGGGGCCTGACGGAAGGAGGCAGGTCACTAGAGACCTCCCTTTGAAGGGCACAGCTTGTTTCCTAGTCTTGTTCTTTCTCCCCGCTTTTCCATACTGTGTTGTGAGCAGCCTGCCCTGTCACCAAAATTCTCAGCCCTACTACTTGCCTAGACAAAAAATAAATTCAATTATCCAGCCAAGAACTGAACCCTCTGAAATGCTGGGCTAAAATACCCCCACCTCCTCCCCATAAAGTCTTCTACTTCGTGCATTTTGTCAGTGAGGAAAACCCAACACACTAACCACCCAGATGCTAAAATTAAAAAGCTAAGTGCATCGTGGGTAATTCCCAGAAACTATCTGGCCTGCCAGAACAGATAGATGTCCCAGGAAAACAAAATTTCCAGAGAAAGCACTCGAGTCAGTTTTGGGGAAGAATAGAACAGGAGAGGAGGAGAGGAAAGAATGACATCATTCAAACAGACGGGTTTTCCTGCGAAGGGGGACAAGCCAAAACATATTTTTACCCAATTCCAAGTGACTTCTCCTTTCAGTTTATACAGCTCATTCAGCAAAATGCAGACAAAGATAGGGAAGGTGGAGGTCGCAGAGAGAGAACACACTGCTTGTTGGTCATCAGCTCAATGGAAGTAAATCCATCAAATGGAAGTAAATCTGCTGACTAACGTGTTCGCACACACTGTTTATCTTGTGTGCTGTGACCAATATCACCCCCATTGACATTAAACACCACGGGCAATTTATATACATATATACTTATGAGTATGCACATGCATATATATCCATATGTAATTTTAAATTCAGATTCCATATATGAGAAAAATATGTGGCAATGAAGGAGCTTTTAAAAGGCATTTTGATTAATATCTCTTTATAACTAATAAGGTGGGTAAGGGGCCTTAGTAAGTAAAGACCAGTACCTAAGCCACTAATCCTCGGCTTTTTTTTTTTTTTAAACACACACCCTCAAAAGCATTACTATTAAAATGTCATTTGCCGTCACAGAAATCCAACTTCTACAACCTCTTCTCTCTACATTCCCAAATTAATTTAAGTAGGCTTGCAGAGTGGAATCTGACTGGAATGAGGGCTTCTGACTGGCGCCCATGATGAACGTTGAGTGTGTGGATGGCTGGCGTCCTAGCTGAGCACAACCAGAGAAGTAGCAGTGCAGGCCATCTCCCCTCACGTTAGAATCAGGACAGCCACCTAAACAGCTGAGGAGACCAGCCAGGTCACTCAACACAGGCAGCCCGCAGAGATTCTCGGCCAAGAGCAGAGCCTTGGCTGGACGGGGAGCCACGGAGGCCCTTATCTAGGGACCTTCAGAGTAGCATTTTTCTACCACAGGGACTGAGCACAGAGGCCACTCGAGTTACTTTATCAGCAGTGAAAATAGAATTGCTGAGACAGCAGACTATCTGTGGACACAAAAACAAAACAAAAAGCCTTTGTTCAAACAATCCATGGCGCTTTGTTAAGGCCTGGATCATCTGAAGGTCTGTACTCCTGGTCTGTCTTTTGTGTGTTAGTAACTCCCATTAAAATGGGAGAAGGGTGTCCTCCTTATCTATCTGAAAGAGCTCTAAGCAAGGATGCTTCACTTTCCCAGCCCCCGATGTCCCTCTCACAGGTGATACCAAGGAAAGCACCCGTCGGCATCATTGTGTATGAAATAGTAGCTAAAAGACATCAAGGATGGACACATTAACCAGACTGCTTCCTTCATAATCAACATTCTCTTAAGCTCATATTTTTGTCTTTGTTCCTCTATATTTCTTAAAAAGGGATTTAAGCCCCTGTTTCGAGCATTTTCCCCTAACGATAAACATTCTAAGCCTATTGAATGCCGGACACATTAAAAAAAGCGGAATGGCTTCAGTTGTGTGGCCGATGCCCTTTGAAAAGTCAGCCTAACTAAACTGTCCAGCACTGGGCGCAAGATTATCAGCTGACGTCATCTTTCTCACCAAAGGGCTAACAATGCAGCAGAGCCACGTTTCCAGCAAGCCTCCAGCGCCCCTCTTAGGGAACCACGTGATTTCTGGCTCCAACTCAACCCATGCTTCCCCAATTCCCTAAGACGACACGGTACCACCTCTGGTGCTACACACTGCTCTCTGGTTCACTGCCTCTTAACTGCTCTTTCAAAGGTCACCAAAGACTTCCTAATGACCGAGTCAATGGGCAGTCTATAAGCACCAGGGTGACTGCCCTGTCCTGGTGACTTTCTCCTTCCCCAATTATTCTCTTACACCTTCTGCTGGGGCAACCTCTGTAGATATAAAACAATTAGGCTTCCAGGGTAAATTGAACCCCACCGCCAGCCCTTCATTCTCTCTCTTGTTCCTAAGACAGTCTCATGGTTGTTCATTAGCTCTGACGCAGCTCTCTGAAGTTGTAGGGGACCGGGACTTACACAAATGAAGGAGCATTTCTAGTTCCGTGTGCTAGACTGTGGGCTGGGGATACACGGGACAAAGTCTAGCTACTAAAAGTCTTGCTTTAAAGGGTGAATAAATGTGGAAACATAATCACATGACTGGTTTAAAGCTTTTTGAATAGAGCGCAATAAAGTTCTGTGGGAACGGGAAGAAGAGTTGAAAAGGGTTGCTGGGAAGTCCAGAAGAGCTAGTGGAGATTTCAGATGCCTACGGGACTATCAAAGAGAGGGAGGCAGCCAGGTATGAGAGGCCATGGTTCAGAAGGGCAAAGAGTGGATGGCAACACACGGTGGAGGGTGGGGAGAGCAAGAGAGCATTCTAGGTAAAGAACTTTATCAAACTTCCTTGTAAAATTATAAAGACCTTACAAGGAGGGTCAGAGGTCTGTGAAATAGACAGGATGATTTGGTACAGGACACAGGGGACACTTCACACAGGCTGTGGTCTTAAAGACCTGAACGGAAGCTAGAAAAGAATTTCAAATTAAGCAGAGGAATGATTGAGTTTATGTTTTAAAGTCTACACCCAAGGGTAGGGTGAGGCTCAATAGTACCACCGCCCGCCGTCAACCTTGTACCAGTTACTCATACAGTCTTATCTCCCTGGCTGGCTTGAAGCGGCTGGAAGAAAACAAGAGTTACTCATCTCTGGCTCCAGTACAACATCCAGCCCAGTGACTCACTTGCGAGACTTGCCTAGAAAAAGAAAAAACAATCTATAGCAACAGAAACTTGATTTTAAACACTCTGATTTCTCGGGGCTTCGGCTCAGCAGTTAGCATATCTCTTTGCCAATAATCTGCACATATGTCACCCTTCCAGAGCCGAGGCCGATCGGAATTTCGAAGCTTAGGAAGAAACGGAGTTAAAACTATAAGCTGTTTTCGAGAAGCCAGGAAAAAAATTAAGATAAGATTCTCAAGACGTGTACGAACAACTCTGAGATCAGAACTCTGGCCCCCCATCTCAGTTTCTGGAATACTTACTGACCATGGAGAAAGACTCTAACCCAGTGCTGCTGTGGTTGAGAGAAAGAAGACAGATGTGGATCTCACACCTCTGTTCTGTGGCATTTTCTGACTAATATTCTGTGGTCACCTCTTTTCAGAGGCCATTGTTAGCTTCTGCCCCAAACTATATACCTATTTTTCTTAAATTAGAATATGGGGAGCTAGGCAGGGTACTGTGTGCTTGAAATCCCAACACTCTCGAGGCTGAGACAGGAGGCTCACTATGACTTTGAGACTAGTCTAGACTACATAGTGAGTTCAGGGCCAGGCTAGGCTGTATAGACTCTATCTCAAAATAACAATTAGAAAGTGATTTTGAATAATATGTAAATAAACATAATTTAATATTACTTGTGCATAAGAATTCGACATACTTTTCTTTAGCTAGCAATACCCTGCTTTCTTGAAAATATCAATGTTCTGCAGAAAGCCAGAAGCTAGCCAGAACACCAGCTACAAGTGGTAAGTCATTTACCTATTTCCAAACTTTCATCATTTCCCCTCAGAACATATACTTCATATATGTTAAGTCTATTGAGGCATTCGAGCCTAATATAACACTAAAAACAAGCACCAAATGTCACTAAGATGTGCAGGTCACACCTGACATCACACAGTGCTTCTCTGTTTCTCTTGCACTAATTTGAATGTTAAGAACATCGGGGTGAGTGAAGAGAAGATTCTAGCAACAAGATTCTAGCAACAACGGTGAGGCTACCTTGGGCCACAATGAGCTCATGGAAATCGCCTCAAGGAACTGCCTCAGCAAGACACTAAATCCGCCTTGGACCATTAAACTCCCAGGGTGAGCCGGGTCCCTGTGAACTTGCAGGGAGTTGGCAGCTGGCTAAAGACACACGAAAAGAACAAGTTTCCTCAGGATGCCCAAGTGGTCTGAGATCACAATAGGTCTGCAGATTGGATATCCCTTCTCAGGGTTTTGGTTTGTCTGTCTACTGAATGTGAGGGACGGCTTACCAGAGGGTGTCGTCCAGAGGCTGCTGGGGAATAGGGATAAATGCATCGTACTTGTGTGGATGACGAAGAACCACAGCATCATTCTATGGATTTCCCTGCCGTCTTACATCGCTCCTTGTTCTTCTCCTCTCTCCTTCCCCACCCACAATGCACGCTGGGAGTAGAGCATTTATGGAAAGCCCTAACGAAAACCTGACAACCATTTCAGAAAGAGGCCTGTGTTCTGCTAAGTTACATCTGTGTGCCACCAAACTGAACTAAAATACTTTGAGATTCTTTACATACTTCATTTTATTCTCATGAAAATATACTAAAAAGAAATTTATAGATGAAATGGAAAAAGGAAACTTAACCAACTAAGAGACACACTCAAATCCCATATGCCTGGTATACACATGTCAGGATTGGGTTACACATGTGACCTATGCACTTTCCAGAACCAGTCTTCTCTTAGATAGCAAGAACAGGTATTTCTACATTTTAGCTGGCATTCTATTTTTTTCTTAACTTAGGAATGGTTATGATAGATGTTTACTTTAAACTTATTTGTTAAACTGTACCTGTCTTGTGTATTTTATGCTACATTATATTTTAAAAATGATTTTTAAAATTACGAGTATGTAAGGGGATGCACATGCGTACAGTGCTGGTGGAGGCCAGAAGAAGGTGATGGATCCCTTGAAGTTGGAATTGCAGTCAGTTGTGAGCTACCTCATGTGAGTGATGGAAACTACCCAGATCCTCTTAGAAGAGCTGTACATGTTCTTAACTGCTAAACCATCTCGCCAGCACCTCAAGTCCTAATTTTTTTTAAATGTGAAAGAAAAATAAAAGATAAAGAACTAATGTAGTTGGCACAAGTAAGTAGGCACTGTCTGCAGTGCTAGGCAGCTGTGCTATTCTAAAAGTGAAAGTGTTCAATCAAGGCCTACAAAGCCACGCCTACAAAGCCACGCCCACAAAGATTCCCTCTGGGGATCTCCAGGACAAGAATCGACTGCCCAAGGCACAAGGCATATCCGCGAGGTCTCAGAGACCCACCTGCCCAGAGAAGACGGTACAACAGTTGATCTTCCTCATTAGATCCAGGGAAAAGACTGGACGCGGAAACCTGGCAGGCCCTGTTAAGAAACCTAATTTGGAGAAAGCTATCTCCCGCTGAACATTAGACAGGCTGACACACTTATCTCTAGTCATCGGAGGAAAGCGGTTGCTGTCTCACATTGTAAATCTGCAGCCCTGTCCTTTCAGGTGTGATGAACATGACTCCTACCTGACAGGACACAGGGATAACTCAACGCTCCCTATCCCCACACTGGGCTTGCGCTTCTGTTCCTGGTAGAAGTGCAGGACTGTACCTGTAGCCACGGAGCAAGCTGACCTGCTAAAATGAATTTCTCAGCAAGGAACTGTGACTACAAGAACATTCCTGATGCCAACAGCAGATGCTCTGTGAACTAATTCAGGCAGTAGTATACACAGCCACAGAGACTAAATTATCTGTTAAACATACTGTGAGAAACTGTATTTATCTCTCTCAAGTTGAGTTTTTCGGAGACTTAAACAGGATGCCTTTATTTCAGTCTTTAATATGCTCATTATCGTCAAATGAAGTCTTCAAACTGTAGAGAAACAAACAAGGACCCCCCTCTCTCTTGGAGTTTCCGATTCCCCCTTCCCACTCAACTAGGACTCTTTCTAGACAGCTAAAGACAGTGCAGATAAGATTGGTTATAAAGGGGGTACCTTTCATCAAAGCTGTCTCTAATCATGGCATAAAGGTTCAAGTAGCTATGGAGATAAAAAGGTGGAATCTTCTGGAAATTAAGGGCCATGCTAAAAGAATTCTTCATGGATAATCGAGCCATCTTCAAAACCTCACTCTTCTTGGTAAGCCAGATGCCTTGATAAACCAAACAAGGGACTGGAATAATGGCTCCAGAGATCTGTTCCAACTAGCCACATACTGACTTACAACAGTCGGTAACTCCAGCTCCAGGTAATCTAACACCCTCTCCTGGCCTCCACAGGCACCAGGCACCTGTGTGATAACATGCAGGTAAAGCATTCATACATATAAAAATACACAAATCAAAAAAGAAGAAAGAAAGAAAGAGAGAGAGAGAAAGAAGAAAGGAAGAAAGAAAGAAGGAATCCAAGAAAGAAACCAACCAAACAGCAAAATACTATTTTTGAATCTCGGCAACAAGTTTTAGTTAGGTTTCCCACTGCTGGGAAGAGACGCCATGATCACAGCAACTCTTACAAAGAAAACATTTAATCATGGCGACTTGTTTACAGATCAGAGGTTCAGTCCATTATCATGACAGAGAGAATGGCAGCACTCAGGCAGACATGGGGCTGGAGTATGAGAGCCCTATATCTTTTAGGTAACAGGAAGTTGACTGATTGTCACACTGAAGGAAGCTTGAGACCTCACAGCCCACCCCCACAGTGATGCACTTCCTCCAACTAGACCACACCTACTCCAACAAAGCCATACCCTATAATAGTGCTACCCCCTTTAGGGGCACTAATTTCAACCATCACACATGTATCTGCACGGGTAGTAAATCAAGACCTAAATCACTAGAAACACATCAACAAAACCAACATTTGATCTAAAAATGAGGCTACTGTTTTATCAAGCAGAACAAGATGCTGTCTAAATAAACAAGTGAACAGACACACATGCAAATGAGTAAGTACAAAATGGATGCTCAAATATCAACTAATGATGTCTATCTATTACCTGCCCTGGGGCATCAACTTATGCCTAACCTTTGCATAGCACACTTTTCCAAAGCATGTGCCTTCCGTAGTCATTGGACTGACTACTCAACACTCCATATTGCGTTAAGAGTAACCACTCACCATGTATTTGTTACCCCATTGGTACCACTTCCATTTGCACTTTGTAGTCCTTATAACTAAGCAAGTCTATCTTCCTCTCCTTTGAAGAAGAGTGATGGAATAATTCATAAGAGTACTTGAGTCATAACGAGACAGTACTTGTCTATTTAGTAAAAAGAAATGCTGGAACTTCTTTAAGATTAAAGACAAGATCACTGTGAGATTAGGAGGCAGAACAAAATAGATTGCTCACTATCGATAATTACTTTTATAAATTTCTGAGCAAAAGAACGTTCATGGAGAATTAACTTCAACTGATAACTCATTCAACATCAAGTCTTAATGGTACGCATATGTGGAAATACTTGGCGACATCATTAGGGTTCCTTCCCCCGACATCCTGAATCTTCACTTGTGTGGAGGCAATGGATACACTTTTTGTATTCTCTCTGTTTGCTGAGAGGATGCGGGGGAAGTGGGACACAAAGTTCTGTGTGGATCAAAAGTGATCAGAAGTCCATACTGAACAGAAGAGAACCCAGAAGTTCTTTCTCATTCCACCCTACCCATCAGCAGTTCACAAAGCCGTATTTTAAACCTCAAAAAGGAGTTTGAAAAATCCAGACTTTAAAAGGTACAGTCCAAAAAATTTCCCAAAGTTATTAATTTTATGACAAGAATATCTCTTTGATGAAACTCTTGAGGGCATTAAAGCAATTACAAAAACTATCTTGGAAGGATCTTTTCAAAATAAAATTCCAGTTTTGGGGAAACTGGTGCTGGTGGTGATATCTCTTGTGGGGAACTGAAGAATCCAGAGACAGATGCTCAGTCTCCTAAGGGAAGGACAGTTCTGATGTGGGACTTGAAGATACATGAACTGGAGAGTAAGGCAGTTCCCTGGAGAGTGATCAGGAACCAGGTGGGCCTGAATCTTCAGATTCACGCATACCTTCCCAGGGGAACTTTCTATGAGCCAGCCCGTGCAATTGCTTGGCTGCTCAGAAGCTGGGCAGAGCGATGTGAGAGAGGGTACGAGAGAGGCACTGCCTAAGGATCTGTCCTGAGAACCATGCCACCTTCTCAGTGACTACCTGGGGGAGGGAGGAGAACAATGAAAGCAGAGATGTCACCGGCTGAAACAAACTAAAGAGGAACCGCTGGGCACTGCACAGTCCTCGACTGTGGTTAGATGTATGTTCGCTCAGCAATCAGTGTCACCAAGGTGATGAAGCTCAAAGTACAACTCCAAGGTCGTGCGAATGAACAAAGCAAATACTGTTCTTCTTGTTTAAGCTCGTAGTCATCAAACCTTTAAGGTACTCTGGCTCAATGAAAAAGAGAACGTCACAAATGCCTTAAGTTTTAGAGTCTAAAACAAGATACTCTTGAGGCAAACAAAATAAGGTATGTACCATAAAAATTAAAGGGGGAAGAGGTGGGCAAGATGCTTCAGCAGGGAAAGGTGCTTGTCACTAAACCTAAGGACCTGGGTTTGATCCTTAGGAATCATATGGTGGAAGGGAAGAACTGGCTCCCACAAATTAGCATGTTGCCCTCTGACATACGTACATTTGCAGTGGCAAATATATGTATATATGTAGGTAGGTAGACAGATAGACGATAGATGTAAAATAACTAAAGCAAAACAAAACAGCAATAATTTAATGGCAGATCTACCGATTGTTATCTGATTGTCTCCAAGCAAAAGTTATCTGGGTTTCTGTTTGTTTGTTTTCATTCCCAAAGAGCAGCTTTTGGCTTATCTCCTGAATACTTTTCATGGTGTGGTTTGTACTATAAACTACAAATTCAGGTCATGTTTAAGTCTTGGTTGTTGTAGCTAACTTAGAAGTGCCAGGCAAGTTTACCTTAGTGAATTTTTCCTGCATCTAGGTGCAGTGAGAGCAACTGTAGAATAACTCTGAAGATTAAACGAGATGAGACATTCAGGGAGCTAGTCTATTCCCTAGCACTGTACCAAACTGCTTAATAGGCATGCATCGTATCGCTGCGCTGATACATTAAATAATAAATCTCTTAGTAAATGTCTGATACAACAGTAAAAATTCACATAAAGCCAGAGGTTCCTCACTGGGCTTTCTCCTTGAGTCAGTGACAAAACTAACTGTTAAAGACTCAAGTCTTCCACAATAGATATTAGAAACAGTTTCATTAAATTTCAAGGAAACCTCAAATACTTCTTTGGTTTATTTATGTCCCAAATGTCGCACATCCAATTGGAACAGTACACCAAAGGGTAAGAACTTTGGTGTGCTGTCTTATTACCAAGTGTCTACTTTCCCAATGGACCCTTTACCTTGGAAGAATCCCCTGGTCTCCTATCACCTTTGCAAAGACCCTTTGCTACACCCATTTGCTGTTTTCAACATCAACCATTAGTTAAAGTGAGAGTCGTGTACTAGCGGTAGGAATTCACACCTCTTATACTTCCTAGCAGACACTGCCAACAGAATCTATGGTCAGAGAGCCCTGCTGCACATTACCCAAGTTCTGGTACCTCAACTATTTAGCATCATGTCAATGTCTACATACAACCCCGCCTTCCAACCATGCAAAAGAACCAGCTTTAGCAAAGTTGCTTTCAATACATAATGTATCTTTAAGGGCAGTGGCAAGGCCTGGCCCAGATGTTTATTTTCTTTGGATTAGATTAATGCTGGTGGTTTGAACATTTGGAGGGGTTTTTAAGCAGCATTAGGTTCTTTGAAGGCAAATGTACAAGTCAGTAAAAAGGGTCTTCCAAGGACCAGAAGCTTTCAGCCATATGTAAGGATGTATCTATGGAGACATTCAATGTCCACACCTCTTCTTTTACAGACCGTGATTAAAGTCAGTTCTTAACAATTATCAATTAAGCCACGCAAGCACAGAGCGATGGCTGCCTTACCCCTCAGCACTGATTTGAGGTTGAGCTTAGCTTGGCGGTGCAGGTCCTCAACACAGGGGGGTCTTGTAGTGGGAAGGAAAACGTTCTCTTGCTGATGCCATGGTGCCGTGTAGTGGACGGTCCATCGGCTCTCCTCGTCTAGGTTGGAAACGGCTACAGAGACAAAGAAGAGATTCACACGTCAGTTGTTGACCCTGAATTGGTTACATTAAGATAAGGTCCCAGTCACCAGGCACGACAGCTCATGCCTTCAGTCCCAACCATTAGGAGGCAGAAGCAGGAGAACCTCAAAGGTTCAACACCAGCCTGGGTTACATAGTGGGTTCCAGGAATACATTGAGTGAGACCTTGTTTCAAAAACAACCAGAGAAAGGTAAGACTGTGGTATTTAACACACTCACAGGTAAGAACCCACCAGGAACAAGGGAACTAGATTTCATCTCAGGCTCGAGTGATTTTGTCCGTAAAGAAAAAGCACCAACCAACCACCCATCTACCACACAGTATGTTCATAGAATGTTTGCTCAGCTCCCTGCTTCCCAGACCCATAGCTCCTCCTCCCGCTCCCAGGTTAGAAAAATGACAGACAAAATTGACCATTCCTCCTTATCCACAGACAACAAACCAAGTTTGCCAATGGTACAATGTGGCCGTCTCATTAAACAAACCAGAAACAAATTCCCCATCATGAGGTTGGGACCAAACATCTATCTTCTACTGCCTAACTTAAAAACACCATTGTTGCAAGCACAAATAAAAAATTTAGGACTTAGTGTATTCGGTTTGAACAAGATCTGCAATGTAAAATTCTCTCATTTATGCTTCCATGGGCTGCTTCCACTGTAATTTTTTTAAATGTCTAACGCAATTGACTTCTACCAACACAAAGCAAGTCAATTAAATTTTTCCAACACAAAAGAGTCCAAAGTCTTGGTGGGAGGGGAATAACAGGCACACCGAGCCTAAGAGGAATCGCTAAGATAATTTGCTTACACTCCTACCAGGGCTTGAGATCTCTTTTTGTTCCCTATTTCCCAACAACACAATCTATGCTGGCGTATGCGTAGAACGTAGTCATCAACAACACTTTAATACTTTCAATATGTCTGCCACATACTTATGCATAGAAAGGACTAGACAGACCCACGTAAAAGGAAGCCCCTGGACTGGGCATTTACCCAGGATGGCAAATCTAACTCATGTAGAGCCAGCAGACGTTGGGGCGGTGAGTCAGAAGTCTACCCTGACTGTGCCCTACAGAGAACAGTTGCCTGAAGCAACAGAATGTATGCCTGGGAACAAGATCATAAAACACCATCTCAAAGGAACATGAAAAACAAAATGAACTAATGACTCTGTTTGAACATATTTAAAATTAGCTCAACATACCCCATACACAGTAACCAGGTCTACAGTAGAGCCCAGATGGACAAAGGTTGCTCATGAAATAACCTGTGGAAAGCAAGATTGGGAAGAAACAATGAATTCTGAACGAGCGAGCCCCGGCCCTGTTTCCATGGAAGAGCTGCGCCGTCCTTAGCCTGGCTCCCACACACCTGTAACCCGTCTTTCTGTAATTTTCCTGTAGCGACCACATTTTAAAAGTCTATGGATCTGAAGATTTAAGGAGCTGCTTTCTCCATAAATTGCGAAAGGGTAATACACATTGAGAACCAGGCATAAAGTTAAAAAGAGAAATGCTGTTTTCTGCTTATAATGTTCGACAAAAGTGGTATATAAATTAGGCCCCTATTGTTTTACATATTGGACAAGAGTTCGGCATGGTTCATAACACCATCAGCCTTAATATATAAAATCTGAAAGCGCGGTCTTCACTCTGCTCAGAGAGTAACACAGCTCCAAGCAGCCAGAAGTCCCTCAAAGTACACACAGAATTGATTACAATGGCTTTTGCTAATGCCTATTTATTTTTAAATTTTCATTGCCTTAGCCGGAAAATGGAAACTTTCCCCCACTTTGCTCATTACAAATCAAATCCAAATGCTGGCATCTGAACCCCTGTAATTGTACCATCTGCCCCAGGCCACAGACACGAACTGGTTCCTCTGAAAGAGCACTTGTCTCTTCCCCTCTACCTGCCTCCTGCCAGGGCAGATAGATCTCTATCATCCCCTCCACAGACAGGCTTCAAGCTAGAGAGATGTGGGAAATGGGCCCAGAGTGCTGTCCTTTGTTGTGTTCTCCAAGGTCTGTGAGCAGAGACATCCCACCCCCCACTCCCTGGATGCACATTTAGCCAGGTCTTGTCACTGATCAAAAGGCAACACAAAGCCACACTGAAATAATAGGAAAAAGAAAACCATGTCACTGTAAAATTAAATTTTCACGGGAATGAAGAGGCGCCGAGATTAAGGAAATTTAAACTGACAGGAAGTACACAAAGAAGCCACAACCCAAGAGCTCACTGCTTTACGACCGTCACTGATCCGTCTAGACAGTATGTCCTCGAGCTCAAAAATCCATAACCGAGAGTACCAGGGGGCTTTAGAGGATCATCCCCACCAGAACAATGTGACACGTTACCCATGGACTCCTTACCTCAGCCACTCAGACAGCTGAATGCCCAGAAACCACACACTGTCTATCAAGGCAGAGTCAACACAAAGACCTTCTCTTCCTTAAAGTACTTCTTGTGAGACATATAAAAGAAACAAAGTCACTTAAACCCCAAACATAAATAAATAAGACAGGATAAGGCCGCATCATACTGTCCGAGGCGATGCAGCGACGGGCATACAGTGGAGGTCAATTCATCTTCTTTTACTGTGATTTCAGCACTCGGAAGGGCACACACACACACATGACACGCACACACACGCACACACACACATTCCCCAGAACTTACTTTTCTTCTTGAAACGTTTAAAGAAAGATTTAATCTTTGCATTAATGAAGACCACCATTTTCTGTCTGCAGCCCCTACATAGGTTCGGAATCCGAAGTCACTTTAGAAGTTGGGTCCAGCAGGCAGGTGGCAAACGGTGCTCTACAGCCCAGGATTCTAACTTTCCTCATCGGGTCGCAGTCCTTTCGACGACGTCCGCCTCCCTGAGCTGTTCCTAACTCTGAGGTCAAGTTTATAGTCAGGTGGTTACAAACCCTAAGCAGGTCCTCGAACTAGAAAGACTCCCACTGAAACCTGATCTGTAGGCTAGGAGTGGCCAGCGACAACAGGAAGAGAGAAAGCCAATCACAGCACTCATTTGCATAAGCACTGCTCGGCTCTCTGGCCCATTCATTCCATTTCCTCTGCACACATAGACGGCAGATTAGGTTTTCTGGATGTCTTGTCACGATGAAACACATGGGTGCCGTATTCACGAGGCCACTATGTCCATCCAGATCGGTTGGTTTGTCTGTTTACAGGATGCAGTAAGTCCGAGCGCAACCCCATGTTGATTCTGCTCCTTTCCAGCCCACCGGGGAGTAAGGGGTGAGGGCTGAGACAGGGGTAATGAACCAACCTTTGTTTGCCAGCCACACCCCCAGGCTCTGCTTCCCAACAGAACTTCCACTAGTTTAGAAAAGAATCTCCAGGGAGCTCTGTCGTGACTTAGTGGCATTTTTATGCAAATGAGGGTGCCCTGTCTTCTCACCCCGGCTAGTCACAGCTCTCAGCGCCCGGCTCTGGAAGTGTGATCTCATTTGACTCTAGCTGGCACGGACTCTTAAAAAAACAAACAAAACCCCTTAACTTCTCTACTCCAAAGAAGAAATTAGATAACATTACCCAAACCACTTTAATCTCTTTTAAATGCAGTAATTACCCAACAGCCTGGTTCTAGCAATTCCGCCACAGCTTTACCCGGTTGTAGTTTTAAATAAACATTACTTGGATTACTCTTTATTTAGTTCAAACGCACTTCAGTTCTGGACTGAGGAAAGTCGAATGTAACCGGAGGGAAATCAAGGCACTGTTAGAAGAATACAGCCCAGGGGGAAAGAGAAAGATGTGAAAAGCTGAAGACAGATCAGGGGCCAGGAAGGGGAGCACAGGACACACACCTCCCATTCACCCCACTGAGCACAGAAAAGAACCTCTTAGTTCATAGCTTGGGGCCAGACTTGTAACTGAATGGAAAAATGCAATAATCCTCTAATTCAAAACATTTACTTTATAACAAAGGCTCTTAAGTCAAAGAATGGCAGTTTATTTAAGGGGCTTCCCTAGGGAAAGCCTGGGGATGATGGCCCCTCAAAGCTTCTCTTCCCTTTAACCGAACCATCTGAACAACAAAAGCGAACAAAAACCAAAGAAACTAACATATCGTCACACCCGGAGAAATTTTGCTATGTGTTCTTTCGTCCTTTACACGACTTTCCTTAAAAGTCATTGAAGTGCTAGATGGTAAATGAGTAACAATCAAGGAGGTAACTCAAATGACACCCAGTCTTACAAGGAGACCAAAGTTCCTCTTCAGACTTATCAGTGACTGAGACCTTACTCTGAGCGTGGCATTAGAGACAGGTTGAGTTCAGTAGGTAAAGAAATAATCTAATTCACCATCTACAAGTTTTTTGAGGTTCGATGTCATTCTGAAGTTCAGAGACAATTTTCCACCTGAAAGTAGAGACTGTTCAGGACAGCAGACCGTGAATACACTAGATCCCATACAGCGCACAGCTTCTTGTGCACACAAGAACAGCATACAATCGCAGACACATTCGCTAACCAGGTAAGTATTGAGAGTCTACGACGGGCCTCTCTCAC
Source organism: Microtus ochrogaster (assembly GCF_000317375.1). Classification (NCBI taxonomy): domain Eukaryota; kingdom Metazoa; phylum Chordata; class Mammalia; order Rodentia; family Cricetidae; genus Microtus; species Microtus ochrogaster. The sequence continues at coordinate 8,635,452 of NC_022030.1, forward strand.
CAGGCCTGTATTATCTGACAAGAAACCAGCCATATGGCCGATCAGAGAGTGGTACATTCAGTGAGCAAAAAAGAAAAGTTGGGCAAAAGTAGGCAAAAGAGGATGGGAAGGAAGTAGACGGGTCTGGGTGGATTTTAAATAAGTCAGGGTGTCCTCGCTGAAATAACGGGGTCTGGGTGCAGGCTTGAAGGAGAACATGGCAATAAACAAAACAAACCGGTAAATCCCACTGGCTCTCATTTTCAAAACAAGACTGTTCTTCAGGCTGGGGACCCACATCTCCAACCCTCCAGGACTGGTTAAAGAAGTACTCTTTCCCTTCTTAGAAGATGAACTGCAACAAGAGTGGAACCATTCTCTCTCCAGAATGTCCGAAGCTAAGTAGGCACAGTTAGGGAAGATTAGCCCTTATTTGTTATACACCGGCCAATGGTAAAATCAGGGACACGAGGCAGGCTTCCAGCCGGAAATGTGGACACATTATCCTCTTCAATCAATAAATCAAATGAATTATCAAGTTTATCAACTGTTACACACTGTTATGTTTTGGCATTATACATTTAATTAATCATCAAGTTTTATTAATTATAAAGTCTTCCCAAATAACTGCCGTCTCATGCTTTATATCGTATATAGAGCCTGAGAACAGGGACATATGTCTACTATATAATTTGCATGCCTTCCCGCCATGATTTATTTAAGCAAACGTCTAGCATTTTGAAGTTGCTTAGTTTAGACATTCAACAGGAAATACATGATTCTGCGGCCCTTCCCACTCCAGGTGTAGGCAGCCATGTTAACAGCAACATCAGCAAAACAGCTGGGATACCCTAGCGTCTGCATGTAACAGAATACCACAACGGTGAAGACCTCAGTTCGACAACCACCCATCCATGCCTTGGTTAGGTCAGCAGGACAGTGGAGGCACGGACTGTATTTCTATTCCAGGGCTATTATCAGAACTTAATACATTTCTATTAATAGAGTCTATGGAATAGTTCTCAGTATGTAGTAAGCATTTGTGTTCACTAAATACACAAATAAAATCTCAGAAAACAGCAAAGCAGCTTCATGCTTAATAAAGAATTATGCTTATTTTTGGATTTTTATTTGTGTGTATGTGGTATTCATGCATATGCATGTGTATGCATTTGCCTACATGGGTGACGGTCACAGGACAATGTGCAGGAGTTAGTTCTCGCCTTCTACCATAGGGTCCCATGAATCAAACTCAGATTATCGGGCTTGATGGCAAGCATTTATCTTTCGACTCCTCTCAGAGTTCAACTGTCAGCTCCTCGAATGGTTGCTCCCCCCACTGCCTTTGAGTTATACCCAGATAGCATTTTTTTTCTAGTACCATCAAATGCTAATTCTCAAAGAGTTTTCAGGTTAGAGAGCTGGCTTAGTCAGTAGCGTGCATGCTGCACAAGCATGAATACGTGAGTGCAATCCCCTTGCTCCCCTGTGAAAAGAGCAAGGGTAACAGTGGACACCTATAATCTCAACACTGGACAAGCAGAGACAGGGGGATCTTTGGGCTTGCAGACCATCCAGGCTAGCTTCCGGTTCAGTGGGAGATCCTACTTCACAAAAAGGTAAGAGAAAAGTGATTGCAGGAGGCATATAACATTGGCCTCTGACCACACACAGGAACACACATACACAGATAAGTAAATTAAAAAAAAAAAAAAAACAAAACAACAACAACAAAAAAACTATGTTGCAACACTGGTTGAACAATCCTGGTTGAACTGCGGTGGATGAGACGCTAAAATTCTAGGCTCCAATAACCTTGGTGTCTCCTTATTCTGACACGGAATTCTGAGATTCTGTGTCCAGTACTGTGCCGTGAAATATGTGTCTTTATTATAAAGCTCCAGCTGTTCTGCTTCTTCTTTCACATCAATAAAATCTTAGGAATAAATGTTAAAGGTTTTTCTTAGCAGAGCGGTAGTAGTTTACAACTTTAATCCCAGCAGAGACAGGCAGGGTCTCTGTGAGTTTCAGGCCAGTCTACTCAACAGAGCTAGTTCCGGGAGAGCCAGAGCTGCACAGAGAAACCCCATCTCGAAAAATCAAACTAACTAACTAACTAACTATTTTTCCTTATAGGCCACATACGGTGATATACGCCTCTACTTTCTGCTATCCAGGAGGCAGAAGGCTTGTGTGAACCTCTGAGTTCAAGTTCAGAACAGCCTGAGCAAAGAAGCGAGAACAACTTTACTAACAACATATATTCTTCAGGGCATCATTTTATCACCTCCCCAGGCAGGTACCTCAAACACATCAGTTCAAAAAACTTACTTAAATACAACAGTGGTTTATGCCCAACCTTTTAACAGTTTTATGCCAAACACTTATGAGTTTCCTTGTGTCAGAGGTTCAGGATAAAGGATGGTCACTGTGGGTTACCGAGGTGCACGTGCCTATAATCCCAGCATGTGTCAGGTGAAAGTGAGAATCACTGAATTCAAGGCCATCCTAGGCTACACAGGAGACACTGTCTTAAAAGTCAGTATATAGCTCAGTAGTTAGGTGTGTACCTGGAATGGCTACAAGGTCCAAGATTTGATTGCCTCAGGAAAAAAAAATGGTCACAGTCCAGTGGGGAAGACAGGAAGACACACCCCAAAAGATAAAAATGGTGGCAACAATGAGGAAGTGCAGGAGAAGGGGCAAGGACAGGAAGTACCTAATGAAATGATGAAGGAGCCCTCGTTTCTTCAGAAGAGTCTCAGTGGAAAAGTGAAGGGAGGGTACGGTCGTCAGACTTAGGTCTGTGCGTACTGTGTGGAGGCTCTCGGGACAATGGTGAGGGAAGATCAGACTACAGCAGGACAAGAGGATACCCAAAGGCCCTTGCTTGTCACCAGGGGCTAGGTGGCACTCACCAGGGGCTAGGTGGCACTCACCAGGGGCTAGGTGGCACTCACCAGGGGCTAGGTGGCACTGAGAAAGACACCAGGAAGGCCTATGTGTGTCAAAATCCATGCTAAAAAGGTAAGATCAAAATGTCATCCGCAGCTAAATTTCTTCACAACGCTTAGGTTTCTCTGTCTATGTTGGCAGTACACGCACCCTCAACACCCTTAATGCTGAACATCTTTAACATAAAGTGGCCCAAATTCTGAAGCATTTTAAGCTCCTATATTATGTCACAGTAGAAAATTTAATGCCTGACTTTAGCACGAGATGGGGCACAGTCAAAACGGAGGTGAAGCAAGAGTACGATCTAGAGATCCCTTCAGATTGTATACGGGAGAATATAGAAAGCAGACGTTGAATTCTAACTTCAGACTTGGGTACCAAAGTATCTCGCTGTGTACACGTATGTATTTGGAATCTGAAACACGTTTGGCCCACAGCGCTAAGAGCACTATAATATGTTTTAACTCACAGATACCTAATGTATGAATTAAACAAACAAACCAACAGGGTGGTGGGGAGGTTAAGTCAGCATTGGCATTTTAGAATAAGCAAGGCTGTCTGGGTTCTATCTGAAATACCACAGTGGGTGAGGGAAGGGGACCCCAACTAGACACTATTTGTTCATGTCCCAAACATTCTTTCATCTAGGCACAACCATATCATTTTGAGGGACAAAAACTATATGATGAAGTTAAAAAATAAAAACAAAACTAGAAGGTGCTTAACAGCAAAGCCATGGAAGCTTCCAGAACTCCCCCACAGAGCCTCTACGGCATTACCTCCCCATCCCCAGGTTCATAAAATGTCAGCTCCTTGGCATATTACATACAATGGGACATTAGAAGTCCTCCCAATCCCTGAACTTCCAGGCTATTAGACAACACTGATTTACAAGGAACATTTCTTTTCTCTCTCTCTCTCTCTCTCTCTCTCTCTCTCTCTCTCTCTCTCTCTCTCTCTCTTAAATCTATTTATATTTTATTGAACTATACATTTTTCTTTGCTCCCCTCCCTGCCAGTCCCCTCCCCTTCAACCCTCTCCCATGGTCCCCATGCTCCCAATTTAGGAGATTGTGTCTTTTTCTACCTCCCATGTAGATTAGATCTACGTATGTCTCTCTTAGGGTCCTTATTGTTGTCTAGGTCCTCTGAGATTGTGATTTGTAGGCTGCTTTTCTTTGCTTTATGTTTAATAACCACTTATGAGTGAGTATATATGATATTTGTCTTTCTAGATCTGGATTACCTCACTCACTCAAAATGATGTTTTCTAGCTCCATCCATTTGCCTGCAAATTTCAAAATGTCATTATTTTTTTCTGCTGTGTAGTACTCCACTGTGTAAATGTATCACATTTTCCTTATCCATTCTTCAGTCAATGGGCAGTTAGGTTGTTTCCAGTTTCTGGCTATGACAAACAATGCTGCTATGAACATAGTTGAGTACATGTCCTTGTGGCACAGCTGAGCAACCTTTGGATATATATCCAAAAGTGGTACAGCTGGGTCTTCAGGAAGGTTGTTTCCTAATTTTCTGAGAAATCATCATACTGATATCCAAAGAGGCTGTACCAGCTTGCACTCCCACCAGCAATGCAGGAGTGTTCTCAAAAAGGGACATTTTCAAATGTTACACACAGGAGTTACATGTATCAATTAGACATAGCTGTCTCATCTCCTCTCTCTCTCTCTCTCTCTCTCTCTCTCTCCCTCCCCCTCTCTTCCCCCCCCCTCTCTCACATACACACACTGAAATCTTCAACAACAGAAAATAAAATATATAACTGCCAAAGAGTACTGTGTTTGACTGGGTTGGGAAAGGAAGGAAAGGCAGACGTAAGAAAAAAAATTTATACATAACATACATTTCTGGTTAGAATTATGTAGTACAAGATAAATATAACACATCTCAGAGAACTTCAGCTCCTTAGAGAGAAATCTCCTCAGCCCAACCCAAGCTATAAGTAGTGGGTTTACTGTTTGCTAACCTTAAGCCTGTTTTAAAAAAAGCAAGTTTAACATCTAAATTAGAAAACTAGAGACTGCAGAGATTGCTCTGTGGTTAAGGGCATTGGCTGCTCTCATATGGGACTGGGATTTGATTCCCAGCACCCGCATGGCACTTCCTGCATGTCAATAGCTGCAGTTCCAGGGATCTGCCACACTCTTTTGGCCTCTTCAGGCACTGCATGCATGTAGCACACATACGTACATGTATGCAAAACACTTACAAACAAACAAACACTGTTTTTCAAAAATAAATTAGAAGACTATACACATCTTCTTTAGATCTACTCATTCATTACCTTTATATATAGTTAAAATATAATCGAAATTCTTACAAATAATCATCCATTATGTTATTCGGGGGCTCTTTGAGCAAACTGAAAATTATCATACACTCTAAGCTTTCCGGGTCAATTTAATTAAATTGTATGTGCATACTTGGCAAGAGATTGCAGAAAATGCTAAAGCGAACATAATTTACTTTTCACACCCATACCTATAAAAGGTAATATCTCAGAGATACTGTTCCCAGAAGGAAAGCATGTGGGCAAGCCTCCACGCAGAATCATTTTAGATGCCTCACTAATGTTATTTCACAAAGCACATTTAAATCCATCAAGGCTCCAGAGCTTTGCAGGATATGTTTCTTCTGTTTCCAAATGAATTTTTAATGGGTGTGCCCATGACATATTGCAAGGGACAAGTGGAAAGCCCCCTATGCCAGTAGATGGTGGGGGTGGTGAGCGGCAGAAAGGGAACCCCCATCAGAGATGAGAACACATCCGTCCTTTAGGGGGAACTTGATCTCCTATCCATTCTGCCGGCTCATGCGGATGCTGAGAAACCCCCTCCACTCTGCATGTGGAGTCTGGTTAATAATTTAACCTAACCCCACCGCACCCATCTGTTTAGCCCATTTCACAAGCCATGATATTCGTGTTACAAACAAGGAGCAAAGGCAAGGCGAGGCCGTCAGAAAACATGCCGCGAGAAGAGGAAAAGAACCCCTGAGCTGACAAGGAACATTCAAAGTTCAGCTGGCCTGCAAGGGTGCAAAGTCTCCCCAGCACAGGGTAGGGCCACCCAGGGGCTTCCTGAGATGATAGAGAAGCAGCGTGGCCCACAGGAAGCAGGTCCATCAGCAATAGCCTGGAGTTAACTGTGTGCAAGGAACCTGCCTGGGAAGTCCAAAGGGGAGTTTCCGGGGGCACCTGGAGTCAGAGTCGAAGGCACATCCTGTCTCCTTGCTTCTGCAATAGCAGCCAGCAGTGCGGCACAGGGCCACTCCCCGCGGAACTGAGTATCTTGTCTCTACTTTGCTGTATCCTCCTTGTGTTAGGAAGGGGCCATGTGGCTGTGGAATCTACTCTCATTTTTTTTCCCTCAACATCTTTAATAGGCTATTAACCTCCCTAGATGCCTGATCCCTGGCGTACGGCTGGCCATGGCTCTCTTCACTGTTCCGATAATGGCCAAAGCTTAATCTTCCTGAAGCATTCCTTGACAAAGCTTTAATAATTTTATTTTAAAAATGTATCATTTTACTTCAAATACAGTTTGAAGGAAAAGCAACCCGTGGGGCTGGAGAGATGGCTCAGGGGTCAAGAGCACTTCCTGGTCTAGTAGAAGTCCTGATTTTGGTTCCCAGCATCCACACCGTGGCTTACAAACTATCAGTAAGTCTATCTCCGGGGGGGAGCTGGTGCTCTTTTCTGACCTCTAAGGACACAGGCAGGGCACATCTATGTGGTGCACATGCATACAAACAGGCAAAACACTCATTCACAGAAAATACACATAAAAACCTTTTAAATAATTTTTTTAAAAGAGCAAGGTGCACCTTACAGAAAGAAAATGGACCATTTCGTTGACTGTGGCCCCTTACACCTGAGTCAGTTATTCTTTGGCGTGTTGTGTAGCTCACATCCTTGTATGCAAGAAGCACTGATGCGCCAATTCATTCTACCAAGCCTATGAGCTACATACAGGCTCCCTGAAAGAGAGAAACAGTGTATGTGGGTGGAGCTGCATATAAATGAGTTTAATTGCAAAGTTAACTCCTTTACTGTCTGAATACATATGAAGGGTCTCACTGCTCTGGCGTATCTCAGTGAAGAGAATCGTGTTCAATGACTCAAAAATTAAAATATACTTTTTGTACTATTTAAGCCTAACATAATTATATACTAAGAATAAAAACTAATTTAAGAGAAATGAATTTTAAATTCTAAAAGGAAAAAAATATGTTTTTTTGTTTGTTTTTTTGTTTTTTGGTTTTTTTTTGTAAAATCTTTAGGGGGCAAAAAGAAAATCTCAACGTAGAATAAAAAGCCCGAATATAACAGGGTATCCTGGAACTCTAATTGAAAGCAGCATGTGATTAGTGAACACTGGATAATATGAAGGACCTGACTGGTTGATGGTGTTACCAAACCTACAAAGAATCTATACTTGAAAAGACTGAAAGAGAGGAAGAGCAAAAAAAAAAAGACTTCTTAAAAAAGATTAACAACAACAACCAAAACAAAACAAAAAACCAAAAAAACTACCTGAGAGAAACTGACAACATGAAGATGAGACATGGGGACATTGCCACCTACAGGGGACACGAGGAGGATGTGGGTTGGGCTGCCAATGTGATAGTGACCCTGGGGCAGCCTTTGACTCTAGCTTTCTTTGACCCTCGGAAGAATTCCTTGTCTTGGGAGGGGGTCTTTTATAATTTCTGTGCTCTGTGAGCTTGAATTTGAATAGGTTGACACTGTACTTCCAGAGAGACTAATGGATACTCATAACCAAATACCACCTGCAACCAAGCCCAGTTAAAGAAGTGCTTAGTGCTGATATTATATAAGTATTAGTACTTACATTATTATGAAAAGGAGGTTGGGTTACACACTCAGGTCCTCCTCATTCCTGCACCACAAGTACTCCATGCACTCAGCCACATTCCCAGTCCCAACAATGGAGTCGTTTGGTGTTTGTTTGTTTTTCAAGTCAGGGTTTCTCTGTATAGCCCTAGCAGTCCTAGAGCTCGCTCTGTAGACTAGGCTGGCTAAGATCCACCTGCCTCTGCCTCCAGAGGGCTAGGATTAACGGCGTGCACCATTACAGCCAGTTTTAACAATGGGGTCTTAACATAGAGCTTTCATCTAAAGATGGCTCGGAAACACTGTTCAAAAACAGGGAGCACAGTTAAAGCGAGCAAGGAGAAATCAGACAGCTCACTGCCCCAGTTCTTCACAATCCGTGATTATTATATGTGAACACTAAAAGGACACTGGAATTGGGGTTTGAGATGCTTAAGATGGTGTTCGATTCCTCAACCATGTGAAGTGGGGCTCAGCCCCTCAATCGCCCCCTATCCCTTTACAGTCAAGAATTTCTCCTATGAACTTGTGTTCTGCCGAGTTACACAACCATCGAGGCTTCCTTCTCTCTTTTCCTTGTGATTCCTTATATCATCGCGCATATGGTCGTGATGAATGTTACAATTAATAAGCTGGTGTGTGTGCGCAACTGCTATTGCAGAGAGACGGGCTGCCTCCCGTGCTAAATGATCCTGTGGGGGGTGGTTAAGATGAGCTATTTTGGTTTGCTGATGAGCCGACAGTACTCACAGTTAAAAAGTCCCCCTGTATTTGGTTTTCTAGGAATGAGAAAGGTTCATCTGGGCAAAGAGAATGTGCCTCTGAGCAGTTAGAGCTTCATTTCTTTTTTTTGTTTGTTTTTTTTGTTGTTGTTGTTGTTTTTTCGAGACAGGGTTTCTCTGTGGCTTTGGAGCCTGTCCTGGAACTAGCTCTTGTAGACCAGGCTGGTCTCGAACTCACAGAGATCCGCCTGCCTCTGCCTCCCGAGTGCTGGGATTAAAGGCGTGCGCCACCATCGGCCGGCTTCATTTCTTTTTTTTTTTTTTTTTTTTAATTTGTATTTTCCTAAATGAGGGGAGAGACAGCAGCAAGATTCTTCAAAGAGAAACCATAGTCCCTAATTATATGTAAGGGCTCCGGAAGCTTTGCAAAGCTGCTGGAGGTGAGACACGGGGCAAAGAGCAGCAGCCCAGCAGAAGCGGACATTTGGAATTCATCTGGACTGCAGAGGACATCCACTAGTGAGCCAGCGGAAGACTAAGTTAGTCAAACCTTCCCGAACTCTCACATCCTCAACAGTCCTTTGCTAATTTCTCTTTGCAATTCATACAACTAACCATTTTGGGTAAATAAACCACAAATGAGAAGGACCAGAACCAGAACAGCACTGGGTGGAGATGGGTGGCAGGGCGGCATCTCTAAATCTGTGTAACTTTGTCCTAACGCTTAACCTCAAAGGGTAAATGTTTGAGCTGACACAGCAGCGGCACCGGCATGCTTGTTGGCCACTCCCTGTTAGGAGAGGGCAATGCAGCTGTGGCACAGCTGCAAGGAGAAGGGGCACCCTATCAAAATGACAATAACAGTTAAGCTAGGCAACTGTCGTGATTCTCAGAATGCTATGCTTGGCCCCTCCCACTCAGTATCATGGCAGCTCAAAAAAAAAAAAAAAGGTGGGGTGGTATTTCCTACTTAGCAAACAAAGTAATCATAGGCAAGATTGAGATGAGCCACCTTCTTTATGTACCTAACAATATGTTTAACTTCTGGTCAGAGGGGCGAGTTCATAATTTGGATCATTGTATTATTAATCTCTTTCCCTATCCCCTTTTGAAGGGCTCCGTAATTAGCCTCATCTGGCTCTAAATTAAGACCTTCCTAGTTCAGGCTCCCAAGCACTAGGTTACAGAACTAAGTCACCTGCTATCTGTCTTCCATTATGAAAAACAGTGGGGAATGTGGGAAAAAAATTATTTGAAGACCTTAACCAACAGTAGGCTGGGAAGATGGTTCAGTTGGTGAAGTGCCCACTACACAAGATAAAGGCCTGAGTTTGGACCCCAGCACCCTTTTAGATAAAAGCTGGGCACAGCCATGCATGCCTATAATCCCAGCCCTAGGAAGACAGAGACAAAAAGATCCCTGAACCTTGCTGGCCAGCCAGTGTAGTCAAATCAGGCCAGTGAGAGAAACTATCACTAAAAATAGTAAGACAGGGTCTGGATAGATAGCTCAGCAACAAAGAACAATGGATGTTCTTCCAGGGAATCCCAGTTTTATTTCTAGCATCCTCACTGTGGTTCATAATAATCTGTAACTCCAACGCCAAAGGACCTGATGCCCTATTCTGGCCTCGGTGGGTAGTAGCAGGCATGCACAAGCTACAGACATACTTTCGAGAAAAACACACACATATATATATTAATTTTAAAAAATGACCAAGTGGAGCGTTCTGGCCTATAAGCACACAAATACATAAACACACACACACACAGAAACACACATAATTAGAAAAGTTGAAAAAGAATTTAGCTAACAGTTAAGACACAATCAACCCTAGAACCAGAATAAAACGGAATGTAAGCTATCCAGGGAGCTAGGCCTGGTGGTATTCACCAGTAAACCCCAGCACTTGACAGGCAAGAGGCCTGATCTACACAGTGAGCTCCAGGTCAGCTGGGCTAATAGTGAGACCCGGTCCCACACAAAGAATCCAAAGGCAAGCCATTTAGAAAGAAAATAAATAAAGTAGGATATTACAGATAGTTCTCCCAAATCTCTCTGATACTATATAAAGCCTCTTAAAAGGGCCAAATGGACTTAACTTTATCAGCAGGGCTGAGACACCTATCTCTTTCAATGCAGCACGCCATAGAAATTACTACAGGATAAAATTACAAAGCTCTGGGTCGGATCCTCAGCACTAAACTAAAATGAAGTAGTTGCAAAACCGTCACCATCACTTTTCCTGTGCAAAGTCTATTTAATCATCTTCCCCAGCGATCAGCGTGGTTTAAAACGCTTCTTCCTTTCCACCCTCACTCGATGTTTAAACGCAATCGTTTCTAATCTGATTGACATTTAATTATTTCAGGAGGAGAGACACATACTCACCAATGGCACCCCACTGGATAGCGGCATCAGCCACAGTCTCTGGACCGTATATTACACTCATTGTTAGAACAAACTCCCGGGCGAATCACACTTCGACAGGACGGTCCATGTTAGGAAACTGTAAACGGGAGTTCTTCCCCGGGCTAATCCCCTGTATCTCAGTTACAAACCCAACTCCTCGACAGGATCACTCTGCATTCTGAACTTTTAGCTTCATTGAGATGGCATTTTATACACACACACACACACACACACACACACACACACACACACACCCTCAAAAGAAAAAAAAAGCCTCTTCATTTTGCAGCTGCTGACCGCTACAAATAGCTTCTTGTATAATTGGACTTAGAATGCACCCCGGACCAGACATGTTGAATGACAACCTGAATGCTTCATTCATAGAGACGGCAAATGTGGAGAATGTGCTAAAAACACCACGGCGGTGAAGGGGGCCATTGGGAAGTCTTGGGGCAAAAGATTGCTTTTCAGCAGCCCCCTACAAATTCTTCTCAGGTCTATGCAAATGGCGCGAGAGAGGTTTCGGAAGATTCCCACAGTGATCAAAGGAAGACTGGAGAATCCCCCTCCACCCTGTCTAGATCGGGTCTCCCTGGCCATGACCTCTGGTCTCCACAACAAATGCATACTCCTAATGAAACATGCTTGTCCTGAATCCATTCACAGCGCAGCATCGATTAGCCATCCCTAAACTCGAGCATTTTTTAAGCAGCTTTATTTTATGCCCTCTGCACGCTGCACAGGGCAGGCCCCCCTTTTCTAAATTCCTGAGAGGGCCGGAGTCAAATCCGCACCGTTCACTTTGCACAGCACCAACCTCAGTGCCAGGCCCGATGGACAGAATGTGAAACAAGGGGCTGTAACAGAAATGTCTGGGATCAGGAGGAGCCTAGAGAATGCAAAAGGAACATTGGTTATGGTGCCATGATTTTCTAACTAGTATGAAGTTGTCCCATAAGAAACTGCTGCTTGCAATGTGGAGAGGACCATGACTGGATGATAAAGATGCTGAACTGCCAAGATGGCTGGCTTCTTCTTCACCTTCCTGTCCTGAAACAAAAACCTGGAAGTTTCAATGACCTGGTGGGATTTTTCTCCTACTATTAGAATCCCTGGGCTGTGGATCGGTCTGACAAATTCAAGACCAGGCCAAGATGTGTTTTAGACCAAAATTGTGGACTTATCACCCACCTTGGATTTCTTTGTTCAAACTGACCAGTTCTAAATTGGTGTAGGAAGACCCCCTCAGAGACCCCTAAAACCCCCAGGCTTCAAGGAGAGACCAGCTTCTCCTCCTGAGTCTCCTTGTGTTTCCCCACAGTGAGTTTTCTATGTGCGTACTGTGTTGTATGTGTGCTGTTCACTCACCCCTCCCCCCATAAGAGCCTTTCATTATTGTCAATCTCACCTGCACAAGGAGAGGATTTCATGAGAAAGCACTTTGAGGGTGGAGAAAACCTTGAAGAACCTTTTCACAGGCTCTCTTTCCTCTATCTTTTGGGTCTCAAGATTAGCTTGTCATTTCTTATGTGTGCATATGTGCATGTGCGTGTGTATGTGTGTACACACACATGTGTATATATGTACGTATGTGTATGTGTGTGTTTTATGTCCAGTGGTGTTTTGCCATGGGTATCAGATTCCCCCAGAACTAAAGTTACACACAGTTGTGAGCTGCCATGTGGGTGCTGGGAATTGAACCCCAGGTCCTCTGGAAGAACAGTCAGTGCTCTTAACCACTGAGCCATCTTGAGCCCAGTTTGCCATTTCTTCAGACAACAAATCTCTCCTGATCCCTCAACTCTGATAAGACCTGCCATTCCTCTCAGTGATTGTACCTCTCTTCCATACAGCTACCATCTGTCTTTGTTGAGTGACTAAATCCCCCAGTTACAAATGACCTTGACCATACCACAGAGGGCAGAGCTCCCTATTCCTCAGGGTCTAGAAGTATGATCCAACACATGTAGGCATGTAAATAACATTATTTCATTAAATTAATAAATTCCTACAAGTAAAGAACCAAGAAGTTGGAGATGCAACTAGGTGGTTAAGAGCACTTGCTGCTCTTGCAGTAGACCTGGGTTTGATTCTCAGCACCATGTGGTAGCTCACAATCTCCTATGACTCCAGCTCTAGAAGATCTGACATGCTCTTCTAACATCCAAAGAACTTCACACACGGTGACTTATATGCATGTAGGTAAGACACTCTTACACATAAAATAAAAATAAATAAATCTTTACAAAGAAAAGAAACAACTTAAAGATAATAGCCCTCGGGGATTCACTCTGATGGCATTACAAAAAAAAAAAATAACATTAAAGTACCTGTGGGCTCTCAAATCAATAAAAAGCTTTTAACCAGAGGAAAAGTCAGGACGACAAGGAAATCATTCAATTCATTTGCAGCCCCGCAATTCATTAAGGATTCAACACACCAAGCACCGCCCCAGGCTCTGCGGATTCTAAGGTGAGGATGACCTCTCAGGAAGGTTTTCCTTGCCTCCCATCTCCGAGCCGCTTCTGGAGTGAAGCGTGCACTCGTCCATCACATAGCCATGCGATTACGATGCTCCTCTGACCCAGGACTAGGACTGTGCTCCTGGAACGAGGGAGCTACACTCATACTGGCTTTGGAAATTCTAGTTAGCATGTCCATCAGATGATACAAGGAATGAGCAATCAATGAAGAATCCCATTGGCTGGAAGAAGACAGATAAAATAGCATCTAGGCATGAACTGGAGAGTTCTTAGCTGGAATAGGAGCCATGCAGGAGTAACATCAAGGAAAATCTGGTGATCCACGCACTAGAGACTGATGGAGAAGGGTCATCTTTTTATCTGTTGCTTTCATTGGTTAATTAATAAAGAAACTGCTTGGCCCTCTGATAGGGTAAAATTTAGATAGGCGGAGTAAACAGAACAGAATGCTGGGAGAAAAAGCTGAGTCAGGGAGTCGCCATGATTCTCCCATTCCAGACAGATGCAGGTTAAGATCTTTCCTGGTAAGCCACCTCGTGGGCTATACAGATTATTAGAAATGGGTTAGATCAATATGTAAGAGCTAGCCAGTAAGAGACTGGAACTAATGGGTCAGGCAGTGATTAAAAGAATACAGTTTCTGTGTAATTATTTCGGGTATAAAGCTAGTCGGGTGGCGGGATGCAGCCTGCCGTTCTTATTACAAGAGACCTTGCTGAGGAAGAGTTTGCTAGAGGGAGCATGTTAGACATGCTACACAGGAAGGAGAGAAGCGCAAGCGTGAAGAAGCCAGCAAGTGACTGGTGAGCTGGAAACATGGAGTCGTGGATATCCAGTGGTGCACACACTACCTCTCATAGTCCCAGGCAAGTTCTCTTGCAGAGAACATTGCATTTTCTGGACTTTCTTGCAAGCAGCTGTCAGTGCCTAGTTTAGTATTTGCAAAGTAGATGTCCATGATGAACTCTGTCATTTCTAGCAGTAACTTGGATCGTTGAAGTAACTGAAGTCTCTGTACCTAACCTCTATAGAGGTAGAAGGTGGGCTTATGCCACTGAAGCTGTGTGGTCTTGGGCTCAAACGCTGGGCACCAGATTTGGCAGCAGTAAGGGTCAGCTTCCAGGGCCAGCCTGTTCTGAAAGAGTAGTTCCTGAAAGTTAGGCATGGGTCTGACCCCCAGCCTCTTCTGTACATCCTGTAAGTACCACATACCTGCCTACTCACATTGCTGTCTGCATCCGACCCTCCTCAGACCACGCGGTGGCCAGAAGGATGACAATGTACGGGTTCGCAGGGATGTCTTGAGAGAGATTTCAGTAGAGTGGGATCGTTAACAGTGGTGAAGAGCTCTGCCGGCTGGGCTTCACTCAGCCGGAAATAGTTGAACATCAAGGTTTTTGTGACAGATAGAGATCTATGTACTGAAAAAGAAATTTAGAGGGCTGGCGATATAGCTCCAGTGGCAGAATGCTTGATTAGCATGCATGGATCACCGGGCTAGAAGTCAAGAGTCACTGTATGCTCGTGGTCCCAGCACTTGGGAGGTGACGGTAGGAGGAACGGAAGTTCAAGGTCATCTTTGGTTACACAATGACTTTAAGGCCAGCCTGGGCTATAGGATATCCTGTCTTAAAAGGAATTAGGAGAGACTGCCAGGAAAGTCTCACAACCTGAGTTCAGCCCCCAGAAACCATGGCAAGTTGGAAAGAGAAAACCAACCGACTCCACAGAGCTGTCTCCTCTGGCCTCCTGCATCCCCACCCAGACACAAACATACTTAAAAAGAAAGTCTTCAGAGACGAGTGAAAGTGGAAAAACAACAGAATAAAAA
The DNA here is from genome assembly GCF_000317375.1 of Microtus ochrogaster. NCBI lineage: Eukaryota > Metazoa > Chordata > Mammalia > Rodentia > Cricetidae > Microtus > Microtus ochrogaster. Next base: position 8,650,711 of record NC_022030.1, read on the forward strand.
TGTGCATTCACAGTGAAGTGATGCTGATGAGAAAGCAACAGAGCAAGGTGGGCCCCACACTAATGAGCCCCCTTTCGTGAGGGGATTGCAGAAACTGCAGTCATGACCAAAGTAGCTGCCATAATAAAAGGTTTATCTGATCTTTATTAAAATGCTGATTTCCAGCCAACCTTAATCACATACAACTCTCAGGTACGTCAAAATGTTCTGATAAAGAACATACATGCAAATCAAAGCAGTATCTGTATTCTGGAAAGAAATATCAGATCACTGACCCAAAACAGACAGCACTATTTAAAGGCAGATATGAAGGCAATGCCGGAGGACAATGTGACAAACAACCGAATCCACTCGAGTAATACTGAGAATAAAAACGACATGCAAACAAACACGCACCACAACTCATAAAGGATCTTAATCATCTTGCCAAATCTCTAAAAAGGACAGAGAATAAATTTACCTGATACCCAGCCAGGGCTGCTACAGCAAAATGCAGCTGCTGCCACCTTCTGGTCAGCACTGATGGCATGCAAGTCTGAATACCGCTCCTAGACTGGCAGGAGACCAGGGCTGGGCTACTTGCAAACTTTCATGGGGTTGTAAGGATGCCTGGAAGCCAGGCCAGTCAGGTAGGATGTGAAATGAGCTAGGCTGTGAAAGCCACCACTGCAGGCCAAGAGATGCATCAGGAGCATCTCCTGGCATGCTCCAAAAACAACTGGGATATGATGTGCCCCACCCACCAAGTCTGATCTAAATCCAGCAGTAGTTATCTATACTAAACCTCTTGAATCAGAAGCTAGGCAAGTTAGAGCAACCTTTTGCTCAAATCACATTAATACCCCAAGAAGAATTCACCCCATTGTGTTCCGCAACACCAAATTCTAAGTGTGTCCACTCAACCCAGGTCTCTTTCTATGAATGGCATTTTATAGGGAACTGGAAAGTAAAACCACAAAATCAGTTTTTAATACATGTTCCAAACTCACAAAATTTTAAGAAGGCTACAGAAGAAAGGATATAAATTAAAACCTTTTCATTTAGACAAAAAGGGGGAAATATTTGTACAGAATATTTGTACACCTTAGGAGGATGTGTTGCTGTGTTTGGTGTAATAAAAAGCTGAATGGCCAATAGGAAGTCAGGAGAGGATTGACAGGATTTGGGGGAAGAGAGAGGAGGAAGAGGAATCGAGGCATGGAATTTGCCAGCAGACTAGAAGGAAGTGGGACATTCTGTACTGAGGAAAGGTAAAACCTCCATGGCAGAACACAGATTAATAGAAGCAGGTTAATTTAGGTATAAGAGCTAGCTGGGTACAAGTCTAAGCTAAAGGCCAAGCTTTCATAATTAATAAGAAATCTCTGCATCATTATTTGGGGGCTGGCGATCCAAAGACAGTCTGGCAAGAAAGCTCACTACAGATAACTAACACAACTGCAAGTGTTTGCTCTTGACTTTCTGTGCGTTCTTATGGAAAGGGGTGGGCAACCCAAACTTTGACACAGTAACCTTCTTAAAATGTGCACTTTTACACACACACACACACACACACACACACACACACACACACACACAGTCAATCGCCGCCCCACATCATCTTCTTTTACACCTTCCCACCAGATCCTTCCCCAGGCTCTCTCCTGCTGTCATGTCCTTGGTTACTCACTTCATCATTAGGGCTGCTGGCATCAACATGGGTCGGGGTTATTTGACTGAGTGGCTTCATGACTGAGGAATGTCACTCCCCCCTTGCTCTGCAACCTTTCACTGTCTATAGCTCCTCTGGGAGGGGGAGGGCCTTATGAGGAGACCCTTCAGTGACATAATAACATTCACACATCCAAAAATACTAATAGAGAAAAACCGCTCCATGGCTAAGCATCTATTGAGAAAACACATTTTTTTCTAAGTATCACTGCATAAATAGGTCTCTCTGACTAAGGCTGAAAAATGTTTTACCATATATGCAGTAACAGTGTCAATAGCAACAGTATTTTTTCCAAAGCATAATTTACCAGGAACATACTACAAAATGATCTTATAAAGAAAATTTTAATCACCCATCCAGTATTTCGTTGGCTAAGGTAATTTTGTTGTTTACGTTTTACTAGAAAGCTAGCCATGGTGGCATGTATCTGTCATCCCAATACTCAGAAGGCAGGAGGATCAGAACCCCCAGCTAGCCTGGGCTACAAAGCATACTCCGGAGGCCAGTATGAGCAAGACCCTGCCTCAGAAGCCAAACCAAATCAAAACCAAAGTTGGGACTGGAGGTGAGGCTCTGGTACAGTGCTCAACCAGCACACACAAGGCCCTGTTAGCTGCTCAGCACCACGAAAGCAAGCCAAAATGACAATACTGCAAAACAAATGGATTGTTTATGTGTCTCATAACTCAAAAATATTGGTTTCCTCATAAATATCCAAATATTATAATGAAACATTAAATATTCATAAAACTCTTATTTTCTTTAAATCAGAGAAATGTCATCTTGGATGGGCAGAATGCTTTGCAGCCACCATCATCCAATCCACGAAGGCTAGAATGGCATTTGCACAGCATAGATTCATCCAGAGCTCAGCAGGGGAACACGGCGGGTGGGGGAGATGAATCGGTGACATCTACAGACCAGCATAGGTCTACAGGCTGAACCAAGTCAGTTGTACTTCAACACCCTTGACACCAGTGAGAGGCTCTAACGTGTAGTTAGAGAACAATCCCGAACACTCGCATGGGTGGAGCTTTGAATTCTCTCAATTTTATCATTCAGATAGAGTGGAGAAGCAAGTATTTGTTTCACTTCCATATGATGGTGATGACGACGATGATGATGATGATGATGATGATGATGATGATGATGATGATGATGATGGTGATGATGACAATGATGATGATGATGATGATGACAATGATGATGGTGGTGATGGTGATGATGGTAATGACAATGATGATGATGGTGGTGATGACGATGACGATGATGATGATGGTGATGATGATGACGATGATGATGATGATGGTGGTGATGACAATGATGATGATGGTGGTGATGACGATGATGACGATGGTGGTAATGACAATGATGATGATGGTGGTGATGATGATGATGATGATGACGATGACAATGATGGTGATGATGATGATGATGATGATGATGATGGTGGTGGTGGTGATGACAATGATGATGATGGTGATGATGATGATGACGATGATGACGACGATGATGATGCAGAGCTGGGGACAATACCCAGGGCTTCCTGTATGCTAGGCAAATGTTCTACCACTAAGCTATACCCCCATCCCTGAAACACTTTCTTACAAGGAGATAAGGAAAACACTGCAAAAACTTTCAGAGGGATTCTTTGAAAAGTCAGTAGGAAGATCAATTAAATTTTCCCTATTACCTTTTAAATTTTTTCACATTTAGTTATCCCAGATCCTTAAATATTTTCCAAAACAAAAGGAACACTCTCAGGGCTTTCCATCATAAGCTGTGACATTCAGTGTAAGTTACTGCCAAAAATTCAGTTATGTCCTGTGTTAAGTTTAATAATAAAGCATAATGACAATAACGTAACAAAGTCAGTAGCTCATTTTAAATGAAAATAAATAAAATATTAGTCCACAGAACTTTTGCCTACAAAGAATACTGAATAAACAAAGAAAAATCTTAAGAATAAATCAGTGACCTTCCAGTTAGACACAGCTTCCCTAAACCCGGGGCCACAGACTGCTTTAATCCCAGCTCTGCATTCGGAGGGCATCTTGGGCAGAACATCTGATCTCTCGGTGCTGGTAAATCCACAATGGTGATTCTGAAGACTGCTTTCCAAATTCACATTGTACCTGTCCTGCATATGAACAGAAGCCACTCCCACCTTGAGTCCTTCTGAAGCAATTGCATGAAGTGCAAAAGGCTGTAGGTATGAAGGGCTAGGGCATTCTTGATTGGCTGTGCTAATGGGAAACCATCACGTCTGCAGTAGCAATGCAGACGGGCAATGTGAGGCACAAGTCCTCTGAGGATTTAAGGCTTGGAACGCCCAAACCCTAGGAGATGGGTCAGTGCTGTAGGTCTAGCCTGAGTCCAGATGGCAAGATTGCTTCATGTTTTAAGAAGCACAGAATACTCTTTCGGGAAAGAAGACAAAAATAATAGCTAGAAGCCAACAGTTCTTCTTCTAAGCTGAGCATTTTGAGTGCATTATCTCACCGAGAACTCATCGCACCCCTGGGGTGTGTCAACTCTTCCTGGTCCCATTTTTTTGCAATGAAGAAATGGAAAATATGTAAGAAGCTAAGTGATCTTCGAACTAACCAACTTGCAGTGGGCCAAGCAGTGAGGTGAGAATTCCAATCACATCCAAGACTCTGGAAGCTGTTCTTTTCAGTAGAAAAGAATATCTACCTAGGTGACTAAGAGCCCTAAGAGCCCCACTCAGACAAAGCAGGAGCTATGAAAGCTAAAACCAAACCTAAAGGCCAAGCACACTTTACACTGGATACAAGGACGCACACAAGCTATGTTCAAGTCTCCATGACTCAGCACACAGTGGGGGCTGAAGTACTAGCTAGCACACAGGGCTCACACTGTGGCAGTGAGTAATTTACCCCTCAACTGAACCACCATCCAGACTGAGCTAGCATGATTATCCTTGCTGGTTTTCAAGCTTTACGCCTGGAATCACACTCTTCTACGTCTGTGAAATTCAGCTACGTGGTTGCATAAAACAGCATGACATTTATTCTTACCGTTACAACGTATGAATGTGGTGTGGTGTGGTGTGGTGGGATGATATTGTATAAACTTCCTGTTGCGCTGCTAACGGATGTTTGGTTTTAGCCAAGTTTAGGGTGTTTGGAAAAAAGCGCAGCTATGGACATTCTGATACCCAGCATTTGGCCAGCACAGGTTTGCCCTCGGGTGGGTGTGCACCTGGAAGAGGATTGTCCTGGGTCAGAAGGTGAGCACACAGCTGGCATTCGGGGAGCCTGCCGTAGGATTTTCCAAAGAGGAAACACCCCTAGAGTGGCTCACAAGCTTTCCTCCCTAGCACATGGGCACACAGGGGGGCAAAAAGAACTTTAAAAATTAAATATAACGAGGGCCAGCTAAGAGGGCTCTTCCAGAGAGCACAAGCTCAGTCCCCAGCGCCCACAGTGGGCAGCTCCAGGGCATCCGACACCCTCTTCTGTCCTCCATGGACAGCTGCACAGTGTGGCATATATATAGTGCTGGGTAGGGGCAGGTGTGAAAAAGGTCTCAGAGGGGTCTATATGAAGCAACAATCGGGCGAGCTACAAACTCTGGTGGACAGACGCCTTTGAATGAGCACAGAAATTCCTAGTCTTCGCTTTGTTCAGTGAGACCAAAGTGGAGTCCCCATCCTCCTGGGCCTTGGCCTTTCTCACCTCTGCAATCACTTCAGTGATGACAGGGTTGCGCTAGTAAGCTGCTCGTTCTATTTTAGGCACTATATTGTGTGGTACAGATAAGAGAGTGTGTCTGGCCTCTGAGAGAAAGAAAGGACTCGGAGTGACAAGTTCACTATAGGATTCACTCAAAGTTAAAACATAAGAACCCGGAAAGTACTTGATTGCAAAATACAAAAAGATGGTTAGCTAGCCTGATACATCAGGACACACAGGGACGTTCTAACATCAGCTCAGGACCAGATAAAGAAACTTTTAGCAGGAAAAATTTTAAAAATATTCAGCTATAATGATTATAATAATGAAAATTAAAACGTAAATATACTCTCGAGTACTCAGGCTATGATATTAAAACCTATTTTCCCATATCCACCCCAATCTTCTGTTACCAGGGTCACACCTCTATATTCTCTTCTACCAAGAAAATCTTCAAATAGAAGAAACAACCCGGTGTCTGCCATTTCCCCTCCTTTTTACTATAAGCTTCCCCCACGCAATAGTTCCATTCCCGTATATTTTTCCCCAAGTTGAGACCTTATATTTTTATTTCTTTGTTATTGCTTGAAACTACACTTTGGGTCACATGTCATGACTTCTGAAATTAAACTTTCTCTCATCATTTTGAAAAGAGCTTTTGGACTTAAGTCTCTTTTTCCTTCTATTTTTAACTGGCATAATAATGAATTCTAAAATAAACGGACGCATGGTTGTGTGTCAAGCAAAACTCCATCGTGGGGGTACGGATACATCTCTGTTATTCTTGTTAGCATTGAAAATTCCGCCAGCTTCTCTCCTGCTGCTTGGTAACTCCGAGATAGCCTTTAAAGGGGACTACACCCTGTCATGGGTCTAACATTTGCTTCTTTGTCTTTGCTTTGTAGTGTTTAAACAAGAAAGCAAATCGAGCCAGCTGTATAAGCAACATGGAAATCCCTGGGGAGGCTCTTTAGCCTCCCCTCTTTAACCTGTTGACTTAGAAGGTCAAGACTGGAGCTGGGGGCTGGGCTGCATTCTGTACCAATAAGGACATCTTTTGTAGCTCTGTATGAAACTGAATGAAGATATAGAAGGAAAATAAACCACCACCGAACACCAGCGCTCAGAAGATGGATAGGTAGTCCTGTGAGCATGCTCAGAACGGGGTTCTGGGAATCTGACCAAGGAAAGGCAAAAGTGAAGGGGGTGGAGGGGGTCTTTTCATCTTAAATCTAGAATGACAAAAGAATGTAGTCGGGCTTCTGAGGCTGGCAGCGGCCTCATTTACATCTGTGGATAGGGGCTGATTCATGGCTGAAGAGAAATGGCATGTCAGAGGGCAGGCAGGATTACCCTGTCCTGGCATTTGTGGGCACATTTACATATGAACGGGAGAAAGAACCGGTACCCACTCTGCCCCATAGCAATCCACTTAAAAGACCGAACACCCAAGGTGAAAAGAGCCTTTGGCGTTTCAGTGTGACAAACACTGCCAACCGTTCAGGGGCTGCATAGCATTTAACACACACATAACAGCAAGCAAGGTTAACAGTTACTGGGAGTAGCCAAGTCTAGACAAGCTGTGCATGCATTACCCCATTGAAAATCCAGAAGCTACTTGTGGGTTAGGGATCACCCATTTAAAAGATGAAAAGCGCTGAACCCCGGGAAGTTAAATGACTTGTCCCACTGCCACGTACTTCCACTGAGGGAGCCAAAGGTATTAGTGATTAGAAAGCCCACCAGACTAGATGCTAAACCCTGCTCCCCAGCCGTACCTCTTCTAAGACCTCTGAAGCCCAAGGGCTATATTCCAGTGGCTATTCTGAAATCTACTAGAAACTAGTGAATTATACACATAAGACTCACATGTAATAATTACGCAGAGAAAACAAGCTATTTTGACATAATTATAAGGCTGTATAAGTAAACATAATTCTAGATGATTACATGATAAGCCCCGAATACCAAGCCCGTATGTCTTACATTACTCTTTAAATATATTCACAAGACTCAGAGAACCGTTCTCAGTGATGGAGAAATAAAGGAGGGTGGTATACTAGAAGGAAGGGTGAGAAAGTTTCTATTCAGAAGGAAGATTTAAAAAAAAATGCTCTTTGGAGGGGAGAAAAACTCAAAGCAGAGCTGTGTTATCAAGGGTGCTGAGTGTTACGGCTGAGCAAGAAAGGAGCTGGAGAGTGACTTGCCTGCCAGCGTGTCCTTCGAATCTGAATGCGCAGGAGGTGTGCTGTACACTAAACAAGGGCTTCTTTCGGGGTAAGGGGGATAAATCTGCTAAGATAGGAGAGTCTTCAAAAGGCAGGAAGAGGTATGTATACCCTACCTAAAAACCTAAGTGCAGTAACCTTTATGAGCAGGGGTAAAGCTAAGTGGTGGGACACATACTTAGCATGTGCAAAGTCCTGGGTTCAATGCCAGCATTTATGCACGCATGCGCGCGCACACACCTCCTCTATGATAAGCTCACTTCAAAAGCGAGGATAAATTTTCTAATCCATTATACATGTAAAACGACAAGCAAGCAAACAGCACGCTTGTTTCTATAACCTTGTAGTCAGCAGCCTGTCTTGAATTTTTATTCTCTGATCAGTCCAACGGTTTTCTATCCTGTGTTTTAAAGGGAGTAATTCATGATTTTTTTTTCCCTCTAGGCAAATGTACTCACTAGTCACTTGATTTCCACAGAGGTGAGAGCTTGGTGGGAGTTAGCAACTCTATTCAGGCCTAGCTGCTGTCACCATCCGACACAGGCATAACCGTTCTTGCCTTTGATACTAAGCCAATTGTTCCACCAACTGCCAAAGACTTGGCCTATCCTGTTTATAACAGTTACAAATGAATGGCTCTTAGAACTGCAGAAAGAAAGTTCAGTTAGAGTTTCTAAAGGGAGGCAAAAAAAAAAAAATCAAATTTGTGTTTGATTGACAAAAGATTAGTATGTTTTAAGTATCTGAGGTTTGAAGGGGACCTTTGACAAGAAAGCCCCGCTCTCACAAGGCAACACTAGAAAAACACTGTTGCCCAGAAGGAAACATCTCAAGCATGCTTCAACAAAACACATGGAGATGTTGAGAATGAACTTTTGATATTCTACCGCCCAAAATCATCGCCCCTCCTTTGATTTACTATTGTTAATGTTCCAGAACAAAGCTGGCAAATAATAGCATCTAGTGTCTTTGGTTGCTTTTCCATGGAAACCCTCAGAAGTCTGAGAAGCACTCTGGAGTGAACCTTGGATGTTCCAAAGGTTACAGAAAGATCTTGGATCAGTCAGAAATAAGTGTGTCAGACAGGTGTCAGAAAAGGCATTCAACGCCAGTCAAAGATTCAATATTAAGGCCTTATGGAAGTGAGCTCTTCCCAATCGAAAGGTTCACGTCGAGACAATCCCCTTCCAACCCTATTTATTGTTTACTTGCTATATTAATTTTCCATAGCCTGTAAGAGAAGCCATTCTCAATTGGTGCTGTCTTTATGAAAGTCACATACTCTCGGGCCAATTACCATGAATCTGTCACCTTGAAATAAATATCCCTTTATCCCCCTCCCTACATTCCTGTAAGTTGGTGATTCAAAGGCTTGGCTGGGATCTGTGGGGGCAGTCTCATAAGGCCTAAAGCAAGGGGTGGGAAGGACAGGCTTCAGCCTGGGTGCCACCAAGGTGGAGCTATTCCATCGCCTGTTCAGGTTGGTGGCAGTATCCAGTTGCTTCTCTTAACTTCTTGGTGCCCCGCTCCTTTGAGCATCAAGACACACAGTCTTTCCCACGTTCAAAATCTCTCTTCCCTTCTGTCATCAGCTGGAGGCAGCTCTACTTTTTGAGTGTTCCTGTGACTACATCAGGCCAGTCTGGATAATCCAGGCTAATCACCAGCTTGTAATGTTACCCTTTATTACAGATGCAAAGTCTCCTTTCACCATACAGCAGAACATGCTAACAGGCATGACACCAACGGATAAAGATTATGGAGGTCTAATATTTTCCCCACTGCAACTGGCACAGTGGAATAGAGAATGCTCTGTGACTCACATCCATCAATTCCAGAGAACACACAGAGAGCATGTGCTGTAATAATCAATTACAGATTGAAATGGAATGAAAGTTTGTCCCCTCCCAAATTTCCCCATTGAAACCTTAATCTCTAAAGTGACCAAATTTGGGAGAGGTGAGGTCAGAGGGTGGTGCCTTCATAAATAGGGCCCCGAATAGTTCTCTCACTCTCTTGTAACGTGGAAATAAAAAAAAGAGGCTACAGCCCCAACACTGAAAACTCTGGAGACCCCTGCTGGTTCCCCATCTCAGCCTTCCACCCTCTAAAACCAACAGCAGCGCTGTTGGCTGTTTGTAGGCCAACCAGTCTATGATGCTTTCTTACAGCTGATGGTACCAGGAAATGAGTCAATCATCCAATATTTACCTGCATCACCATTCAGGACAATAAATATTAGACACCTAGTCTTGAACACCTTGCCTTGGATAACAGTATCTATTGATTCTTTATGAACTAGAATCTTCTCTTTTCCAGATACATAATCTTACTGGGAAATCTTTGTTTTTGTTTACCTATACTCCACAAATAATTATTTACAGAGACCAGAGAGAGTACGTGGTGGTGGTACTCCTGATGTGACTAGCATGTCACTTCTAACAAGGCGTAGGCTAACATTCTCTATTTTGCTTCTAATACTTAGCCAGATGACACACCAAAATTCTCCTTTATATTTTTCATCATTTTCCAATTAATAATTAATTGATTCAGCCAATATTTGTGGGAGTCTTGGCATTGAACCCAGTAAAAAAAAAATTCACAGACCCTGCCTTCTAGGTTCTTCAGGACTGGCACAAGAAGGCAGCAGACCAGAGAGGGATTAATAATGTGGTGGAAAGTGTCCAAGAGGAAGAACCATCTGAAATGAGTTCTCTAAGCCCCAACAAAACGCCAAGACAGAGGGTTGGGGGACGTGAAAAAAAGAGTGCAGAACAGGAAGAAGGAAGAGGTCAGCAGAGTAGGGACTGGAGGGGAAAAGCAGCAAACACCTTCCACAAAAGCCTCTCCAGGTCACGGATAAACTGATACTTTATCCTGAGAGATATGCGGTGGCAGTGATTGAGACCTGCAGACTTGCAACCAGAGAAGAAAGACACTGTGGTCTGTGTTCCCGTCAGGATGGACTTCGCAGGGTCTAGGTAATGAGTCAGACTTTGTCGGGAATCTCATTCTCTTGAGCAACAAAAGACCTGAGCTGCTAAGGCAGCGGTGGCTTGGAGGATGGGGAGAGAGAAAGGGGTCTATGAATGAGGGACCATTAGCAGGGACAGAAGAGAAGGCAAAAAGGATTCCTAGACTCCAGCCACCTCCAGGCACCTATCTCTTTTTATCTCCCATAAAATCACTCCATCAGGTAGGCTGGCAGAGCATTTATTTCTTCTTATTTGAAGAGAAATGCAACTGGAAGTGGTTAAATAGCTTCTTCAACATCGTCAAATGCTAGGCTAGTCCCAGGGTCTGAAGCAACCTTTGATTCTTAGGTGAAGGGTCTTCTGCTTCACAGGAAAAAGTCTTGTAATATACAATATCAGAGAAGCTCCTAGGCTCATTCATCTTTAATGTGTGTATGTGTGTATACATGAGCACATGCACACATATGTCTGGGTTTTGACACAGGACCTTCCTATGTACCCCAGGATGGTTTTGAAAGCATAACCCCCTCATGCTCTGAGTACTAGGATTATAGAAGCATCTTGCCATGACAAACGACAAGCCTTTTATGACTCAGTAAGATCTCTACTTGGCATTAAAATAACGGATCCCATTTTAAGACAAATGCTGCAGACAGAACCTGTCAGAGGCCAGATGATCCTATATTTGTTAATATCCACAGAAAACAGGAAAGAATAACACTATAAGGTCCCTATTACAACCAAACATCAAGGTACTTCATAAGACCATCTCTGAGTGCACTCTGCCATGGGTCCTACAAAGGAAGCGGCTGCCTTGCTTGGTACCAGGTACAAACAGGTTGTGAGTGTCTTTATAGAGGAAACAGAACAAACATTACAACAGCAAAATAGAAGGAAGCACCTAGAGTAGAGCTCTACGAATATCCTGTGAATCTAAAAACCTAGAACGAGGGTAGACAACCAAGTGAAATAAGATTGCAATGAAATTTCAAATAGATAGTATATGAAAATAATTCACATTTAAATGATCATTTCCTAAAAGAAAATTATCTTATATTTCTTAAAATCATTTTCCCCCTGTGATCAATTGCCCATCCATTAGATTATCCCTGGAAATTCCTTTTTTAAAAAAAAAAACTGAACATTTCAAAATGGAGGACTGTTGTGGGAGCACATTCCACTTCTTCAGCCAATAGCATTTAAGATACCAGCCCATTTGGGCGTGGTCTCTTAGACTGTAAATGCAGCTGTTAAGTGTGCGTTTGCTCTCTTGCTTCCGGCTGCTAGACTCTGTTCCTGTTCACACAGAGGACTGTGATCTAGGACAGTGATCTGTAGTTTCCCTTAAATAAATAACCCTTTATTACTCATAATTCTGAACTGGTGTGGGATTATTTTGTGACTTCCGCCTTCAGAGTAAAGTTCTTAACACAAAGGGGTATGTTTGCCCTAAGTGAGTAAATCCTCAGACCTTTGGGAGGAGAAGGTACCACTTCTGAGCACAGCTTAAGAGGGGCCAGGAAGCAGCCATTTCCCAGAGGGTGGCCAGGCACTTCAAAGACCAAGTGCTCACCTGGGTCATGTCTCCTCCAGCACCACAAAGCCTGGGCTCCTGGGCTCAAACACTGGACTTCCTAGAAACACTGTAACCTTTCTTCCCCTCCTCTATTACCAGCTCCTCTTCCTGCAACTGTGATTCCTGTAACCAGTGATTAAACTGTCTCATTACAATTTTCTCTCGTTACATTTTTCGGGTTTTTGGTGGTGGTGGTTTTTTGTTGTTGTTGTTTTTGTTTTTTTGTTTTTTTGCTTTGTTTTGAGGCTGGCCCCAAACTCTCTACATAGCCTAGGATGACATTAAACTCTTGATCCTTCTGCCTCTATCTCGCAAGTCCGAGGATTACACTTGTATGCTACTATCCTAGGTTTCACTGGGTTTTACTACAGGGTTGTTCTAGGAAATAAGATTCGCAAATGACAACATGAGATTCAGAAAAATAATAGCATTTTTATTTTATTTAATGCTTGTGTACTTTCGGTCCCGTTGAGAATAGTGATCCCACTTTTATATTTTAAGCTATCCTTAGAAAAGCATGTTCACAGAAGGCAATGGCTAATGTCCTTTTAAATATGCCATTAATGGCAGGTATCCAGAGACCCTTCTTGGTTAAGTTAATTAGCTAAGCCCTGGAGGGACCTACTTAAACCCTGCTAGGGAAGCCACAGTGCCTCAACACATCCACACCACACAACAGAAAGTGGTCCCTGTCCCAAAGAGCATCTAATGCTACTCTGTGAGCCCGGGTGGAGCCTACCCTACATCTACACGCTACTATTGATGTGGGAGTGATTTCTTATTAATAAAGAAACTGCCTAGACCCATTTGATAGGCCAACCCTTAGGTAGGCGGAGTAAACAGAACAGAATGCTGGGAGAAAGAAGCTGAGTCAAGGATTCGCCATGATTCTCCCACTCCAGGCAGATGCAGGTTAAGATCATTCCTGGTAAGCCAGCTCGTGGTGCTACATAGATTATTAGAAATGGGTTAAGAGGCTGAAACTAATGGGCCAGGCAGTGTTTAAAAGAATACAGTTTCCGTGTAATTATTTCGAGTAAAGCTAGCCGTGCGGGCAGCCGGGTGCCAGGAAAGTAGCCTGCCGCTCCTATTACAACATACTAGTGAAGAGGAAGTCACAACATTCTGCCCTGAGTGGCTTTTGTCATCTGACCACACACCAAACTCAGCCCACCAGACATGCAGAGACCTACCACCCTGGCTGTGAAGAAGCGTGTAAGCTGGGCTTTCCAGTTTGGACACACTCACACCCCTACACCCCAGCTGGATCATCCTCAATAAAGCCATTAGAGTCATTTTTTCAGGATTCCAACAGAAATTCTATTAAACTTACTTAATAAAGCCCAAAGGGAAATCTCTATAGCTGCATTTAGACGTTATCCTCAAGGATAAAATGAGATGGAGTGATTTCCTCCCCCACCTCTTTCTCACAATGTAGGAAAATGTGACATCACTTTAAAGAGATACCTTCCATGAGTATCAGACAAGAATATGGCTCACTTGAGACAGTAGTTCTGGCAGAGAAACCTTTGTCTTTTCCTCCACAGTATCAGACACAGTGTAAGTTCTGAAGCTTAGAAAGCACCGCAGTCCATGGATGGCTTAGCTTTGATCTGTGATTGGCACTCTCAAAACAGAGAATTTGCCAACAGGAGCCTTGAGTGTGTGTGTGTGTGTGTGTTTGTATATATATATAGTCTTAGGCGAAAGGGCAGCCACAGTCTCACTGAGGCTTTAGAAGAATTATTCAGCTACTGGGTTGAGAATAGGCTGTAAAGGGAAGCTGCTCCCATGGTCCAGGAAGACCCAGGCAGGGCAAGCAAAAGCAATGAGAGGTAGTCAGGTTTCTGAAACCATTTAATAGAAGCCAGTAGGCTGGAATGTTACATAATGACGAAAGGGCAGGATGTATGAGCTCAAGGTTTAGGGTATAAACAACTGGAGAGACCGATTTGTTGTTGAAACACGGAAGGCGGTGGTGGATCAGGGGTGTGCTTGGGACTAGGGAGGCATTGTGCGGAGTTTCCACGTTCCTGAAGTGTAGTCAAGGCAGCTGCGTGGAGGAGGTGGCTGGATATCTGTGTTGCAAGCATCACAGAAGGGTGTGGACTACTGATACAAACTTTGGAGTTACACTAAATACTGAATTATCTAGCTAGAAAATACAACAGGACTCAGGACTCTCCACCCTACTAAAACATTCTTTTTGGGGGGAGAGGGAGTTTGGTCTTTTTTTTTTTTTCAAGACAAGGTTTCTCTGTAGCCCTGGCTATCCTGGAACTTGCTCTGTAGAGCAAGCTGGCCTTGAACTCAGAAACCTGCCTGCCTCTGCCTCCCAAGAGCTCAGATTAGAGGTGTGTGCCACCACTGCTTGCTTGACTAGAAAATTCTTAACATGACACTTAGAGCAAGAATCACTCCGCCTCAGCAAGGAGCCTGCCTCTCGTTTCTCCGTGGAGTATCTATACAATCTGACCCAATTTTAGACCACACAGAGGTACGTGCTTGCGGTCCAAGTCAAGGCAGCTAGCTGCTCATTAGAGGCCCAAAACTTGAAAGTCACCTTCCAAAACTAAGAAGAAAAACTTAAAGGATCTCATTAAATGAGTCGGCAGGAGACTCCTTGGGTACGTTCCATACCAAAGCAATCCCATCTACTTTAAGGGCTCCAGCCTCCTCCCAGCTCGCAGATATCTTTTTTCAAATAACATTCCAACAATGAATTCATTCTACAGTTTCATGGAGATAAGTGAGGGAACAGCTAAGATACCCTCATTCTCAGGCAGATAGTTATCCTAAGTGGGAAAAAGATGAAAAGCCTGTAATATTTGCCCCAGCAGCACAACTGTCTTGGGCAGCAGAACAGACAATTCTAGCATCAGAGGCATAGAAAGACTAACAGGAAACTACATGAAAAGGACTGGCCTTGTAAACCCGTCCCTAAAACTGGTGACAAATATCAAACTGATATTTTATAGCTGAATGGTTGAAGTCATTGAAATACACTTACTGGGATCCAATCATTATAGCATTTATCAATACTGTGATGAGAGAGAGAGAGAGAGAGAGAGAGAGAGAGAGAGAGAGTCTTCAGTTCATGTATGCATAAGGATTTGGTCCCGAAATACTCAGGATCAAAAGCAGTTCAGGTTTTTATTTTATTTTTTTTAACTTTTGAGGGCTAAGGTTGGTGGTGTAATGAGAAACGGGACGGTTTGGGGTGGGCCCCAAGTCTAAGCAAAAAACCCAAGCTCTCTGTGTATTAAAGTCATTGTATTGGAGTTTTGGTGCCACCTGTGGTTTTGACTGTGACCCAGCCCATGATGGCAGGTGTGGAATTTTCCACTTATAGCATTGCTTTGGATCTAGGAACATGCATTATGGTTTGCTGACATTAACACTCTTTTCTCTCAGATGCAAGTGGGCTGCCCGTTTCCGACAGAAACACACAGAGTATGACTCTCATGTCAAGAGGAGCTCATTATCAGTCCCTGAGTCCAGCTCCCAACATCCAAAGGTAATAATGAAGCTATCCACCCGCACATTCCTCTCATCTGGATGTGGAGAGGTTTTGTGAAAATAAAACCCTTTTATGAAAGGCACCGTCTGAGCATTCCAAATCTTGCTTTAA
Source organism: Microtus ochrogaster (assembly GCF_000317375.1). Lineage (NCBI taxonomy): Eukaryota > Metazoa > Chordata > Mammalia > Rodentia > Cricetidae > Microtus > Microtus ochrogaster. Next base: position 8,666,530 of record NC_022030.1, read on the forward strand.
ATTTTTATCAAGTGTTTGTTCTGCCAGGAAACGTTTCCAAAAGTGAAAGGTTTTGTTTCCGTTGCTGCGGCAGCAAAAGCTTCCCTTGGAGCAGTCAGAGAACGAGCAGGAGGCTCCTCCAGCGTACATGGCTTTCAAAGTATTGTTGGAGTCGAACACGCCTCTGCCAGGATATTCGACTTGGGATGCTTTTCTCTTCATCTGGATGTATTTATACAACTTAGAGTCCAGAAAGCTTCACGAGGGCGGTGTGAATATGCTGCCGTGGAAAATAAGGAACTACATCTGCCAGTGTGGAAACACAGTTCTGCACACAGACTGCGACGCTGTCTTTATTCCACAAGGCACAAATGCGTCTAATCAACAACTCTTTAGAACACCTGAATCAAGCTTAAACAAGACTGCTGCATACTTCATACCTAAATGCTCAACTTGTATAGAGTCTGCTATTGAGTCTTCAGTGTCTTAGGTAGACAGAGGCTCAGGAGATTCCCCCTCCCCACACACACAGGGTTAAACTCATCTGATCAAAGAATAGATTTGCGATTTTCTTCACTAATGAATGTTAATCTTTTTAGATATCTGGGTCATGGATTTTATTTT
>NC_022030.1:8667269-8670840 GCF_000317375.1 Microtus ochrogaster
CTAGAAAAATGGCTCAGTGGTTAAGAGCAATGTTTGTTCCTCCAGAGGACTCAGGTTCAATTCCCAGCATTGACACGGTGACTCACAATTGTCTGAAACTCCGGTTCCAGGGATCTATGGTACCAGGCATGCACAGGATGCACATATATATCCACGCAGGCAAAATACCCATACACATGAAATAAAATAAATAAATCTTTAAAAAAAAAAAAAGACTCAGGCTTTGCTTTGGTCCAAAGTCGGTCTTGGTGAAGGAAATGTCCCCAAGAGCTGGCATGAGCAAAATTGCCTGTAGGGTGGACAAAAAAGCAGAAAGGCTTGGGTCTAAAGAGTTTCAGGCCAGGCTGTGTCAGGCAGTGCATCAGGGCTAAGTCAGAAGGCTTTCACAAGGGGGCGGGGGTGAGGCACGATGGTAGTCAGTAACACTAAATTAGCATCCACACCCAAATTTTATCAAAGGTTTGCGCTAAACTTAATGAAATTCAGAGGTGTTTCAAAATAGCAACAAATTCTGAATAAATCTTGATCTATAAATTAGCTGTCCTGGGACAATGTTCAGTTTTGTTGCATAAAATAGTGCATATCCTGGATACGCTACCACATATTCAGAAAGAATGGACCAGAATGTCTTTTGTCCTGTTAAAACTAGACAAGAGTCTGCTCAAAGCAAAAAAAAAAAAAAAAAAAAAAAAAAAAGGACCTTGGTAGGACAAGAAGGGACTGAGTGACAGCGTCCCTGGTAAGATGCCTCCACACACTCCATACTCCATTTTCTCCTACAAGCAGTCTCCTTTCTCAGTTAAGAACGACAGGTGACAGAAAAGCCACTATTCTCAGCTTTGAGTCACATTAGAATCTAGTGTGATCCGGTCTCCCTAGTCATCTTCTCCCATCTTGGCAATGTCCTGAGCACACCAGTCTGGCTCCTCGGAGGTTCCTCTGCACCCTCTGCCTTCTCTTTCTCACGGAGACCCCTCCCAGGCTCTGACTGTATCCCCTTCCACGTGTCCTCTTAATACTTTCCTGTCACGACTTGTTGCTTGGGACTAGGTCATTCAGGCCGTCCTGGAATTCACTACAGGACTGAGATCAGTCTCAGAATCTAGACGGTCCTCCTGTCTCAACCTCCCCAGTGCCAGGATCACACTCTTGCGCCAACACACCAAGCTTTGTTTGTTGTAACTTTATGCTATAGTTTGAGCGGCACCAAAGCTGGCAATAGACTGTAGCTCAGAAATGACACAGTGAGGGACCCACACAGCCTCTTCCCATCACAAAAGAGGACGACTTTCTTACTGTTTTTAAAGTTGCCTTGCAAAACTTCACTAGAACAAGGTTGGAGCCTTTAGGAAAACCGCTGTCCATGTAAATATATATTCGGGTATATGACATCACAGCTCACAGTTCCTAGAGCTCACTGTGTGCTGTCAATGTCTTTGTCATTAGAAAGCACTGAGAAGTGGCCATGGGCACTTCCGTTTTTCTTGCCTGGCATCCACCCACCTACCCCCCACTACCACCACCATTCAACCCAATGTTAAACTAGTTCACCCTTCTGTTTTGATGGCTCTTGAGATTAACACTATTTTAACAGTAAGTGATATCAATCTAGGCTAACAAAAAAATGGTAATATTAGGTAATCACCAGACAGAAGACTAAACTGGTGACATCTAAAATAGCTTATTAGGTACCGCTGCCAACTTCAAGTGAATAGATCTTAATTTTAATTGCTGTGTATGATCTTCTAAAAGTTTACAGCTTTCAATTCAGAAATATTCCTTGTACCCTCAAGACCACATCTTGCCCAACTATGCCAAAGCTATCGTTTAGAGACTTTTAGACCGTTCTTGGCATTCATTTCTCTGGCTGTTTAGAATAGCAAGCGTCATATCTCTGAACACCTTTGTGCATGGTCCATGGCCATAGCATGACGGCTTTTATCACACTGCTCTAAGCACTCCGGCCTCTCTCCTACCACTGTTACTAAGGCATGCTCGGACTACGACTCATGCATTTGTACTAGGGCAGAGTCAGCAGGATGTCGTATCACGGAGAATCTCTGACAGTGTGGTCATGCAAATATGAAAGGTCTATAGGTTCATATGTTTGAAAACTTACGTGCCCAGCAGTTGGAACCTTTAGAAGGTAGGATCTCACTGAAGCATGTGGGTCACTTGGGAGCGGGTCTTGAGATTTTGTATCGAAGTCCCATTTCTTGCCCAGTCAGTGCTTCTTAACTATGGAAACTATGTGAGTGACTAACCACCCAAATAATGACATGGAGACTTCTTATTAAGTATGAAAGCTTGACCTATAGCTTAGACTTGTTCCTAACTAGCTCTTATAACTTAAATTAACCCAATTCTATTCATCTACCTGTTGCCCTGTTGCTTGTGGCTGTTATCTCTCCTCCTGAGCTCCTCTTTTTGTTTGTTTGTTTGTTTGTGTTTTGAGTCAGGGTTTCTCAGTTAGCCCTGGCTGTTCAGAACTCCCTCAGTAGAACAGGCTAGCCTTGAACTCACAGAGATCATCAACCTACCTCTGCCTCCCGAGTGCTGGGATTAAAGGCAATAGGATTAAAGGCTACTGCCTGGCCCTACATGTTTTGTTTGTTCAAATCTTTTGGCATCTTTCACTCGTGCCTTGATTCCTCCTCCTTCCTCTCTCCTAGAAGTCCTGCCTTTACCTCCTGCCTAGCTGTTGACCCTTCAGCTCTTTACTGCACCAATCGCAGGAATACATCATCACACAGTGTACAAATATCCCACAACAAACCACCTCGGGCTCGTGCCCCCATGCGTTTTCCATCCACATGGTGAGTTATATCCCTTTTAAAACTGATAGCTAAAAGGTGACTTTTCTTGGGTATTTTGGCAAATAATTAATACAGGCTGGCAGAGAGGAAGCCAGCTAAGAGGCAAATAGAAAAAAACAACAGAGAGACATGGACATCCACAAAGAAATGAAACAAGCAGAGGTTAGAAATGGAGAGAAGGATATACCTCCTGTGATAAACATGTTTGCCTAGCATTCACAAGGCCCTAGGCTCTATCCCCAGTGTGGCAAAAAATGAATGGGTGTGATGGCCCACACCTACAATCCCATCACACATGAGACAGAATTAGGAGTTAATTCAGGGTCCTCTTCCACTACACAGGGCGTCCCTGCCCCTTGGCCACAGTAAAATGGAAATCCAAGCCATAATTTTCAGGACGTTATATAGTCACTTGTTTCAGTTCCCCTAAAAGATCCACGGCTTTATCTCTGCATAGAGCAGGAGGTACAAATGGACAGATCCGAAGGCCTGTGCACGCTGTGCAGCAAAGCCAGAAACTGTTCTTTCTGCCCTCAGGACAGCATCTCCTGGAGTATGCCACAGCTCAGCAGGGTGATCTGGCTTCTGCTGTAATGGTCACATCAACAAGGACAGATTTGGCTCCTTGTAAGCCACCTGCTTCTCTCTGGTTTCACAAATACAAGATCTCACCAGTGTATCTATTAAAAGTGTTCATTTAGCGGGCTGGTGGTGGCACATGCCTTTAATCCCACCACTCGGGAGGCAGAGGCAGG
>NC_022030.1:8670962-8673037 GCF_000317375.1 Microtus ochrogaster
CTGCAGATCACTGCCTATCAATAATGGGCAGTTTTTAAATGAGTGGAGAGTGCAGGAATGAGGGACACTTTACAAGAAATGGTTGAAACCATCTGCTAATTTGTACAACGCCCAAATACTGAAAGCATGAAGTAAAGTAAAATGCCCAGAATTCCACAACTGTGATATTCCCAGTGTTGCTTTGCTTTTCCTACCTTCAAACGATGCTAAGAACCAATGGAGAAAACAGCAGGCACTCGGCTTAGGGACTGTTTGACGGCTCACTATGGAACTAAGGGACGTGTGAGGGCTGGGTATGGGGCACACCTAAAATTCCAACACTTGAGAAGAGGCAAGACAGAAGGAGTCTGAGCTCTGGGCCATCCACAGTAAGCCTGTCTCAAACAAAGCGGGTGGGGGAGGCAAGAGACCTTCCAAAGCAAATGGTTGCTTGTTAGCACACTTGAAAAATGCACTTGTTCCAGCACAGAAAAACCAAATCTGTTTCTGATTCCTGACATTGGTTTCTAAATGCTGCCAAGAAAGGAATCTAAGGAATTCTTCTGCATACACAACATACATGGAGACAACTGGAAAGAGGCCTGAGCTGGATCCCAGGGAGCACGTCTAGGAAGGGGTGGGGGCTGCTTCCAGCATGAACTGCCCTCCGAGCACATGCCTGGAATGCTTCACAGCCATGCTCTTGCTCTCCGGCATAACTCTTGGATATTATTAGACAAGCTGGAGGCTTTCCTAAATCTGTAACTTGTGACACAAAGAGAACCGAACCTACAAGACTGTCCTGAGGAGCAGGCAGGCTGCTGGGACACACCCCACTGCACAGAACTCCTGACTTTCCCGCTCCATCAAACCTGCTTTCCAGATCTCGGAAGACACACTGATGCTGAGAAGGGAAAGCACCCAGCCTTACACCAATCCCTGCTTCAAAATCCCTGCAAAAAGCGAAGAACCAGGAAAAAATCCAACATAACATTCATTTAATTAAGGCCTACAGTATACCTTAAAGACTGAATTGATTCTTAGTCAGTAAGCAATATCGGCATTCACCCTTTCCATAGTACAATCTTTTTCTACACATTGCTTTATGTTTCTAACTCAAGAATAACACAAACAAGAGAATCCTGAAAGGTAAATCATCCAACAGCCTGGACTATCTAATACATTTGTTTAAAGTTTTGGCTCATATTGCATTGGTTGAAGCAAACTTAAGTTCAATTTTTCCCCCCTTCTCAACAGGATAAAAGTTCATGAAGGAAACAGGATCGTGTAATGGAACTTAAGAGCCAACTTTTTATTTTGCATGGCTGGGCTTGAGTAGCTTTCCAATCGGTCTCTGCACAAATTGGCCTTAAACATGCATTTTCAGGTTTCAAAACCACCTTCAAAGCAGCTGTGTTGGGCTCACCTTACCCCAGCGCATCACTTCTAAAGCAAACGCAGTTCACAGACTTTATGTGTGTTCTGCTACACAGGCTTATATGGCGTCCTCCCAGAATCTGCATCCACCAGAACTTCAAAATATGGCCTTATTGGGAAACAGGGTCCCTGCAGATGTATTCAGTCAAAATGAGGCTAGACATGTTAGAGTGGGCCCTAAGTAACTGGTGCCCTTTGAGAAAGTCACTCAACACGAAAACAAAAGAGGAACATACAGAAAAGGTCTCGTGAAAACAAGCAGGAAATGCGGGGATGCTGTTACAATAGGTGGAATACCTGGGTCCGCCAAAAATGGAAGACTGAAGAAGACCCTCTTCTAGAACCATGTTCCATGACTTCTACTAGGAAGATGTTCACAACTGTCTGTTCACTCCAGAGACCACAAACCAAAGAACTAACTGATGCCACAAGTCTAACAGTGGAAGGCTGAGGTTACTGGGATTCTTTACAGAAGCATGGTGACGCCAAGGTAGCTGGATCTTTGAAACGTCCATCCCAGCATGGGTGACAGTTCACAAAAACTACATCCTTACAGAGCTTCTGCCCAGGGTGCACTGCAACTCTACCAGGGGTCTCCTCTTTCCCAACAATTGCTACACACACACACACACACACACACACACACACACACACACACA
>NC_022030.1:8673448-8679881 GCF_000317375.1 Microtus ochrogaster
AACAAGGGTTCTGGGGTCTAAACTCACAGCCTCACATTTGCAAGGCAAATCCACTAAGCTGTCTCCTGTGCCCCAACCTTACCATTTTCCTAAGCCTCAAAAGTTCCCATAGCTTCTATGATCCCCTTTCTTGTCTTCCACAGGGAATGTTTCATTTGGGTAGAAGTGTCTGCATGTCAAGACAATACCCTGATTTCAGATGTCTGACCTGTAGACCCCTGTAACTAATTACAGCTGCTTTAGTAAATTAATGCACACTTTTCTGCTATCAGCACCATTGGGACAATACTTTGCTGAAGTCCAAAACTCAAGTATGATTAGTGTGTGACATTGTAGTGATGTCATGCAACACATGATTTAATGTTTATGAGACACCAGGCTGTGATGGATTAGAAAACTTTTAAACATCTACCCCATACAGGAAAAACATTTAAAGATATTATTTATAAAATCAGGTTGCTGTACTGTATTTAATAAATTTTGGTTTTAACCATCTTAGAGATAACTGTGTCCTGTGTGATTTTAGTGGCAAATACTTAATTCTAGTTGTTTTTTTTTAAACAGTCATCTATGACTATACATGTGATAAACACATGGTAGCTTGCTATTAGTGATACTGTTTGGTCAGCCAGAAAGTTCCATCTTGGGTCAAGATGGATCACTGACTAGACAATGCAGGCCAGGCCTTTGTTAAACACAGGGGCCTTGGCAGAACTTCAGAAGGCACCTTCCCACGGACCAGGGGCTCAGATGTTGCTCAGACAAATTAATTTGGGTGGGGTGGATATACTGAGATACTTCAGTGGAGACAGCAAACAGTGACTAGATTTACTAAACAATCTATCAGTTTCACAGATACAGAACAACTGTATGCTATTCTAGTTATAGCCATGGCAAAAGGAACTTCTATACAGGCAGTTACTAGCACAAAAGTGACTGAAAGCCAAGAAAACTGACTTCAGAAAAAGAGAGAGAGAGAGAGAGAGAGAGAGAGAGAGAGAGAGAGAGAGAGAGAGACTCAATTAAAAGAAGGAAAATTGCTAGAATGTTTTCTTCCAGCAATTATGAGAAATACACAGGAACATGATTTCAACCCAAAGAAAGACAATCATGTTTCCTCACAGGTCAATGTTATTCACAACCCCAGAGTCAATAGCCCCCAGGACATGAGCCAGCAACAGAAAAAAGCCCATTACTGAAAACACACCCCCTATCCCAAGTAAAAACACCACCCATCAACAAGTGGTCCTCAATATTCCTGACCTTAATCTCATTTCCTCATGGGTTTGCCTCAGTAGGTCGCACACAGGGCCATCTACAATGCATCACTGTGCACCAGCAGGCTATAAAGCACAGGAAGAGTGTGAATTATCCGTAGTTTGCCTGATGCTTAGAGATCCAAAGAGGGGGCTTTATTTAAGCTGTTCACGTGAATTCCATGTTTAAACATACAAACGTTAGCATCAAAGGACTTAGCTGTCATAGGATGTTATAGTCTTTGCTTTTAAAACCGTCCTAAGTTGACACAGAGGCTAAGGCCATGGTGTTGGTCAATTCTCTAACAAAATGAAATTGCTGTTAAGAGTTAGACAGAGGAAAACAAAATACACTGTGGCTCTAGAGGTCACACCCAATGACAGTTTCACACCTTCATTCAATTAAAATTCTTAACCTTGAGCTGTCAGTAGATCGTAATGACATCAACTGCACTGTGGAAATCACACTAGATAGCATGTTACTTTATCCAATAACATTGTTGATGTCCTATACCTTTATTCCACAAGAAAAAAAATCAGTTTAAATGAAATGATTTCATAATCCCTTTCATCAAAAACTACTTTTTAGGAATATTCAAATTCATTTAGATTAAGTCTCCCAAGAGATTCGTAACAAATCTCTATTGCAAGAATAAATTGAGGCTGGGCAGTGGTGGTGCAAGCCTTCAATCCCAGCACTTGAGGGGCAGAGGCAGGCGGAACTGAGAGTTTGAGGCCAGCCTGGTCTACAGAGGAAGTTCTAGGACAGCCAGAGCTACACAGAGAAAACCTACAAAAGAAAAAAGAAGGAAGGAAGGAAGGAAGGAAGGAAGGAAGGAAGGAAGGAAGGAAGGGAGGGGAAGGGAAGAAAAAGCCAATAATAATATGAATTGAATGTTTAAGAAGAAAAAATGTGATATTCTTTTCATTCTTGTCCCTCTCAATTTGGTCAGCTCTGTACCTGGTCCATCAACAATTAGCTCCAGCTTAAAGCAGAACATTAAAGACTCTGACAAGTCTTAAGCTATTAAAATTAAGCTGGACAAAGACAGAAAGAACTCCCATGAGCCATGTCTATTAACCTATTAACCCTATTAACAGACCGAGAACAAAGGAGTGGTCTGCACAGCAAACAAACCAGGGACACTTTCTTTCCCCAAACTGAAAAGCTGTCATGAGATTACCATCACCAGAATGACATACACAGAAAGATATGAGCGACTTAGCTTGCTTCAGTTCCAAGGAAATTCATTGCTAACTCCCTCATCTCAACCATCTCACAGAAACAGCACAGTTTCTCATGCCCCAAGTAAAGACGTTGTGACAAGACCTGGAAGAAGAATAATTCAAGGAATAAAATGATCGCTTAACAAAACCATCAGTTACCCATGAATCCCTACAAATACTCAGTTATTCCTCGTGCAGGTTACTTGGGAACTCTTCCAGCTCACATGTAGCCAGAAAAAAAGAAGAGTCTTCTACAGCACAATCGGTTTCAATCCTGAACTCACACGTTAAGGCTGAAAGCAATGGACTCCTCCCCCCTCTATCCTGCTCTAGCTTTGTGTATGAGTAACTCCTAACAGGAAAACATCTCTTCCAGGACTCGCAGAACATCACGAAACAATTCTTACATTATGGAACTTATTTAAAAAAAAACAACAACAAAAACTTTCATCTTCAACTTTTAACCACTTTCGTCTATGACAGAACACACACAAAACACATTTAAAGGGAGAAATCTTTCTGTCTAAAAGAATTCCATCTCTCCAGCAGGAGGTCTTTCTTACTGTTTGCGACAAAAAAAAAAAAAAGAACAATGACTTTTTGACTTTCATACTAAACTCCCTCAAATTCTAGCTGCAGTGGGTCCAACTCTGTGGTTTGAATGACAGTTTTCCCAGAGGGACGTGAAGCCCCCTCACCTTTCAGGCAGAACATTCTTCCGCAGTTCCATGGAGGGGCTGGTGTTGTAGGAGCCGATGTGGCCTGCAGTGCTAGGCACAGCTGTCTCCCACCCACCTCTTCAGCAGCCACCGCCAGAGAGCTCAGGCAGGCAGCCAGCGCCTGTTACTACAGGAAGCCACTACCCAATCCCAGCTTTCTGGCCCCGCTGCTGACACCTCCCTATCTGTCCGTTATTTCACGTCAGGAACCAGCCCGGGATCTTCTAGAGAAGCGAGGGGAGCCCAGGGTCAGCAGTCACAGTCCATCCTGTGCAAAGCTGCCCGCGACCACGGAGAGCCCATTTGTTTGTGTTTATCGCTCAGCATTTTCTACCGCAGCAGATGCGGCTCTTCCCTGGACCAGCCACACAGATTCCGTGTAACTGTTCGCTATTAATTACCACTTCCCACCTTGCCGTCCCTCTTCCTCTTTTGTCACGGGCTCGCCTCTCTTCTCTGATGTGGAACAATCCAATACTAGCATGCAATTAACACTAAACATTAGAATACTAAACACTCCGCATAGCTGAATATACATAAACCAGTGAAAATGTACGCAACATTCGTATCACACCAAATAGTAAACCCCGTGTACACACTGACTCTCATTCTTCACAGCCTACTAGTGCTATGGATAAGCGTGTTAGGATAGAAATGTGAACTATGTCACACGTCTATGACACTGCCACTTTTTCAGACAAAAGGGGAAGTCAGTATTAGAGTGTGTGTGTTTCTGACTATTACGGCACAACTGGGTCGTTCAATCTCTTCACTTACAATGGAAGGCTAAAGGCACCCTAGCAAACTCTCCATCAGAGGGTTATAAACGAAAAAAAAGAAATAGTCTTACAGACACTGGCTCCGGGGCACTCTGAGAGTTCCATCTGAACCCTGAGTGGTCCTGGGAGTCCCTTCCCACATACACTGTAAAGTCCCCGACTGCAGGAAGTGGCCATTGTTCACGGGCCAGCTGCTGGTGGCAGGTCTTTCTCCGGACACCACAGGATACAGGAAACTGATTCACAGACCTACTCTGTCTATCTGTGTACTGGGGACCAGTTGCAGCCCTGGCTGCCCAGTGTAGATGCTCTATGGGCCTTTGCCTTTCGGCATCAGTAGATCCCTGTTGAATTGCTCCTCGCTATCCTGTACCACCGACAGCAGCTAGCCTAAGTTGCCTATCCCGGAGAAGTCATCGCACTTCCTACGATCTGAAGGGAAAAGAAGACGAGGTCTCTGGCCAAAGAACTTGGATGTGAAATGATAGGCTGGAGAAGCAAGAGCCTTCAGGGTCAGTTAGTCCAGAAAACTAGGAGACAATCTATTTACCTAAGCAGCAGCAGGATCAAATTAAAAACCACACTGGGCTGCTCTTCCATGTCACCCTATGGCCCTTACTTGATGCGTCAGGGGTCATTGTATCTTGAGTGGTCTTCCGTGTGATGTATGGACTGCCGAGGTACTCCTAAAATATTCTTGTAGGTGAGATTCAACTTTTCAAAAATATACATTTATTTATCTTTGCTTTATATGTATGCGTGTTTTCCCTACATGTTATGCCTATGTAGTATGTATGTGCTATACCCACCAAGGCCAGAAGGGGGCATTGGACCTAACGGAACTGAAGTTACAGACCACTGTTAATGGCTCTGTGTGTGCTAGGAACCAAACCCAAGTCCTCTGGAAGAGCAGCCAGTGCTGTTAATAACTCAACCATCTCTCTAGCTCCAGGCTCAACTTTTTAAATGGCACAGCAGAATTCCTACCTCGGAGAGTTAAGGCTCTTGAACACAGGCTCAGACAGGCGGTCAGGGAAGTGGGGTGTCCTATGTTTTTAAATATACTTTATGACTATCCACAGACACCTATATTTTAAACCTTTCTTCTGTTATACATGACTTTATATACAGGAACGTATACTGTGGTAGAAAGCAAAGAGATCCTAATTCCAAGAGTATCCACATCACTATCTAGACAGCGTCTAAGCAGTTCACTGCCTGTAAATGTGAAGACTATGAAATGTACTTAAAGATTCTAGACTGCTCCAATAATCTTTTGGTATAATACACAGATGCGTACTGTTAGGTACACCATGCCAGCTTGAAAAAAGGAAACAGATTGACTTTTTGTGGTTTTGTGGAATAGATGAGTGGAACAGGAGCAGGGGCTATATTTCAGTGGTGGGCTGGACCCCAACACTGCGAAGATTGGGGGGAGGGCAGAAAGGGGGAGATAACTTGGACAAAAAATTAGGAGTCAATTCAAGTAAAACTAAGCAATAGAGGCCCAAACTCATGACGATCAATAATAAGTTTTTGCCTGTTAGCATTTAATTTACTTGACCTCGTGAGCCACTCACAATAAAGTAGGTATAACTTAGGGTTCAATTCACAGAAGGACTGTACTGGTTTGGATGTACAAAGCACTGGATTCTACCTCCAACATCATATAAACTGGGCATGGTGGAGCAGACAGGAGAACCCAAAGTTCAAAGTCATCCCTAGCTACACACTCAATTTGAATCTTATCTAGTGCAGGATACACGAGATTCTGTCTCAAAGAGAAAAAGGGAGGCAATATAATTTTGTGAAACGGTCAATAGTGCCCACCCAAAATCCTCTTCTCTCTTCACGATGTGACATCATCGTTCACAATGTGACCTCATTTTGAACAAGGTCTTTACAGATGTGACTAGACTCAGAATCCAGATGATGTGATACAGACTGGGTAGCTGGCCCCTGTATCCAATGAGAGCATCCTATTCCAAGAGAGACATGCAGAAATGGAAAAGGGTTGTGACATGTCAGACAGTAGCACGATGTTCCCAAAGGCAAGAAACACACCCAGCCACCAGAGTCCGCAAAAGGCAGGCAAAGAACACCCCCTAAGCCTTCAAAACCAATGTAGCCTGCTCCCCCTGGTTTCAACAAATGTTCTCTTGAACTGTGACATTTTATTGAGTTACCCCAAATGCAGTGCCTTGTGATGTCACAGTTCAAGGCGCTGCATTTGGGGTAACTCAATAAAGAAGCCTTATATTTAACAAGGCAAAAATCATGGAGAAAGAAACATTTTAAAAATTATCTTCAATGTATGCTTAAAGAGAGGACTAAAATGCTCTTTTTTTCAATGCCCCTTTATTTCTGGGGCTATATACCTTTACTTGGATTTTTTAAAGGGGGGGTCCTTTTTAATATAATACCCCCAAATGATACCAACACCATCATTTTT
>NC_022030.1:8680521-8697982 GCF_000317375.1 Microtus ochrogaster
GGAGGGAGGGAGGGAGGATGGATCCCTTATTTCTGACTATCCAACTGTGAACATAGCTAAGAATAAAACATGAAAAATACAATGTTCAAACGATGAAAAAAATTAAGGACTATGAATTAAAATTATTCTGCCACTACTGATCACTGTTCCTGAGGTAGAAAATAAATAATTGTCCAAACTCCTGTACAGAGGAGCAGGCTGGAATGATGCACAAGGTACAGAATTCAGAGTCCTTTGGACAAAACAAAGTGTTCCCTGCCAACACTAAAGTCAGGGCGGCAACCTCTTTGTTCCCTTGTGGGATTACAACATCCAGCCTCATGTTAAACTTTAGCATTACCTCTACCAGACAGAGTGGTAGCCAACACACAGTCAACCTTGCTGAAAGTTATCTTCCAAGCACTCCAGTGATAGTCGCTTGGATACAAGAATTTTGATTTCATCAGTGTGATGAGGATAAATTAGGGATGAATTTGCATAACACATAGAATCAGTGACTAAAGATTAACTCAAAACTCTTATTTCATTCCTGAAAAAAATAATAAAATTATGGAAAAAATTTCCTCTTATCAAAAAAGCGAAAGAGGGAGTTGAAGGAATGGCTCAGCAGTTGGGAAAACTGACTGCTTTTCCAGAGGACCTTGATTCAGTTCCCAGAAACCACATGGCAGCTCACCACTGTCTGCAACTCCAGTTCCAAGGAATCTGATATCCTAACACAGATATATGATGTGGGAAGTCCTTCTGTATGTGTTGCTTTTATTGGTTAATGAATAAAAAAGTTGCTTTTGCCTGTGATAGGGCAGAGGTAGAGCTAGGTGGGAAAACTAAACTGAATGCTGGGAGAAAGTAAGCAGAGTCAGTGAGATGCCATGTAGCCATCAGAAGAGAAACATGTGAACTTCCAGCTGTAACTTTGTAGGGTAGGCCATGAGCCTCGCGGTTAAATATAAAATAATAGGAATAGATTAATTTAAGATGTAAGAGCTAGCTAGGAATAAGCTAGAGTCAATAGCCAAGCAGTGTTGTAATTAATACAGTTTCTGTGTGAATATTTCAGGTCAGGGAAGCCAGGAATGAATGAAAAGCCTCCAACTACAGACACAGACACACACACAGACACACACACAGACACACACACACACACACACACACACACACACACACACACACATGCAAAACACCAATGCACATTAAATAGACAGATACATAAAACTTAAAAAAAGCCAAAGAGGCATGCTGACCCTAGTTAAATCCTGGACACCACCCAATAGGTCAGACACCAGTTTGTATCTGTAATCCCACACTTTTACTGTAAAAACTGAAGGCAGAGAAAGTAGAATCAACAGGGAGGTCCTATGCACAGCCACAGAAACAATGGGAGAAACCTTGCCTCAAAAACAAGGAAGGGGGGGCTGGAGAGATGGCTCAGTGGTTAAGAGCATTGCCTGCTCTTCCAAAGGTCCTGAGTTCAATTCCTGGCAACCACATGGTGGCTCACAACCATCTGTAATGAGGTCTGGTGCCCTCCTCTGGCCTGCAGACATACATGCAGACAGAATATTGTATACATAATAAATAAATAAATAAATAAATATTTTTAAAAAAGGGGGTAGTGTGTTGCACAATCATGCAGACCCAAGTTCAAGCCCACCCTACCACTGTACTTGTGACTGCATCAGTACTCTGACTCTGTCAGAGAGGAACCCAATCAGGCCTTTCCCATCACCTGTTACACCCACAGATACGAGAGGAAGAAGACATAGAATTATAACATTATAACTTTAAATTAGCTAATTTCACTTTTCTTCCAGTTGGTTAGTTCATCCATTCATTCCTCCTAGAATTAAATCTTAGGTTTTTGTGGGTTTTTGTTTTGTTTTTAACATATTAAGCAGTCTCTCCATCACTGAAACACTAGTGATGGACTTAGGTCCTCATGCGTGTTAAGTAGACTCTCAGCCCCTGCTGGACAGGTTAAACTAGCCCATCACTGTGGTGATCCTAGCCTGGTCACCCCTGCAGACAGAACAGATTGATGGTCTGAAAGCCAGCTACTCCTAACCATGATCTGAGCCTGGATTCCCAGGCAAGCAGCCTTGGAGGACACTGAGACAAACTTGGGTCTGAAGTGTGTGTGTGTGTGTGTGTGTGTGTGTGTGTGTGTGTGTGTGTGTGTGAAGAGAATTCTGCTTCCAGGGCCAGCTTCTCAGTGAACTCAAGCAACTCATGACAATTTGCCAATATAATATACTTTATAGTGATTTAAAAGAAAAAAAGGCTAACACAGAAACTCAGTACCAGCAAGCATGGTCCTTGTTGTGACAATATACCTAACCATGGGGTTCAGCCTTTAGAACTGGTTTGGGCGAGCAATTTGGAAAAGTCTGGAGATGGAGATTAGAGAGTACCTGGAATGCCGCACAGGTGATTGGGGTGGGAGCCCCCAAAGACTAGAATGCCAATGAAAATACCACCAACAGTAAACTATGGCCATTCAGCCTTACATGGGAACAAGAACTCTACTGGGCCTTGCACTAGGGGCCACGCGTGTCACATTCTGACAGAGAATATGGTCACATTTTCTCCCGTGTCCTAAGACGTTTGTATTGACATCAGGCCAAATTTAAATTTGGTGGACCACTTAATCTAGGGAGGACAACCTTCAGGCTGTGGCATGAGTACTGTTAGCTACTTTTAGCCATAATTACAGTGAAAATATGAACTTAAGAACAGATCAGAGAGATTTGGAAAGCTTGGGTGTAGGCCAGAAAAGGAGCGCGTTAAAGCAGCAAGTCTGGGGGGCAACGTTGCTGAAGAGACCTATGCTTTCAAAAGGGAGCTAGGTGTCCCCCTTGGGTGAGGAAATTGCGTTGAGGATGCCCAGGGAATCAGCGCAGCCTCACCCGAGGCAGGCTAGTCAGGAAAGAGCTTTGGTGGCCTGTGTGAGAAGTGCCCCTGTTTCACCTTCTGTAACATGTGCGAGGGAAGCTGGAGCCTCAAGAGAAGACTCTAGAAGTTGAAGGGGTCAGCAAGGTAGAACTCTTGCCAAGGAAAGCTGCAGGACACAAGCAGACATGGGCCAGGAAGGAAGTCATGTGGGCTGCAGCCTGCAAGGATGTGGGATCTCTCACCACCCCCAGCTGGCAGGCTTGGAACTGTAGGACTGAACGTTTCCCCTGCTGGGGTTTGCTCTTGCTTAGCTATATCCTTCCTTTCTATGTCTGCATGTATTCTGCTTGAAATGGGAAAGCCTACCCTAGGCCATTGTACAGGCAACAATTTTATTTAAGTAAAATAACAATAGCAACAACGAGAGAAAACAACAGAGACAATGGGTTCATAGCTTGGGTCTCAGAAGAGACTTTAGGTTAAAACTCTTGAATAACGTTGGACTGTTGGGCGTTTGGCAGGAATTGTGGTTCAGTAAAATGTATTTTGCATTGGGAAACAGGCACAAGGCCAGGGGCAGGATTTGTTATGGCTTGGATACCGCATCCCCAGGAAAAGGCCTGTGTGCGGAATGTCTGGTTCCCAGCTGGCGGGCTACTGAACAGTGATTAGATCATGAGAAACGAACTCCATCAATGGATGAGCAGGTGATGAGTTCACAGCTGAGTGCACTCTGGGGAAGTGGGCCTAGGTGGAGGACATGGGTCTCTGGAGGAGACTCCCTAATCCCTGGCTGCCACAAGGAGAGCAATGGTCCCCTTTGGCCATGGTTCTACTCTGCCATGGACCAAAAAACGTTGGAACCCGCTGATAACCTCTGTAGTCACAAGGCAGAATAAATCTTTCCTTTTTTAAAGAGAAAACCCAAATGAGCACCTTTGGCTATTTTGCTTCAAGCTAGAGCCTCCTTCATACCTTTCCAGTCATTTAGCTTTCTTTTCTTACTAGATCTGACCTCAATCCACTTTCAATCCTACCACATCCTTTTAAAAGGACTCTAATTGTTCTTTCTCCCTTGGGGAGAAAGTTATTTCTCCACTTATATAATATACATGCACATACATACACACCACATATATGCATATACACATATATCATACATGCATATGAACATATATATATATATATACACCTGGATACACACATATATCACATACACACAAGCGTACACACATTCATATATGCATATGAACACATATAGACATACACATATATACAACATATGCATACACACATACATACGCATACACATACACACACAAAGGACAAATCTCACACTCCTCATCTAGCAATAAAAATGCCTCTAGAGTTAGACTCAATTCATTTTGTCAACTCTTTTGGCCACACTTCCTCTTAAGCGGCCACTTCGGTAAGCTTCACGTCCGTCCACAGGGTCTCCCACCTTGGCGTCTCTGGTGAGTCTGTCATTTGCTTTGTCTGGAATGCAGCCCTGCTCCCACTCAGTTTTCTCACTCACTAAAGACTTCCGTGAGCAGCTCCCTCTCCAGAAAGAACTCATCCCCCTGGGGCTCTCAACCACACCTCACTCATCCAGCTATCCATGGCTCGCCTAAAATCAGAGTTCCTCAAGGCAAAGCCCTGTTCCTTTGCCCACAAAGGGTGCCTGGAACACGACAGGCCAGGTGAGCAGTTACTTGGAGCATAACCGCATACAATCCATGCTACTCTTAACTAGTCTCGGCAAAAGCAAGGAATAACAGAAAGATACAAAACCCAGATGAGACATATATCCAGCCCTACTGGTATTTCTATTTTAAAAAGTGTAAATATTTAATGCATTTCTTCAAAATCAAATAAATGGGAGTGATTTTCTCCCTCTGCATGCCTTTATTAAAACTCCTTATTGGTGGGGCCTGGTGGCTCACACCTTTCATCCCAGCATTGGGAGGCAGGGGCAGAAGCGTCTCTGTGAGTTTGAGGTCAGTCTGGTCTACATAGACCCTGTCTCGAGAACAAAACTAAAGTTGTTTATTAATAAGTCCCTGACACTATTTATACACAAGTCACAATGCCACAACATAACCCATAAGTTCCTACAATCAAATAACAACAGCCTCTTGAGGACTCAGTTGATGACTATTAAAAATTTGATTTAATGATAGCATTTTTAGGGACAATCACTTCTTTGTGCTCATTTGCTAACACAGACAGATTCTTTCCCAAGGCAAGTCCATCAGCAGCTTGGAAAGCAGTCGTCCCCACCCTCCTTCTGCACTAATTAAATATCTGGAGGATGACAAAAGTGGGAAAGGAAGAAAATAATCTTTCTGGAAGTGTGTATTATAAGAATATTAAGGCTGGCATGTCCAGCTGGAGGGAGGAGGCCCAACTATGTCACAATAATGACCTCAAATCCCACTTCTTAGGAAAGTCACAATGAGGTCTGTAACAGGAGGGAGAAACAGAATTGCCAGCAGCTCTAATTCTTTCCTTTCAGAGCTCGGCCCCTGTCAGGGTGGCTATGACACACGCATCATATCGTGAAGGGGAGCAGGTTAAAGGACAGAAAAATACGCACAGGACCGCCCCAGCATCCTGGGCTCTGTCTCTACACTTCATCAATGTCCCCCCGGGGGGCTGATTTCTACAATCCACAGATCAATCCCCATAACCTCAGAAAAATGGACCCCTCCAAACTGAACCATTGAGAACGTGTTCATCGTGTTTTCCCTAGGTATCTGGATAACCTGAGGAATTAAAGGTGAACTTCTGACTCTCTCCTCTTCCCCCTGAGAAGACACCTTCTGAAACTTAGGGACTGACATAGATCAGAGCTATTCCTTCATGCGGCAGCCAGTCACGAGAGCCCCAAGTTCTGCCACAACATAAAGCAAATTCTAAACCAAAGAGAATGTCCAGCTATCACCACTTACAATCAAGCAGAAAGGTTAAAAGAATAATAAATAGATACACTGAGATATTGATTAGCAGAATATAGTAAACTAAATTTAAATTTATGATGATTTTTATGTAGAGAACTAAGTATATTGTTCTAATATTTAAGTGCCTGTGACTTAGAAATTTAAGATAGTTTTTTAAAAAAATATTTATATATTTTGAAAACTCAAAGACATAAAGAGAACTACAGAATTTCAGGGGATGTAGTAACTCACTCTTCTCATCCCAACGGTCAGAGGAGAAGGGGGGGCAGAACTGTGGGAAGGGCGAGCCTGTCTCGAAAACAAACAACAAACAAATAAAACCTACAGATTTTCTATTAAAAGGTAGCTTATTTCTGAAATCCCCACACTCGCCAACTTTTGACCTACTTTAACCTGAGTGACCACACTTCAAGGAAGAAACTAATCATTTCCCTCCCAGCGGCCAAGTCTCCTAAGGAGCGGGGCAGTTTGAAATGGGAAAAGTTATTTCAGGACCCATAGGATTTGGTCACGATAATGGTTTGAGGAAATCACCACAGTTGGCCTTCTTGAGTCTTTTCCTCTGTCCTCAGGAGTTTAAAATTAGGCACAAAAAAATGATTCTGAAAATTGGTAGGGCAATTTCAGGGGTGGAGCGCATGCTGCGGCTGGGGATGATCACAGGGTCCCCCGGTCTGCAGAACACCCGACATCCCACAACACAGCCTTCTGCTAGGATCAGGTGGAACACGGCCAGGGCCTCTTTATTTTTCCTCTCTGCCGTCCCCCCCCCCCCCAGCTCTCTCTGGCTTAGCATCAGTAAAGTTAAATTTTAACCCAAGTGGTTTACAATTCTGTTATGGGAAAAAGGCTGAAATTGCCTTGTGCTCTATTGTTATTCTGTGTACCTACAAATGTAACTATTAACTATAATAAATCTATAACCACTCAAGAGGAGAAAAGGTATCTGTCAAACACAGAAAGCCACACCGAAAGCTGAAGAATGTGTTTGTGCCTTCGGAGGCAGGTGCGATTCTGACGGCTCTGTGAAAGTCACTGGACTGTCTCCAGGGACTTCAGCTCAAACAAAACAGAGGCAGCAGCTCCAGGCACATGGGTTTGCTCTCCCCACCCCTTCCCATGTTACTACGGAATGAATGCATTTTTGTCTTTGAGTGAAATAAAATTGACACTGAGAGCCTGTTTCCAGGACCGAGGCTTCTCCCCCTCTGCCTTTGCAATGCTAAGTCGCTTGTCCCAGGCATGTTTGCTTAGAAAGCCTTCTGGGGGACACAGAATAAACTCGCAAAGCATGCCCTGGGAGGTCAGAAGAGAAATCCATCATTTGACCTCGACACATCAGTCAGGAACGTCAAAAGCCAAAGAAAGGAATAGAACAGAGCACACTCTCAATGCCATTTAAGATGGGAGAAAGAACGCAAGGCCTGGGTCTTGAGGCATCTGACGCACCTGACTGCTCCTTGCTTGTCTGTGGGACAGCCTCGGCCCCTATGCCTGCTGGGAAGGTAAGTCTGACCGGAGTCCCTCCCATTCCTGATTCAGCTATTACATGCAACTACTTACTAAAACACTCCAATGGGGTTGTTAGCAGTTCACAGAGGAAAAAAATAGTAATGATCAACTTTTCAGTCTCACTCCATGTAATTTCCCATCTGAATGCATGAGGGTCAACTGTTATTTGAAGCTTGGGATCAAAAAATGTTCATCGGAGATGTGGCTGTCAGGAACAGAGGCTACCTTTCTTCACCCTTTCTTCATCATTTGTAAGAATCAAATGATGTGAAAGCAAGAGATGAAAGAGAAATTCTGGCTAAGCACTGTGGTGCTCCCCTGCAATCCCAGCCCTAGGGCAGCAGAGGCAAGAGGACCACAAATGTAAACACGCCACCGAGGACATGAGTCCTCAGCTCAAAAACAGGAAGAAGGAAGGGAGAAAGGAGAAGAAAGTCTGGGGGAGGGATGTCATCTACGTGATCGACCCAATACCAGCTGCAAGCAGGAACCAGAAAAGTCATGGGGGAAAGCTCAGCGCTGTTGGGGACTGTGGTTAACGGTGAGGCTTAAGAAGTTAAACTCGCTGTCTAAGTGAACGATGCTGGGATGGGTGATCCAATTTAACACAGAGGGATTACAGGCGTGCTTAAACTTCAATGTTTACAGAAAGAACTGGGATGCCTACATGCAGCCATAGGACTGTACAGTGATGTAAACATACACTAATTCAACAGGACCGGAAAAGAAAGGCCAACAGCAGATAATTACGTAAAAGACAATTGCATATTACAGGAACACTTTTCTGACAAACTCAAGCGTTGGAAATGAGATCAGGAAGCCGGAATCACATTGGCCTCTGACCAGGGTACTCAGGATTGTAGCTCGGGATCTCAGAAGTCTCTAGATCAATACAGTTGGGATAGACTGGACTGCCCAGACCCTCCCATAAGATCACAAATTCGAAAAAACCAAAGTACATGGTATGGTGACCCAAAAATGGAATCAAATACACAGGTTAAAAAAAGAAAGCCTAACGGTGAAGGAGAAACGCGTAGTCACAATACTAAGGGACAACACAGTGGAGATTCAGTTCCTGCCAAGACAAAGATGCTCCCAAGCCCAGTGCCCGTCGGGACCATGCCAGATGGCAACTATTCACAGATACACTCAAGAGTCCCCTACCCCCGCACAAAAAAAAAAAAAAAATCAAACTGCATCCCTGGACTGCAGAGTTGCAGTGTCACGCAGGAAGAAGGTGGAACTAAACCGCAAGAAGTGGGTTCGAATCCCCTCTATCTCTTTCCTTTCCTGGCTGGCTACAAATCAATCATTTAATCTTCCAGGACCTGTCTTCTCACTACAGAAGGGATAAGGACATCTGTCCTCCCATCGGACAGGGCTGTCATCACAGTGAAATGAGATCACCTGTGTGCGGGTCCTGTGTAAACTCTGATGTGCAAACAGACTCTACACACAGAACAATACAGAGCGACATTCGGGACCAAACATTTCAGCTTTCCACACGGTAAATTTCCTTTCTTCCTGGCTTGGAAGAACGCTCATAGAAATCCCAAGGACAACAAAAACAGTGCTTTCCTGTCTGACTCAGGCTAGCACAGTGTCAATGCGATTATCTCCGACCAGCCACTGGCTTAATCAAATACTTGATGTTGCTAAGAAAATGTTGCTTCTAGTTAAACAATCTCTTCCCTCCAGACAGGCTAGAGTCTAACAATTCAGGGGTAGATTTAAGTGGCTAGGGAGATGGCTTGGTGCGTAAGGTGCCCACCATACAGGCACAAGGACCTGTGTTTTATCCCCGACATGCACATAAAATACTGGTGTGGCAGCCCTGTCACCCCACCACTGTGCAGGGCGGGCATGTATGGTGACCAGAAGGCCTCAGGAGCTCACTGGCCGGCGATTCTGGCTTAATTGCTGATATCCAGATACGATGAGAGAGACTGTCTCAAAAGATAAGGTAGACAGCAACAAAGTAAAACACTCAACATTGGCCTCTGGCCTGCACACGCACACATATATACATGCACACGCATGAATACGTGCACACACATATGGAAATTTAAGTGAATATAATATCTCCACTAATTCTTCCCTTCTGGGGACTGGACAACAAGCATAATGAATAAGGCAGACACTGGGCAGACATTGCTATTCACAGACTTCCCCTAGGGTCAGCCAGCAGGTGCAAGGAATCAGCCGTCGTGATTAGCAGCCCCTTCAATGTCACGCAATGTCACGCCGAGGCAGGCAATGAGGCTCGCAGTGGAAAATGCTTGGCCTGCTGCCATTTTTCAAGAGCTGCTTTTTGCATGCTCACTTGGTCCTGGGCTCCTGGCACAGAGGGAACACAGAGGAGGAATTTCAGTGGTGAGGAAATGCTTCCTTCCGTATTCACCGTCACAAGGTTTTCTGAGGTGCAGGCCTAATCCATGCTGGATCTTGAAGTACCTGAGGCTTTCTGGACCTTTCTGCAGCAACAAGCTGCCTGAGAGTTGTCACATCTACTTAGCAGGGAGGAGCTGTCCCTGACACAGAGGAGACACCACTGAAAACTGATGCTGACACAAGGTATCATTTTACTGACTCAAGACTGTGATCCAATGAGTAATAATACAACTAACTCTGTCAGGACTAACATTTCAGTCTTAGTAAGGAAGATAAGTGGAAACCAGGGGTATCCCATGTAGACATGCGGGGCAGGTCATCAGTCTCATGAAGCCTGTGTTCGTGCACACGGGTGAACCACATGAAAACTAGGAAACTGGTGAAGGACATTAATTCAGACACAAGTTAAACATCAGAACATACCTGACTGACGATCAAAATTTTGGTGACTGAGAGCTAAATATTCACACCATGGTTCCATTCTAGAAGATTCTTCCCTCTTCTAAAATGAGCATTTATTTCTGGGGCAGTGTGGGGGGAAGAGACAGCTTAATTTTGAGAAACCAGGAAAAAAAAAACAAAAAACGTTTAGTCATATTTTTGTTCAGGGTATTAGTGGTTCAAACAAGAACACAAGCAGCAGTGTTTCTCCAGGAAGTGGTGCCGGCATTCCCTGACTACAGTGACTTAATAAACCAACACAGGTATCAGACAGTGGAATGTGATCAAGATCAGATGATCCAAAGGAATACTCAGGGCAAGACATCTCCTCAGACACTCCAAAACACTCCAGCCTCACGACCGAAGAGGTACACAAAACAGGAATACCATCTCAAATCGACTTATAAATCAGAAAGACGGAATTCTCAGATGGGGCAACATTCAGGCAAACACGCTAAGGAAGCTAATAAAGAAAGAAAGAGGAAAAACATTTCAACCATCTTTTTATACTAGGAGTAGAATGTGTTAACTAACTAAGCAATACAATTGCTTTAAAGTAGAAACCTAATCTCTTTCTCCAGGAAATCAGAGCTCTGTATTTTCTATTGCTGGGAGCAGGGTGGGAGATTATGTAAATAAGAAACCATCAGGCAAGGTGATCCCAGCAACCAAACCAAACTCCAGCCACAACCAGCCATGAAGGTGAACTTGCCAACTGTACTGTGTGCTTTGTAAAAGGATCCCCGGCCAATCAAGACTAAAGCAATACTCAACCTGTGTTTGGGAAGGACTCCAGCTTATCTCAAAATGCACCCCAGGAACACTGGAAACCCAGTTTCTGCCCGAGCCAAGGAGTTTCTTGTTACAAAATGAGAGAGAATCTCAGGGGGACAGAGGCGAGGGACTAGACAAAAACTAAACGATATGGTTTACAGAAATCTCAGTTGCTTGCGGTTGTTACTTTAAGCTGTCCCGCAGCAAGGACGGACCATCGAACTCACACCTGCTGGCTTCCTTGCACAACTAGAATTTATTAACCAGTGACCGGCTGAAGTCTTAATGTCCCTCCGTATTCTTTTCAACCTCTTTAAGAAATGTTCAGCTGTGACTTAAAACGCATCTAAAACAATCAGTCATGCAGGAAACAAACTGAGAAATGGAACAGAGTCATCAGAGATGGGCACCTCTACTCATGGCCCATTCCTTCGACTTTATGACCATCCTTCCCCGTTATGTCCACTCTTTCCGGCTCTCAGTGTAGTCTTTTTCGAAACTGAGAGGGCAGCAGGAAAATGGCAAGGCTGACTCCCACCGTCCTGCGTGCCTCCTATAGGAAAACTCCAAGGGACACGCCACTCCGGGTAACCTCCCAATTCAAGCCTATTCTTGGCCTGCCCCTGGAATAGGCTTGCTCCTGAGTGTGGTTTTCTCAGAAGCAAGCAAAAGCGGCTTTTAAAACACAAGGCCCCACTATCTGCCATTCACAGGACCATGAGGGTAAGTGGTGGGAACTTACCCTCACAACCCAACTGGGAAACGGAACTAACAAACTCCTCGTTCTACGGACAACAGCTTTCACCAGGACCCCTCTGCTGCACTGGATGGGCGTTCACCACATACCAGCCATGTTTAAACATTCAAGTGTGACTAGGCAAGAGCCAAATAACTGTTTGCTTACTGTCCGTCATAACTAGTCAGTTGTCAGATAGCCATGAAGTGAGCGGGACTGTTCTGCCAATGCCAAGTTTGACGGCATGGAGAAGAGTGGTATGGAGTGTCCAGGTCTGACCAGAGACATCACATAGCCAGCTGCAGGTTTCTCCAGCCTCAATCCAGGCGTATACATATGTGCAAGCAGTAGGGGAGTCGGTTATTAAAGCATTTTCCAATCCAATGCATTAAGGCAGTGATTGCCACAAATGTCACCTGACGTGGACTTCTCCTCTGTATGCTGTGAGTATGTTTTATTACCATTGGTTAATAAAGAAGCTGCTTTGGCCTATGGTAGGGCAGAATAAAGCTAGGCGGGAAAACTAAACTGAATGCAGAAAGAAAGAAGGCGGAGTCAGGGAGATGTCATGTAGGTGCTGAAGGAGAAAAATGCCGAAAACCTTACCAGTAGGCCACAGCCTCGTGATGATACACAGATTAATAGAAATGGGTTAATTTAAGATGTAAGAGCTAGCTAGGAATACACCTAAGCCATTGGCCAAACAGTGTTGTAATTAATATAGTTTTGTGTGATTATTCAGGTCTGGGCAGTCAAGAAACTAAAGAGCAGACTCCATCTACTGTCACCTTTAATGAGACAGAGTCGAAACCGAAGGCAACAACCAACTACCTTTCATACAGCTTAAAAGATGTTTAAAAGTATTTTTAACATTCGGATGTCAGGCTGGAAAGATGGCTCAGAGGTTAAGAGCACTGACTGCTCTTCCAGAGGTCCTGAATTCAAATCCCAGCAACCACATGGTGGCTCACAGCCATCTGTAATGAGATCTGGTGCCCTCTTCTAACCAGCAAGCATACAGACAGACAGAACACTGTATATACAATAAATAAATAAATCTGTAAAAAAAAAAAAAACCTCAGGTGTCACTACCTCCAGGAACATGTCACTATAAACCTATGAGGAACCCTAATAAAGACAGTCTAACTAGGAAACCTGTATCCATAACTTGTAGTGATAAGGCGAGCAGGCCTGCTTTTCGTCTTGGTACCACTCTGTTGTAAAAGGAGCGTGGGCCCTTTGTTTCGTCCTGCCTGGCTCCCGGCTAGCTTATGCCCGAAATAATTACACGGAAACTGTATTCATTTAAACATTGCCTCGCCCATTATCTCCAGTCCCTTATTGGCTAACTATCACATATTGATCTAACCCATTTCTAATATCTGTATTAGCACTTGACTGTGGCTTACCAGCATGAGTTTAACCAGCGTTCGTCTTGGAGAGGAGAGTCATGGCGTCTGTTTGAATCTGCTTCTTTCTCCCAGCATTCTGTTCGGTCTACTCCGCCTATCTAAGCTGCTGTCCTATCAAAAGGCCAAGGCAGTCTCTTTATTAACCAATGAAAGTAACACATAGACAGAAGACCCTCCCACATCAGTAACCGCTTTCTCTGTGTGAGTATTTAAAAGTCTCAGCCAGCACTTTGTCTCTTCTCATGACATAATTACCAAACGGTCTGGTTCTAATCCTGTTCCATTTAGCCTGCCACACCCCCATGGTCTACTGATCCCATATTCCCACCATGCCTGTACACTGACGTACTGTAGCACAAATAGTAAAAACCCAGAGACAGATATTGGGGTTCAAGTTGAAGATTAGAAAAGCAAAACAGCCAACCACTAGAGAGAACTTTTACCTTTACCAAATCTTCAGACCGAAAGAGAGATCCTGCAATGCCCTTCACTAACCTCAGACTCCACCCTCCACTGAGTTCCTGTCTCTTCCCTTTATATTCCTCTCTCCACCCAGCCATATCCTGTCTCCACCTCCCTACTGCTGGGATTAAAGGGGTATGTGATCCCAAGTGCTGGGATCACCTTTGTGTGAGCTCTGTTTCTCTTTTAGACAGATTCAATCTTGTGTGGCCCAGGATGGCTTTGAACTCACAGAGAACCATCTGCCCCTGTCTCTGAGTCCTAGGATTAAAGGTATGCACCACTCCCTGTCCTATATGCCTGACTAGTGTGGCCGCTTTGCCCTCTGATCTTCAGGCAAGCTTTATTTATTAAAGCACAAATAATATATCACTATAACACACAAAGTAAATGACACAGGGTAAGACACAGATGAAACTTCGAAGAGGTAGGAAGCACATCCCCCAAAACCAAACTACTGAGTCCATGACCCCAAAACATCCATGGTTACTGTCAACATCACTTCTCTTTCTGAATAAATGTCCCGACCAGTTTCTTTCTAATGATCTGACCCTTTCTGATTATCAAATCAGTTGTTACTTTTAATGACCATCTGTGACACTTGGACAATATATCTTTTAAACGAGTTAACTCACATAGAGTGTTGTTAGGTAGTGTTTAGCCTGAGAAGCTCTCACCAGATAGCCGCTAAGGCTAATAACTAGGGGTGAACTGACCAATGCAGACACGGCTTTCAATTTAATATTTTATTTATCTCAGGATTTGACCAAAATTCTGAAGTATAAGTTCTTTGGAGGACTACGTAAAGGAAGGCATAGCTTACACTTGGTTATACAACCACTCTGAAGACACTTGTTTCTCCACTGAAACTTCTTGCAAAGTATGTTCTAACTCACTTCACTGTTGAGAGTGGAGAAATACAACCCAACTGCCAGTACCATTAAATCCAGCCACATCCAATCTCTAAGGCAACAGGTCTCAACCTATGGGTTGTGACCCCATTTGGGGGGCCGAATGACCTTTTCACAGGGGTCACAAATTATATATCCCACCTACCAGATATTTCTATTATAATTCACAACAGGATCAAAATTACAGTGATGAGGGGACAATGAAATGATTTTATGGTTGGTGTTCACACAACATGGGGAACTGTATTAAAGGGTCATAGCATTAGGAAGGATGAGAGCCTCTGCTCTAGGGGAATGAGGTATCTAAAATTCATTCACATTTTCATTCAAAAAAACCATACCTGCTACTGATCTATACCATTCATCATAGTATACCATTCATCATAAAGAGTTCATGTGACTTGTCCCCAATTATACAATTAGCAAGTGACACAAACAAATGTCCAGAGGTTCTGAGCAGCCACCAACCTCACTTACTCCTTCAGTAAAAAAAACTGAACACCTACTAAGAAGTATCAGGCTACCAAGCTGAGAAAACTGAATACCTACTAAGTATCAGGCTACCAAGCTGAGACACATCTCTCCTGTTTGGGAGGCTAAATTCTACTTAGAGGAGATAGTTAACACTGAACATAAACACATAAAATACATAATGTTTGTTTTCAAGGTGGGAAGAGACGGGAGATGTAACGGTTAGGAGGGGAGCCGACTGTGACCATCTCAAGCATCTAAAGACAGAGATGACTGCTGAGTGAGGAGGACAGAGGTGACAGGGAAGGAGAAGCAGGTGCAAAGACGCTCTAGAAAAGGGGAGGCCAAATACCACGGTGTACAGTGAACATTGAGAAGCTTAGTGTCCGAGCAGAGGAGGGGAGGCTCGGTGACAAGCAGGAAACACATGGCATGGGTCTTAGAGAATACATCAAAGACACAGCCATTAAACTGTGAGAAGGAAAACTCCCAAGGGGTTCCCAGTTGGGACTTGCACTGGATTGGATTACTTGGAATTACTGATGCTGTCGGAGAATAAGCCCGGCCTTCACCATAGCTAAAGCAAAAGGAAAATGGTTCAGAGTAGACCACAATAACAACACCCAGCCTCTCCTTACCTCAAGCCTCATCTCTGCTCACTAAAGTCAACTTTACTCATCAGTCAAAACAATCAGATGTTTCTACAAGGTACCTGATGTGTTCATAGCCTAAGAGCAGCAATAGCAAACAGCAGCCTGCTGCCAACGTTCTGTTTCTGCAAAGCCAACCTTGGCTTCTGTTGCATTCTGAGTTCAGCTACTAAACACAGAGCTACTTCTAACCTGCTGGTGCTTCGGCCAAAGTCACAAGCGCGCAGGGCCTGGCTTATGCAAACAGCACTGTCAAAGAATCCAAATAGGTTACAGTTCCCCCATTTAGCCATAGTTTACTAAGCACCCAGCCTTGTAGGGAGAGAGGAGGGGGAAATTTCTGTCCTCAAAAGCTTGGCTGTCAAGTTCAAGACTCAGACAAATAAGTATACCCCACTGTATGATGAAGGCAATTACGGGGGATGAGGAAGGCAGAGAAATAGCAGGAAGGGAAGTAATCCACTTGGCCTGGAGGGGATTAGGGAAACTACCCAGAGTAATAGGAAGTCGACAGACACGGGAGGAGCCTTTGGCATTCTGGGAATGGGAAGAGGAAGTAATGCAATACAACTCCTGGATCTGAGAGTGAGCAGTAAGCTTATCCCTAGTCCCGATGTAAGAGTTAGGGCACACGCATGTCGGAGCACAGAGGTTCTGTGCTCTAAAGCGAGAAGGCTGCTTTCTATAGACAGTGGTGAGCCCCAAAGGCTTAATCCAAGTAAATACGCGTTTTAGAAAAATCCCTCTGGAAGTAGTGTAGGCTCAAGGATGCATCAGAACGGAATGAGAGCAAAGAGCAGGAGCGAGGAGAGAGGCCCGGGAAAGGACTGAAGATGTAGCTTGATCAGGACAGGTAGGGTGACTGCAAGCACAACAGACCCGTAGGTGGTAAAACTAGTAAGACCGTACTGAGCTGAAGTATTTGATAGAATATACAATCATTAAAAAAAAAAAATCTCTCATGGGCATGGTGGTGTACATCTTTACCTTTAATCCCAGCACTTGGGAGGCAGAGGCAGACAGATCTCTATGAGTTCCAGATCAGCCTGGTCTACACAGTGAGTTCTAAGACAGCCAGAGCTACAGTATAAGACCCTGTCTCAAAAAAAAAGAAAAGAAAACGACAAAAACCCTTTAGTTTGATGAAAAATATAGTCGAAGAAAACCCTTAGAATTACATAGAAACACGGTGTATTCTAAAACAATAAGAAACAATACTGAATACTTATAAATAATAGGATTTCTCCAAAAAAAAAAGCCACAACTCTTTGTTTAAAAACAAAACTTTCAAAAGCTGGGTTTTAGAATTGGACACACCATTAATCTTGGCACTCCAGAAGCAGGGGAACAAGTCAGCCATCCAGTTTATATAGCAAGTTCTAGGCCAGCCTGGGTTACCTAGTAGGAACTTGTCTCATGATAGATAGATAGATAGATAGATAGATAGATAGATAGATAGATAGATAGATAGATAGATAGATAGATAGATACATAGATAGATAGATACATAGATAGATAGATAGATGATAGATAGATGATAGATAGATAGATAGATAGATAGACAGACAGACAAATAGATAGACAGACAGACAGACAATGCCATTTCAAAGGTCTTTCTTCATTTAGTAAAGGCATTTCAACAATAGAAGAAAAGCAAAAGTATTCACTTTCAACTGAAGTCCTGGCGGAAAGCCCCCTTTTTATGAATACTAACAAACTTCCAGTCATTTGAGGAAGTCACTAATTCTCAAACAAGCCCACAAACTTTTTAAAGTTAATGAAGGGAGGATATTAGACCAAGAACATCATTCCAACAAAACTGTCACAATTTAATGACCAAAAAGGT
>NC_022030.1:8698112-8698769 GCF_000317375.1 Microtus ochrogaster
AGTAAAGCAACAGAGGCTGCCAACCTCAAAGTAAAAAGAAATAATCAAAGGTCAATAAAGGGCAGTCTTAGTGGATCAGAAAAAATACCAAGTGGCTGTTGCTGTCTCTTCCACAGATGCCAACTTCAGTGGGAATTTAAGAAGGACATCATGCTCTGAGGCCATCTGTCTTGGTGCTTCTGTTAAGATGAAAATCCATTTATCCCCCTTCCTGATAAACAGAGTGACCCTCAGAATAAGTAATGCTTGCTTAGTTCAAAGCACAAATTTGCGATGTCCCTTTAACAATATTTACCAGTACCTTTTAGGCTTCCTTAACATCTGTGCTCTTCTCAAGTCTCACAATTTTAAAGGTGTTTTACTATTTTTTTTAAAAACAGAACCCAGATAACATTATATAAATAGGAACTTGAACTTGCTGCATTGGGTCTTGGCAAGCCATTTTTCTCCATTATGGTATCTAGTCATTACTAATCCAATTATGGCCAGTGGGGCTGCTCTCCGCAACTCTCTGATGAGGAGGGGTACTGGGATGTAATAACACATCGCTCCTACACTCAAGAACTGATGACCTAGGGTGCAAATTGTTCCTTATCCCTGGTGTCCACAAAGGCTACCCTCTGGTTTGGGGGGGGGTATAAAACAGGAGGTGCCAAG
>NC_022030.1:8699044-8711863 GCF_000317375.1 Microtus ochrogaster
TACCTCACTTCTGTACCGCTAGTCCCGTGTTTGAAGTTACAGGCTGGTTGGTGGGGAGACACTGAAATATAGACAAGTCAGATTTGGTCATGTCACTAAGTTCAGATGATGATAAAATCCACAGGGGAAAAAATACAGACGTTATTTAAAACAAGGGTTACCCTCTCTATTGGTAGACCTGTCAATTCCAGGGTCATCAATCATGCCTCTACCCATCCAAAAGAGAACTGGGTGAAGCGAAATGTGCTCTGCCCAATGAGAAGACACCCCCATGGCCTCCATTGTTACCCCACCTCTTTTATTCTATTGCAGTGAGCAGGAAAGGGGAAGCATAGGACGAACACGGGTCATTAGCTTTCCTTGAGAACCTTCAGTGGCAGTGGTGAGGAATCAGAAATTAAACGCTGGTTAATTCCATGCTAACAGCCAGAAGAACACAGAAAACACGGAAAGGTCTCAGACAAAAATCCCTTGTGCGGGCCTTCTCTAACCTTCACACTGTACTTTTCCACGGTTTTTTAATTGCCCCTCAGGCACCTCCCTGTGCTTTTCCACAGAAGCATACACTCCCCAGAACTCAGTAAGCAAGGTTCCTCCCACCAGCCTTCCTCCCCATCACAGCTAAGAAAGCTACACCCAAGGCCCCCGTACCACCACACTCCCCACTTTCTTCTGAGTCAGTGCCTCTCAAGGCTTCACATTCTGGCCTCTAAAGTTAATGAAGTTGAAGCAGGGTCTGCTGAAGTGGCTCACATCGCAGCGAGAACAAAAGGACTGATCACCGTGCTAAGCACTCTCTCTCGGCTCCCTGAACACAAATGTCAGTACGAGAGCATTCTAACTCCTTATGTGCTGTGACAAGATAAGTCCACGCGCTCGCTCGCTGGTGATGGCTCTGAGCCTATTTATCTGAATCTTCTGGTAGCGTCTCTACTGTTCAATCACACATCTCTAGGCAAAGGAGAGACCTGCACGTGAGTGCAGAGTGCAGATGGCCTCTAAGTGTCAGATGCTCTAGAGCTGTAGTGACAGGCAGTTGTGAGCCACCTGACCTGGGTCATGGGAATGGAATTCAGGCCCTTTGCAAGAGCAGCAGGGACTCTTAACCTCTGAGCTCTTTCTCCAGTCCGACTTCGGGCAACATTCAATACACGGATACACAGGGGAAAGTCATGGAGCAGGAAGATGCCTGTTGGTCACCTCTAACATTATGAAAAGAATCCGCGGACATCTGAAGCGATCATTTTACCTTAGTTTCTGGGGTGTAAATAACAAAATCAAAGGCTAAGACCCTGATAGTCATCTTCAAAAGCAACCATGTAAAGCCAGGCGGTGGTGACGCCCATCTTTAATCCCAGTACTCAGGAAGCAGAAGCGGGCGGATCTCTGTGAGTTTGAGGCCACCCCGGGCTACAAAATGAGTTTCACAACAGCCAAGGCTATGTAGAAAGACCCTGTCTCAAGAAATATATGAGGAAATAAATAAACTCCCCTCAAAAGTAATCATGTAAACACTGGCATTGTAACTGTTACTCCTCAGCCTGGAGATTCACCACGACGAGGCCTACTTTGCAAAAGGAATGGACGTGTTCTACAGCTTACTATTCACCAAGGATCCGACAGGTTGGCTGTGCTGTAGGATGTTACCTGGCGACAGAAGGCAGGAACAACAGTCTGGCCTTGAAGCAGCTGGGAGCGGGCAGGCAGAGGCAGTGGCAGAACCAGCCTCCCCACACCCCACAGAATGCAAGGAAGGTTGACTTTCCGGGTAACCACTGGCCACCAGCCTGCCAGGACTGAAGGTAGTGGGGGAGGGGAGGATGGAAGTTTGTCAAAAGCATATATGAATCCAAAGACTTGTTTACATTCTAGGAGTTAGATACAGGAGACGCCCCACACACCCATCAGACCAGTAGGTCTTAGGTGCTTTTTTTTTCTATGTAACCCAATCTTAACACGGCCACTGGGCACCCTTTGCGGTGACTGGAAATCCCTGCTATATAGTCATGCCCATCAGAAGAAAGCCCAAAGCCTTGCCTGATTTGCCTTAAAGATGGTTCCTCTTAGCCGGGCAATGGTGGCGCACATCTTTAATCCCAGCACTCGGGAGGCAGAGGCAGGCGGATCTCTGAGTTCGAGACCAACCTGGTCTACAGAGCTAGATCCAGGACAGGCTCCAAAGCCACAGAGAAACCCTGTCTCGAAAAACCAAAAAAAAAAAAAAAAAGAAGGTTCCTCTTCTGATCTGCTAATGTATACAAATGTCACTTCTACATCTCTGCAAGGGGAAGAATTACGAGGAATAAAGCCCAACTGTTAGTACATGCCCCTGAGACAGTGTGTCAAGGAAGAGAGCCAATTTTCTTTTGCAAGCTAAATATGGAAACAGAATGTAAGTCTACGATTTGTAATATACAGACAGCGTTTAACAGACTTCCCTGCACCCCATATGTCCAAATGATAATATTTATTCTGGGCCAATTATTTCTAAGAACCTACAAATGCGCACGCTGTGGTGGACCCCGTTTAGACGGAGGAAGCGGCAGTGCCCCCTGTGACATGAAGGGATAAAAGGCACGGAGTTTTGTGTTGGAAATATACAAGTCTTCCCTTCCTTCAGAACTTGCCCCCGCTCTTCACAACGACTTCTTTATACTCTACAAGTCAAGTGTACAGTATTCGCTTCGCTTTCCAAATCAACGCAACGCATACAAATTCCACCTCTCTCTCTCTCTCTCTCTCCCTTTAATGCAATCTGGATGAACCACAGACACTGAAGTACTAAAGCCACATGCTCACACGTACACTGTCTTCAACAGAAACTTGGCAGGTTGGTTTGAAGCAAAATAAGTCCTGAGAAGCAACTTTGGCACAGACCAGAGGAGTCAAAAGTGCACTCCCTCGCAACCACAGTCCTATGGGGTCCACCCTGCAAGCATGTTTGTTTCAAACACGATGGGCCAGCCACTTACCAAACCACAGCTTATTCCTGATTTAGAGAAGCAGCTCCCAGACTTAAACTAGACAGTTGCAGCCAGAAGAGAAATGCCTGTTTCGACACTGGCGATTGCACAGGGTGGACTCAAAACTTGGGTATGAAAGCTCAGGATGGGAGACCACTGATGACCATCTCCTTAGTGCAATAAGCAACCGACGTCTTAAAGAATAGTAACCAGTCCTTCCTCTGACACCGACAAGTTCAACAGACAGGCAGAAGCAGGTTAACACCACTGTCCCTATAGAAGAGCTGTGTTTCATTCCCAGAGCACTCAGAATGATCATGGGCCCAGGTTAGTTAACGCACATTTCTGCAGTCTGAATTCCCAGAAGAGGGGCAAGAATGGGTCCCTGAGAGGTTCTAGCAAGGTTTCTCTTGGCAGAGAGAGAACACAGTAAACAAGTCCCACACAGTCCCAGCAATGTCTGGACCAGGCTCCTTTTGTAACACACAGAGTGCTTCCCTGCTGGACTTTGGACAACACCCAATGCAGAGACCATCACAGAGAGAAACAATCCAGGTCTTACAGCCCGTATCCTAATAGACAGATGTCAGGAATTCTATACAGAAAACAGGGGGTTTTATGAAATACCACAATGCCCCCTGTGTTCCTTACCTTCCAGGGGGTGGAAGGGTGGTGCCTAACATGCTAATCCCGAGAACAGACAGTAACATTGGTCTGAAAGGGACTCCCCTGTGTGTCCGTGTCCCTCCACATCACACTCAGCACCTGTCTAATTCAAGCACTCAGTCACAAGTCATGCATCTTCTCAGGAGACAGCTGCCAAAAGACCATCCACAGACCCCCAAGTTTTCTCCAAGCAGTTGCAGAACAGGAGCTCATGACTGATCCAGGACCATCAGGCTAAAAGATCCCATCTGGAGTAATGTCTTTTTGCTCACTCTACCCAAGTCACAGGGCAACACAGACTGGGGAGGGAAGGGAGAACGCCCACAGCAAACAACAGCCATTTAACCTTCTCCAGAGGCTATAGTCACAAGCCGAATCTTATTGAGGGAGTTTTTATTTTAGACATGTAAACAAATAAACGATGCCGAATTCTGAATTCAAACACAAAAACAAGAAACTTCTAATTGGGGGGGGGGGGTGAGATGACAAGAAATCATTGATAGGAACAAAGAAGTCTATAGAAGAAAAATTTTAAAAGATGTTTAAATTTAAAATAACAACAGCAGAAACCAAGTCACCTTTTCTGGTTCTGTATATCCAGTTCTCATCATCTGCTTCCACCTGCTGCCCACAAACAGACAGCTCTCCGTCACTGCGAAACAGCCTCTTTGTCTGCCTGGACAGGGAGGAGAAATTTATCCAACTCACAGCACGTGAGAGAGAGCCTGGGTTTGCCTTGAGTCTGAAGGAACCTGAGGCGCCTTCCTTTTTCATCTTCTTTCGCATCAAAATCCTCCAGAGACAAAGGGCAGCCCAACAAACAAAAAGCTGGCTTTTTCGAATTGGCCCGGGTCCTTGAAAGGAGCCTGCCCCTTCCCACTTATCCAGACAACGCTGAGAGTCGGGCTGGCATTGTGCTTCTGTGTGCCCAATTAAAAGAAAAAGGAAAATGAAAGATTAAAAATATTTTTTAAAAAAATGGTTTACTCTAGCCACATTGCAGCACCAATTTCTGGAGAGAGGTCCACAGGCAAAAATTATAAATAAAGAGAAGTACAGGCTTTTAAAAAAGAAACGCCGTGGTCATT
This sequence comes from Microtus ochrogaster, assembly GCF_000317375.1. Taxonomy (NCBI): domain Eukaryota; kingdom Metazoa; phylum Chordata; class Mammalia; order Rodentia; family Cricetidae; genus Microtus; species Microtus ochrogaster. Next base: position 8,703,762 of record NC_022030.1, read on the forward strand.
TAAGACACACTTGCCAAGACTTTGCAAAGAAGGGCCAAGGTACCCCGACACTTGGCTGTTCGGCTAGCATCCCTAAATGTAATCCTATGCCTCTCCAGGGCATCCTTCCTTTTGAAGGCAGAAAGCCAGCTTCTGGTGGAGGAGCTAACTCCCCACCCGGCAGAAAAAGATCCAGAATCAAGCAGGTCCCCAGTTTAAAGTTCACCCACACAGGTTACTTGGGAGAAATCAAAGGGTTCGGCTCTGTCGTCTCGGCACAGGGCAGAATCATAAACCGCCCACTTGCCCTCCTTCCCGTCTGGGAAGCGCTCCTAGCCGCAGGACTCCACAAACAATAAAACAGGCTGCGTGGCTATTGCTTGGATTACAGAGTAAGCACTCCTGCGAAAGATGATAGGCTTGCCCAGGACTGAAGGCACCTCATTGGCGACGGAGAGCCCCGCCCCTCCACAGACCACACTTCAGTGGTAGCTCAAACTTCTGAACTCCTGCAAAGCAATGGGAATGCAAGCCTGTGACAAAGGTAGTTGCCTGCAGGTCACAAAAAAGAACTGGATTGCCAATCAATGAGCCCACTTGTCTGAAAAGGTGTGCTCACCAGAAGCCCTTTTGGAGTCCGCCAGCCGTCCTAGTGGGGGGTTAGGAATGCCATTCTCAAGGATAAGGTAAGCGGTTTCACTTCCTGCTTCCAGCCAAGGTGAGAAGCAGCCACACGTACACCTGTCCCTGCTTCCCCTCCTGCCACCCCTAGGCAGAATGTGGGGCACAGCACCCCTCTTCAGCCTGGCCCCCCGGGGACCTTTCAATGGCCACCCTATCAGAGAGAAACCTATTTGAAAACAATGCTAGAGCAATTGGTTGGTTGCAAGCTAAATCAAAGCGCCTTAGAAGCTACCTTGCAATGCACGGGAGTGTATATAACCCCTCCCCTAGGTCCCTGTGATGCCTTGGTCCTGAACGTCAGCATTCCCTGCCCCAGAGCGATGCTCAAGAGTGTGGCAGACAGCAACAAGCAGAGAATTAGTCATATCAACACTAACAAGTTCGCTGAAAATAAACCGACTAAAAGTTCTAAAAGCAGCCGGGTGGTGGTGGCACCAGAGGCAGCACCTGCTTTGATCCAAGCACTGAGGCAGAAGCAGAGGGATCTGTGAGTTTGAGGCCAGCCTGATCTACAGAATAAGTACTAAGACAGCCATGGATGCTCAGGGAAGCTCTGTCTGGGAAAACAAACCAAAAGTTCTAAAAGCAAACTCTGCACCACAAAGTCTACTCCAATTCTCCAGGGCTACAAAAGAGGTTCTCTTCCGGCAAACCAGGACCAGGATGTTCGCGGAGTGTCCCTAGGACAGCCACTTCTAGTGCTATACCAGAGGAAGACACTGGGACTGAAAAGCCAAGTGACCAAACAGCCCAGTTGGCACTGATCAAGAGTTCAAAGCTAATAGGATTCTCAAGAGATCCTGTAGCTTAAACCCCTGAGGTGACAGACAAGGAAACTGAGGCATACAAGCACATGCCATGGCAGAGCAGGGGTGAGGGATGTGGAGTGAGTTATAGCAGATATCACCGGGTCAGAGGTTCACCCTACCGGGTGTACTGGGTCTGCTTCAGCTCTTAGTTTGCAATGATCTATCTATGCTGACCATTATCACCAGTGCAAAGACAATGAATGACACCGTCAGACGCGATGGTGTGTACACCCATCCTCCTGGTGCTGAAGAGGTAGAGGCAAGAGGACCAGGAGGTCAAGGTCATCCTCTAAATGTAAAGAAGACAGCCCCGAGCTGCATGACATCCTGCCTCCGGAAAACAAGAAGGGAAAAGAATAAAAGATATAAAATAAGGAATCTTTAAAAGCACTATAGGAAAGTGCATGCACCCTCAGTGCTGTTCAGCATCATAGAGTTTTGCGGGACTCCTGCCCTCTAAGAACCTGTGGACCCCAAACATTGAGCAGAGATCTCTCCAACTTGCTGTCCACATCTTACGGTTGTAATGTACAGCTATCTAAGCTTTGTGATAAACCCCTTGCTGTTCCCTGCACCAGAGGTACAGCTGGGTTCTCTTCTGCAGGCCTCTTCGAGTACGGGCACAGTCTCGGTGCACCTGAGCCAGCACTCAGGGCCTGCTCCTCACACATCCCCAGTCTTGCACACGTCCAGCAAGAACCTCACGCAGGGGCAAGAAGAAAACTCACTTCAAGCCACCAAGAATGATGATGGGCCTATTTAGAGCCAAGACTCAAGACTCGCTCTTAAAGTCACTTATATTAACTTTATCCTAGATGTAGGTAAACGAAGAAACTGGATTTAGAGATACTGTTCCACCAAACCACACAACAGAACTGGTGAACCAATCCTCCATGTACTATCTAGGCTATGGTCTAAATCAGCAGTTCTTAACCTGTGGGTTGCGACCCCTTTGGGGTCACATATCAGATATTTACATTATGATTCATAACAGTAACAAAATTACAATTATGAAGTAGCCATTAAATAATTTTAGAGTTGTGGGGGGTGCAGTCTCCGGAACATGAGGAACTGTAGTCAAGGGTCACAGCATTGGGAAGGTTGAGAACCGCTGGCCTCCATGATTGCATATTTGCTAATACAAAGAAAGCCACATACTTCAAGTGAGTTTACTATTGGGCCAAACTTGCTGTTTGGCCAATGCGACACTTCTAGTCAGCCTTGAAGGATTCAGTTTTCTTCATGTGCCACATGGGCTCCAGAAGAGCCTAAGTGGGCTGCCTCAGCTACGACGTTCATTCAAACTGCATTCACTGAGCAACTGCACAGACACACACCTTAACCAATGGGCTCTCAGGCCAGGGCTGTGGAGCCGGTGTGCACTTAGGAAATGCTGTACTCTTCATAAAAATGCTACTGAGGAGTAGTATGAGCTTTAGAGTATCGACGGTTTTCTCAAATAACTTCAATCATCTTCAAAAATCTCAAAATGTCATAATTCAACCATTCCCCCCCACCCCCCATGGAAAACTATGGAGAACATGCCCTTCTCAGATCTTGTCAACAGACCTGCTGAGGAAATGTGATCCCGCTCCTCACTGTGATGGGTTTTCCCCTGTCCCCTCCTGCCATCAGGCTGTCACACTGCAACTTCTGCTGCCATCCCCTGTGCCAATCCCGCTCCCTCCTACCACGCGGCATGGCTCTGCTTCAAGCACAGAGAGAGCAGATAAACAAGCTTGCTGAAATTACATGTTTAGCAGGATGAAGCCTGTGCGGCCTCGCAGAATGAAATGCGTGGCTTTAATACAAGGGCTTTGTCACAGCTGCCTCCCACTAGTCCCCTTGTCCTTCACTTGTGGGACTGCCGCCCAAGGGTCAGAATGACTGGATGACGACATTAGGATGGATCTGTGTCAGACTGCCCCTTTTATATGAAGCCTTGGCCCTTTGGGGTCACTTACCGATAACTACTACCAACATTAGAAGAAAAGGCATTATTTTAGGAATAATTTAAATAATAAATTAATTAAAAGTTGTCTATGAAAACTGAACTATGTGGTTAGGGAAAGTTCTAGAACCATCTTCCTGAGTCAGTGCCCATGAATTAGAAGAGATTTGCTTTCTACCCAAGTCAGCGGGTAGATTAGATACACTGAGAAGCCTTGCGTGTTGTACCAGCATCCTGAAAACCGAGAGTAGTCAAGTCAAAGTTTTCCATCTGATAAAAATTGTTAAACATGACAGGATATACAAGGAGACAAGCCCCTCCACCAATCAGGCGTGAAATTACTCCACTTGCCATCTGCGTAAAATGCCAGCCAAGAGCAGGGATTCGTTTCAAGTGCTGTGAGTTCTTTTGGCCTCTACACCCTCAAACGAGCGAGAGCTGTGACTTCTAATTTCCATGTGTACCTCATCTGCTCTTCCGAAGGAGGAAGGGTAGAGAGAAGGGGAGAGGCCAATAGAGAACAGTATGGGGCTGCTGAGTGGGTGGCCTGGTCACCCTGGGGGGTAGTGGGGAGCCAAAGTGAAGACTTCTGAACAGAGCCAAAGCCGGTGGGGATGGGAGGCAGGCACAGCTACTGGCAGCTTGGACTGGGGGGGGGAGGGGGAGCAGTGCAATGAGGCCCTTATCACATTACCATCCAAATCTCCCAGACAACCCTCAGGGACCTTTTACTTCTGGGACAGGGTGCAGTCGGTTTCCCAACTGTCACTTCTTATGAATAATTTAAGGGCAGAGTTAAGTGGAAATCTTTCTATGTAATTTGTACACACTAATAATTAAAAGTCTCTCTCTCCCCATACAAAAGTAAACGGTGTGAGATAGTTGCTGCTTGTCTTATTTGGGGTGTGGAGAGGTTGTTTTGCTGCTCCGTTAGTTTGGTGTTTGGTTGAGGCAGGGTTCCAAGTTGTTCAGGTTGAATTCAGACTCCCTATGAAGCCAAGATTGACCTTGAACTTCTGACCTCCTGTCAGGACCTCCCAAACTCTGGGTTAGCCCAAGTTATTTGTATCTAAGAAACAAAACAAACCCCACAAAAGCAAGGCCATGTTGCTCCCATAACCACAACCAAATTCTTCCTCTATACACTAAAATCTCAGCTACCATTGCACCAATGTTCAACAGGAAGAAATGTTAGCTCAGGGAGTGAAGAGGGCATGGTACATGTCAGTAATTTCAATGCTTGTAAGACACAGGTAAGGTGGATCAGAAGATCAAGGCCATCCCTGGTGGTGGAAGGCGCTTGAGACAAGCCTTGGTTACAGGAGAACCTATCTTAAAAATGCAAAGTGTCTGGCATGGGCATGTACATTGGTAACCCTGACGTTCCGGGAAGTAAGGCAGTATGATCATGACTTCTGTGTCAACTTGGGATAAAAGGTCTGGCTTTTTGTCATTTGTCCCTCTCCATGAATGAGTAATACTGTTCTCCTCAGATGACGAGACTAAGCACACGCCTTTGTCTACCCTTACACATCAGTGAGTCGGAGAAGGCCTCCATGAAGATCTGACACCCCGCGCATTAGCCCCCGGGGGATCACTTGATACAGGAGCAATATGGCTGCAGCAGTACCCTGGGTCCCCTGAGGTGAGGCACAAGGCGAGGAATATCGCCAGCAGCGGTACACAGAACAATGGTGCCAGAGCACAGAGACCATCGGAAGTTGTGGAGCGGCCAATGGCCCAAAAGTAGAGATCTGCGACCACTTTAACCCCCATCTAAGAGGTTCGGGTCAGAAAATTCCCAAGGATCAATATTGCGACTTTTCAGATACAAGAGGAGCAAGGGTAAAACCCTGAAAAGAAGCACCAAGCAATCTTGGAAATTCTAGACTTTGCGGCTGTTGACACCTTTCTGGTGGCCTCCGCAGTGACTGCTATGGTTATTAATGTTTCCTCAATCAGGCCTTTATAAGGCTTGTTAAACACATAAATCCCAGGGGATCTTATTAAAACACGGAGTCTGATTCAGATCTGAGGAAGGGCCCGAAATTCTGAACTCCAAAAGCAGTCAGCTGATAGCAGTGCACGGTTCACCTCTGAGCCAACATGTCCCCCAGGACAGGGATTCCCCATGAAGGAGGGAACAACGGAGCCATCCATTCATTTCCCTGTACAGCTTTTCTTTTGAGCTTCTGTTTCAAGATAAGGACGTAACTAGACCTTCTTCAAGGTGATCATTCCTTTACCACCAAATCCCCCAAATCAAAACTGAAGCTGATAATAGAAACACAACCTGAATTAAGAAGATACTAACAAAATCTCACCGCTCACACTGTCAAACGGCTTTGTTTTAGGAAAGACTCCTTGCCCTTCTTAATTTGTCCAGACATTAATACTTGCTCTCGTCTCCCAGAACACCATAATCTCAGTGATCTACCCCACTGTTGCAGTGAACACTAAATGAGAATCAGAGGAACAGCCCCTCGTCCTCCATGGTTCTCCAGAGAGATGGGCTGGGGCCCCTGAGGCCCTGTCTTAACCTAACCGGTCAGAAGCAGTGAAAAGACATTTTAGTTTTCGTCATTTTTTTCCTGGTAGATGTTTATGACAAAAACGTTTTCAGTCAACCCAGGCGACCTCCCAAAGCATTTGTTCCATTTGGCTCTAGCTTCCCAACTATACTCAGCTTGCCTTACACCGCACACTGGGGTGAGCTGGTTCCCCGCCCCCCAGGCTTGATTTCAAGCCAACCAGCTTTCACTACACTGCCAGTCCAAGTCAGAAGCCCACGCCCATCTGAACACCAGCAGCAGTGACTCTAGCGAGCTAGATGAGCCTTTGAACAATGCCAGTTAACAGAACTGGGTACAAAGTGCTTAAAATGCTTTGGATCGGTGTCACTCGGAACCCAAATTCTTGTCAGGGGTCATGATCACAGCATTCTAGAGAGACTGAGGCAGAAGGACCTGGAACATGAGGCCAGCCTGAGCTACACAGGGAGACATTGACTCAAAACACAAATGAAAAGAACCTAAATTCAAGTTCATCTCCAAATCAGTAAATATAAGTAAATACAAATATCTATGTGTACAGAGTGGGCGGGAGAGGGCAGCTGCCTAGGCCTCAGTTTCTATCAGTTTTAGAGTCATCTCCAGAGGACAGGAGACCAGATAAAGGAATCAGTTCAAATATGTATTGATCCCCTCCTAGGAACTGAGCCAGGCTATAAAATACAAAAGATAGGTGCTAGCTCAGGAGGAAAATAATGTTTATTGTAGGTCACAAATATCCAGTTACTTGTAACATAACAGCAAGAGGGATTGAAAAGACAGCAGTGCCTTGAGTCAGGGCTTGAGTTTAGTTATTGTGATGAGAAATACTCCAGGCTGAGACTCTCAGGATCAGAGAAATTTGATCCATGGGTGCTGTCTTGGAAAAGCGACTCTCTGAGGTGGGAGTTGAGGCATGAAGGAAGCCTGGATTTGCAGTATTTGCCAGTTCTCCCACCAAGGCCAGTTTCAAGTTGGCAGTAATTTACCACCAGCTGCTAAAACCCCGAAAATCCAAGAACTGGCTATCACGCTATTGGATTTTTGCCAGCATATACTTTAGCACAAGCGGTGCCGCGGTAGAACATAAACAATAGGACCACAGCTCGGTTTTGTTGTAGTATAGGTAGGAGGCAGTTCCTGCGTGACCTCCTACGCGGAGAGGGTATGCATCCATGACTGGATTATGTAACTCCCGTTCCAGAGGCTCCAACTCCTTCCTCTGGCCTCCGCAGGTACCTGTATGCAATGCTACACATATATACACCCTGGCACACATACATACCTGGTGTGGGAGGTCCTTCTGTATTTGTATTGCTTTCATTGGTTGAATAAAGAGACTGCCTTGGCCTTTTGATAGAGCAGTCCTTAGGTGGGAGGGGTATACAGAAGAGAATACTGGGAAGAAGGGAAGTGTGGCAGACGCCATGATTCTCCTGCCCGAGAAGGATGCTAGTTAGACTCATGTCGGTAAGCCACAGTCAAGTGGCAATACACATTAATAGAAATGGGTTAATCGAGATGTGAGAGTTAGCCAGCTTCACGAATGGAAATCAAACAAACGAATGAGTGAATGAATTAATGAATGAATGAAGATGAGCCTAAGAAAATCATGCACCAGTGAACTTCATTCATAATGACAAACATCTTCTGGTCACACTGGTCTAAGCCAACCCTTGCTAACACCTGACTCTCACCTCCCCCACCACCAATTATTTCTTTTTTATTTATTCTTCTCTCATACATTACATCCTGCCTGAAGTTTCCCCTTCCTCTTCTCCTCCCAGTCCCTCCTCCCCACATCCGCTCCTCCTCCTTTCCCTTCAGTAAAGCAGGCCTCCCTGGGGCATCAACCAAACATGGCAAATCAAGTTAGACTAAGACCAGGCATATAGGCATATCCCTCATATTACCGATGGGAGAGGCAACCCAGTAGCAGGAAAATGGTCCAGAAAGGAGGCACAATCATCAGACTTGCCTGTCATTCTTCAGGAGCTGTCTACCTGGATTCATCAAGAAACCGCCACTCACGGGCCTGAAGTTTGCTGAGTGGACGAGGCTGGCTGGCTAGGGAGTCCCAGAGATCCCCATTTCTCTGCCTTCCCAATGCTAGGGCTACAAGCACATACC
>NC_022030.1:8712068-8725042 GCF_000317375.1 Microtus ochrogaster
TTCTCTTTCTACGCATCTGCGTGGTTACTGAGATGAAGCAGTGGCTCGTTTGCTTGTGGTTCATAAACAGAATTAAACTGCCCAGATACTTGCTAGGTTATTTTTCTAAATAATATCTTAAACTTTCCACTCTGCACAGAAAGGGCTCACAGTCTTGACTCCTCTCATGACCCAAGCACCTGATCCTCTCCCTGTACCTTCCTTTGAATAACTAAAGGGCTACCTCACAGCTGAATATACCAAAACTTTGCTGACTGGCACGGTGTTTGTATTTCTCTCACGTGCTAAGTCTATAAGAATTTGCTTTTAGTTTAACAACCTTAAATTGAAATGGAATTGGAAATATGGACACATAGAAATCCCCAAATGGGCACATGGAAACATTGAGGGTTGGGACACACCATCCGAAACTATAAACGTAGTAGACTAGAATATGCCACTTCCAAAATACACCTCTTTGGTGTACTTGAGCTGACACAGGAGTCGTTCTGAAAATCAGGCCATTTGTCACAACGATTTGTATCTAGCAAGGAAGTCTACGTTTCAGAATGTGTGCCAGGCAAAGAGCTGCTCCAAAAGGCCTTTAATATCGAGAGAATGCGTCTATACAACACCACCATACTCGCCAGAAAGCTCCTCCTGCCCCTCCCAGGAGGAGTACCACCACGTACCTCCAAAAGCCCAAATGCTCCCTCTCTGCAGTTCAGGTTACCGAAGCTGCCATCACTCGCCACTTCTAGGAGTCTCACTTTATATAGAATCTCTGTGCATACTTCAACAACCTTCCTGCTGCTAACCGTGGTGGCCGATCAACTCAACGAGTAGCTCAGCCTCAGAACACAGGAAATGAAGGGAGACCCTTTTCTTCCCCCCACATACACATAGCATGAAGAACACAAAATAACTTCCCAGCTGTGGAACTTGTGGCTTCCATGGCTTTGTTTTGATGTGTTCCTCTTCACAGAACAATTTTTGTCGTCACGCACACTGGCAACTTGCCCATCTGGTTTCAAAGATCTCCCCGTGAGAAAGACGATTTAAAAAAGAGGATCCAAATTGATATGGACTACCTTAGTTGTCCCCTTTGCAGCCACAGCGTCCCAGCCTTAAAGTGGTAAACTCGGCCCCTGAGCCGAAAACAGAAAGGCCCAAAAGAGCACTTAAGACACTCCCAACACTTGCTCCCCACGGGCAAAAATGGAGAAACCAAATTGAGAGAACCTTCTGTTACTGGATTGCGCTGCTCCCCGGACACGCACTCAAAAAGAATGCATGTGTTCAAAAAGGAACGTCAGGAAACGAGGGGCGGCTTCCACAAAGCAAACACCAGGGTCCTCTCCACTGACGGCGGGTGGGGCTGTGAGGAGACGGGCAAGCAAAAGCTAAGGCCAGCCTTACAGTATTCTCCCTGGGTGATTCTCCTCTCTAGTCCAGCAATGCTGTCACCTACTGAGACTCAGAAACAAGGACAGCGGTGTCTCCCCAAGCCCAGACGTGAACACAGAGCTATAGAGAAGGACACCCATATGGGTCTCCTGTCCCTACTGGAACCACTACGTGCTAGACATCAAGGGTCTCATCGCTCCACCATGAGGAAGGCTGATGGGAACCTGCCGGCCCCAGAGTGCCTGAGTGTTGGCAAGTTCTTTTCAGCAATAGAGGGAACCTGGCAGCAGGGCATCTCAAAGTGCTCTAAGCAGATATGGCTACTAGACAAAAGATGGTGGCTAAGGCCAGGAGCAGGGCGTACAATTACATCAGGCCTGTTAAAGGGTGGGGACCCTGGTGGACACTAAGACCTGTCAGCTGCTGCCCTTGCCATCTTGCCTAGCTGTTAGAAGACGTATTTCTTCCCCCAAAACAATGTGAAACAATGAATGGTTTACAGAAAAGTGCAAAATCCTGGCAAATCAATAGAAATTACTACCAAAAATTAAAAACTGCAAAGGCCCACCCTGCCTAAACTGAAGAATGTCAATTTAGCTTTTAAAAAGAAGTGAATAAGAAGAGGACAGCGTGCATCCCTGGGAGCTGGGAACTTGGGAGGCTAGGGCGAGAAGATTGCCATGAATGAGAGACCAGCCTGGGCCACACAGCTGAATCAGAGTCCGCCTCAGAAAGCAAACAAATATAACTAACACTGACAATAATAGGTACCAGTCCCTCCGGTACCTCTCGACCTCTGCAATTACGTAGCATTCTAGGTTACAGTGTCTAAGAAAAACACACCTGGTTCAACATAGGTTCAAAAGGGAACAGTTAGTGATACCAACCAAATCTTTCTTTCAGCACTGAAACACTGTGTCGGCACACCAAGTACAGCAGGCATGGCAGATCAGGCCAGATGTCGCTGAAGAAAATGACACTACTCACGAACCACCTAAGTGTCGCTTAAAAATTAATACGTAAGTCTATTGTTTGGCCAAAGCCAGATGAGACTCCCTCTACCAAATGAGATTACATCGGAGGCTCGGAAAAGATCAGACTCGGATTTTCCTAACCAGGCTGCAGCCTCTCAGGAGAGAAATCAATAGTGGAATCCAATGTTTATCCGGTAGGCTCCTAGGGGTGGGGGAGGGGTGCGGGCAGAGAGGAAGACTGATGGGTGCCCACTGGTGAGTGCCCAGGGCAGCGGCAGACCCAATGCCTGATAGTCTGGCACCACTCAAAGACTAGAGACACAGCCGGGCCGGACCTGGCTCAGATGTATCTGTGCCTAGATCCCCAACCGTGTGGAACACTGGAGCCATGTTTGAGGGGCGATCCTTGTCCAGTAGATCGCGCGCGTTTGGAAGCTTTTGTCCTACACTCGTGTTTTCAAAGCTCTTCTCTTCCTGGGCTGTGTGGAGTATAATCCTCGTGTCTTTAACAGGTTGGTTTTTGTTGTTGTTGTTGGCTATTGTTTGTTTGCTTCAAGACAGGAAAAGGAGGAAGGAAGAAGAGGAGAAGGAGGAGGAAGAGGAGGAAGAGGAGAAGGAGGAGAAAGCAGCTTCAACGTCAAACCTGTGTACCTCACAACTAGAAAGTGAAGCACCGTCCATTTCCACAGAGCAAGAAATAAAATTCCTCAGAGTTCTACTGCACTTTGGACACAGCATGGATGCCACATAACGGACAGAACAGAAGCTGGAGAGATGGCTCAGTGGTCAAGAGTGCAGGTTGTTCCTTCAGAGGACCCAGGTTTGATTCCCTGACACACAAAGTGGCTCACGGCTGTCAATCACAGCAGTTCTGGGGGACTTTCTGGCCTCTACAGACACCAGGCATGCAACATTCGTTCATACAGGCAAAATACCCACACACATACAATTAAAAACAAAGCAACACAAAATTAAAAACAAAAAAATGGGCAGGGCAAAAAAAAAAAGACAGGGAGAGGTGGCATGTGTCTGAGACAGGAGGATCCATCCCTAGCGTTCACTACCCAGCCAGCTTAGCGATCACACGCATACTACAACTTGGTCGTGACGGAGTCTAGTCTCCTGGAAGCATAACCTCTGAGCCTCCCAAGTGGCTGTTCTCTCCATCCTCAGAAATTGCGCACAGAGAAGTCCCTGGGTTTGCCTGGTTTCTTAGAATCCAGTCTCTGCATCGCCCCCCTTCCTGACTCCAGCGATGAGCAAATTTTAACTTCACGAGGTCACAATAAACATTCGTTGGCTGACGTGGGAGGGAAGATTTTTAGTATTTTCCTTTCCCCTTTTAGAAACATGCCGGGATAACACAGAGTGGCAGACATCACAAATATTTACATTAGGCAGAACTGGACCTTGATTTCAACATTTACGTTCACGGACAGCTCAGGCAGGCCTCTCCAAAGCACAGCAATGGCGCCACCTAGTGGGAGAGGTGTCAACCACACAAAGCTCTTGAGAGGCCATCCCTACCCAAAGAAATCACTCCCATTTTCAGAAGCATCTTTTTTGAGAACTTGCAGACTGTAATCAACCAGAGAATGGGTAAGGGACTAGTAGTACCAGATCTCCAATGAACAAGAGCACTGGAAGAGAGTACTACACTGCAGTCTTAAGGTGAATAGATGAAGAAATAAAATCATACAAAGATTCAAATACTATTTAACTTCACTTGATCTTAGCTGTAAAGGCAAGAAGAAATATTTAACTATTTAGCCTTATCTCCAGATAGCATTTGTTTGGGGCATAATTATTCATGTAAGAAATTAAAACTAATTTGTACATAACCTTTAAGGAAACAGCATCACCCACTGATCCAAACGTAGTAAGTTGGGGATGCAGCACAGTTGCTCGAGTTCTGGCTTGGCGTGCACAAGGCCCTGGATTTGGGCCACAGCACGGCATAAACAGGACCAGAAACTAGGCGTGGTGGTGCCTGCTTGCAATCCCAACACTGTGGAGGCAGACATAGATCAGAGGCCACGATTGGCTATGCAACAAGTTTGGTGCAGTCCTGGATGCGTGAAACAGGGTCTTGAAACTAAACTAGAGAATCACCTTTTGAAAAGTTTTCATAGTCATTTCTAACAGGCCTAGAGCTGACATTCCAAAGTACCTGTCAATCTAGCCCGACTGAAAAAAAATAACGGAATAAGGGTCGGTCCCCTTAATACAAACAAACCGTAAGAACTATGTAACCAGAACTAAACACTGGACAGTGGTGAGTGGTTAATAGCTGCTTTTAAGGCAAATATGAACACATCTTAACAGGCTGGTCCAAACATTTTCTAAATACACTATGGCATACCGAGCAAGGTAGCAAGGAGCTCCTTCCAGTTTCTAAGAGTTCTGGAGAAAATTTCAGAGTTCTGGGGACAATGATGAGCCAGTCTCCAAGAGCACCGACCCAGGGCAGCATGTTCCACAGGTCGCGAACTGCCCACACCTTTGTTACCAATGGTTCCCTTGGTAAGAAGTTCACTGCCTCCCACCCCCTCCCCTTCTCTTATGGGCTTCCCTAACCAAATCCTTCTTTTTAAGCAATCCGGTTCAAATCTTAAACCTGAGATGTCTGGATGAATCTCATCTGAAGGCCTGAAGAACAAACACATCTACTCTGTACAAACAGCGAGTGCCGTCCAGACAGGCCAAGCCTCAAGACGAAGGAAATCCCAGAGAGGTGCTGCACACCTGACATTATGCACAGCGGGACTCTGCCCTTCTCCTTGGAGGAGGCCAGTAGCACCGTAAGCCGAGGAGTGCTCTCCCTACTCCAATCCCAGCTCTTTCTTTCAACCAGGGCTCAGGACTGGCTCTGAAGTTAGTACCACCACCACCACACACACACACTCTACCCACCCACCGCACACACACCTGGACCCACAGTTCAAGTGCATCCATGAGTCACACTTCCACCTCCTCTCAGGGTTCCAAGAAGTCCTCAGTGGCACAGAGTTCATTCATTCACCATCGCGCAAACTCGGTCGTGTTGACTACTTAGACTCTGGGGGATAACGACTTACCAGGCAACACTGACGTCGGCGGCTAGCTGAACCTAAAAATAAAGAGAACCCCAACCCTTAGCACTTTAAAAGTATTTCCTGTCAGCCCTACGGTATAGCAACCACCTCCCTTTCATTGGCAGATGAGAAGGGAGTCATTCCTTTTGATCCAGTAGACAGACTCCCCCGGCGCAAACTCACACACATTATACTTCACGGGGCCTTTTTAAATATTTACTTGTTGGTAAAGTTCTTCCTTTCAGGTCAAAGATTATAGTATTTAGCCTCACAAAGAAAGGAGGGGGATCCAGCCAGGAATTAGTAAACTGCCAAGACTTCCAGTTGTTAATTCAGCCCAACTTCAAAGGGGCGTTTGAGCCGGGCTTCAGCTGTCCAGAATGAACCTTCAGAAATGTAAAGAATCAAAAAGTGAATTGGCTGATTCTCTAACCAAAACTGGTGCGAAAGGGAAACTGCTCAGCTGTAGGTAAAGGGAGAAAGTCTCTTCCTACGCAAGGAAGTTTTGTTTACCTCAGACAAGGTTTTGTTAAGGACTGCTGGCCTGCTCCAACCTCGGGGCCTTCCCACCCTTTGATATGCTGATTACGCCCCGGGTTTCTAAAGATGTGGGGGGTATTTGATCACATTAATTATTGGGGGTGGAGGAAGTGGGTGCTGCCGGCGAGAGAAAAAGACTTCTGGAAATTGCCGGTTTGTTTGGTCGCTCGCGGCTCAGAACAATCCGGCTTCCATTCACAGCTATTTCAGGGCTAGCTCAGTCCATGAAAGCTTCTGGGAGAAAAGTTGAAGAGAGCCAAATCCCTGACAGCCTTACTTCCCACTGCCAACAGGGACGCCAGTTTCCCTGGGCTTCTCAAACTCCCTGGCTCCTCCGAGCAAAACCAGCCTTAGTTACCTGTTCTGAGGCGCGAGGTGGGTGTGTGGTGCATTTTCTGAGTGCATTGCTTTGATCCGAGTGCACAAGTCTGTGTTGGTATTTTCCAACCACGGCTGAGTGTAGGAGTTTTAACTCTACAGATGTGTGGGCTTAACGCCAAGGGCACAGAATCCGAAAGAACAGCAGCAGAGCTGAAACCACTTCTGCTTTCCCCAGACGATAGAGATAATACACATGGAATTGGTAGGGCATGTACAGCGATTGAGCCCAACGACACTAACAAGGAACGGGCTACATAGAAGGCTTTCCGTGAATGCCCAAGCGGCCAAACCCTGACACACACAGAGCTGAAATTCAGAGAACAAGAAATTCAGCGCTTCTTGGGCTTTTGAGAGGTCAATTTTCAGCTAAGGTTTCACAAGTAAAAAGTTGCCCCCGGTGCCAACACCAATGCTATTGTGTGAAGTGTATTTTTTTTAAAACCTATTTATTTATTATGCATACAAATGCCAGGAGAGGGCACCAGATCTCATTACAGATGGTTGTGAGCCACCACGTGGTTGCTGAAACTTGAACTCAGGACCTCTGGAAGAGCAGCCAGTGATCTTAACCCCTGAGCCATCTCTCCAGCCCCTGCTGTGGGTCTTGTAAGTCAATCAGTCATCGATAAGTAGAAACTAGTTGCTTGCTAAACAACTAATTAGGTCATTTTATGTGCATTTTTGATGCAACATTATGTCAGAGAGACTAGACTGGCACAAAAAGAAGGGAATAGTTAAAATTTAAAAAATACTTAAAGTTTTAAGAATCAGCCTGCACACAATGGGAAGAACTGGGCTAGATTATAAAGGAAGTTTCTCCTATGCCAATGTCTTAATCTTCACAAGACACGGCTACACAGAAGGAAAGATTGAAAATGGTCCAGCACAAAGCCGAGAGACTGTTAGGGAAGCGGGAGAAGTGCCCTGATAAGAAAGGGGTAAGTGAGGGTCCGATTCCTTCTCTGCACGTGTGTGTTGCAGAATCTATATTCTGTAGTCACACGCAGCCTCCGTGCGCAGCCTCCCGAATGGTCGGCGGCTACCGGAAACCATCGACAGTATTAAACTACTGTTCTCTATACATGCAGACCTATGGCAAAGCCTCATTCACAAATGATGCCCAGGACTGGATCAAAGGTGATAAAGGAGCAACTATGAAGTTTACAGGAGAGCAGTAATGGTCATGTGACGTCATCCTTTTTCTCCGCCCATCACTGAGGAGAATCACTTTATAGTTTCATTGTTATTATCCACAATATCAGCATCAATACTCTGACGCTTTCCAGCCGTTAAGTAAAATAAAAAGTGCTTAAATACAAGCAATACGCAACCATCAAACTGCAAACCAAAGAGTCCACTAGGTGGTTGACAGGGAGGTAGTATATAGGGGTGGATACACTGGACAGACAGACAGATCAGTGTGTGATAGCCGGAATACAGCGGCATAGTAGCAAATGACATCATCCTACCGATGGGTGTGCAACAAAAAAGAAAAACGAAGCAAAACTTATTTTTGATGTATTCTATTGGTATTTCTAGGCTACAGTTGACATCATACAACTGCCATTGTGGAAAGGAATCCCCCGGGGAAGGGAAGAGAGCTATGATGGACAGGCAGAGGGAGCTCCAATACAGCCCAACTTTCCCTTTCTCCTTGTGCCTGTTAGCATGGCAGGGCTTCTGGATCCCTCCCTTTGGAACGCTATCCTTTCCCTCACATCTAAGGAGGCGAAAGAAAGGGGGCATCCTAAACCTGTCTTCAGAAACTGTAAAGAAAAAGTATCCAAGTATCCACGATAAAGCGTCTTTTCCTTTGCAGGTCCCACACAAATCAACTGGAAAGGTAATTTCTTGGGACTGATCTGAATGCCATCAGGTACTGAAGGGACAGTCCTAAAGGCTTAAGGAGAAGGCTGGGAGTCTGGATTCTCCCTGCCTGGCCAGTGGGATAAGCCAGGAGCTCTTGGGTCCAGCAACTGCAATAATGAAGGGCTTACATCGCCACCCTGAGGGCTGTCCCAGCTGTGCTCCTGACCACCAGCACTAGACAGAACTCAAGACAATGTATTCACAGAATAAACAATGCAATCCCCCACCCCACTGTCCAAGTACAATGGGGACCTCCAGGGTCATGTGGAAATAATTTTTGAAAATCAAGGCTTTTCCATCCAGTACTAGAAGGCACTTTAAAAATCTAAAAATAGGCTTAAGGGGTTATGTGAACAAATCAAAATATGATTTCAATGGATGAGATGGGGTGCCAAGCTGCCGTGACATAGTCAAAACTATACCAGGGAACTAAGCGTTTCATTTAGCGAGGCGCTTAAAGTTATAAAGGGGTGGGGGGTGGGGGCGCTTGGCAAGATCACCAAAGACCCTGAAGGAATCGGCAGCACCAAAGGCAGCCCAGGCTGCCTGCCACAGTGAACAGCAGAGCTGCTGCCGGGAAGTTAACAAAGCCGGGCTAAGTTTTAAATTCACACCCACTTCTCACCCACATTCAACAGAGGGCTTGAGGTGGGGGGGGGGGAGATGGGGGTGGAAGGAGGTTCTAGAGGCAGTAGCAGCAGGGGAAAGGCAAGCATCCTAACTTGCCTGAGCCCCATAAGAAACCTCAGTTAAAATTCACAGTCTCTCTCGCAAGAGTGGTGGTGGCGCATGCCTTTAAACCCAGCACTTGAAAGGCAAAGGCAGGCGTTTCTTTGTGAGTTTGAGGCCAGCCTGGTCTACAGAGCCATTTCCAGGGCATCCAAGACTGTTACACAGAGAAACCCTGCCAAAAAAACAAAACAACAACAACAACAACAACAAAAAACCTCAAAAAAATTTATTCATAGTTGAAGGAAGGAGCCAACAAATGGCATCCACAGAACATGTGGCCAGTGGCAGGGATAAAGCGTGACCTATGGATGCTGCCTATCACATGCAGGAGTGTGGACACCCCTTCCCACCCCTTCCTATGGGAATATCACTTCTCTTCCACACTCGTTCCCTTCCCTTACAAAGTGCAAGGACCACTGCCAACGGACACCTCAGCTTTCACAGCGCAGTTCTTACCTCCCAGCTGTAACACCACACAACTCAGCTTTTCATTACGCTAAGAAACGCGCGTTGGGTTTGTTTAAACCCACTGGTCACAAAGGATGGCTGCATCTCTGCTTTATTCTTTCTTGCGGATCCCCTTTGTCTCATCATCCTTCAAAAGGTGATGGGCTGGGGCTGGAAAGAAGACTGTGCAAACATGAGGTCAAACGCTCAGTACCCATGTAAAGATGACCAGGCATGGTCACATGTCTTTACCACACTGCTGCAGTGGGTAAAGGTGGAGGCAGGAGAAAGGCTGGGCTCTCTGGCCTCAGGCCAAGCCCCATGTTCAGTGAAAGAGCCTGTCTCAAAGGAATAAAGTGGTGAGGGGCAGAGCAGGACAGCCAACATCTTCCCCTGACTTCCACATGCTCGAACAGATAGGATGTGTGCATCTGCATATATGCATGTGCATGTATCATATGTATATTGCACACTTACATAAACGCATACACAGACGGAGGAGAGAGACGTGATATTCATGCATGACCTTTTCTATGGTTCTTTTTCTCTCTGGCGCTTTTTCCAGCTGGCATATCTTCTACCACTGTTACAGAGTAGCGACTTCCCAATCGTGCCCCTGATACCCATATTCTGGTCACTAGAGCCACTCCCACCAAGACCCTGAAACTCAGCATGTCAATCAGAACGCATGGTCTTCCCTCAAATACAATTCTTCTATGCAAAAGAGAGCTGAGAGTCAACATGGACAGTTGACTCTCACGGTTTCTTTACATCTCTCTCATGTATGGCATTCACGACACCTAACTAGAGGAAGGCACCTGAGTAGTAACAGGTACTTTGAGAGGGACCATGAGCTCCATCCATCCCACCTTGCGCTGAATCTCCTTAGGATGCTATGATAGTGGGTTTCTCTCCTCCGGGCCAAGGATGCCATCGAGTCACATGAGAGCAACAGACACGATATCTGTCACACTCTGACTCACCCGCAGCATTCCTCAGGTAAAAATAACACCGCCAGCTTCAACAAGTTTAGACAAAGGAAACACACTGGAAGGCCACACAGTCGCTCACGGAATTCAAGGGCTGGCACACGCCTGACCCCAACAGACCTCAAGTGACCTCCAGAAAACACTGGAAGTGACAGCTCAAGAATCTCTCAGATGTGTGCCTTCCTCTCTGCAGAGCATCTCCCATGACCCACAATCCACACCGCTAGAGGGGGAGGCATCTAGAACTCTTAGGAACTACATTCTCCGACTCAAGAGGAAGACAGGCAAGTAGGGCAGGATCTTTACAAAGATAATCAAGTTTAAATAAGACCCTTTCTGAGCCTGGGAGATAGTTTAGTGGGTAAAGTGCTTGCCTTGCAAACATATGGACCTGAGTTCAATATCAAAAACCAGTGTAGAAAAGCCAGCTGCCCTGGAACATTGGTGAGCCCAGCATTCAAGTCAGCTAATCAATAGGACCCGTCATTCTCATAGTCTCTTATGCTCCCTCCCTCCCTCTCTTATTCCCCCCTTCCTCTCCCTCATTCCCTCCCTCCCTCTCTCCCTCATTCCCTCCCTCCCTCCCTCCCTTCCCGCGGTTCCCAGGAGGGCACTCTGCCATGGAGGATTGGTGTTTAGCTAGTCCCGACAAACGAAGCCCAGAGGCCGGCTACTGAGCAAACAAGGTTTTGCAGCAAGGTTAGGGACAGGCCATGCAGAGGAGTACATTCTCGGGAGTGTGTTCAGAATTACATCCTTGGAAATGCAACCCAAATAATACTATTTGGGATAACATTAGAACAAACCACTATCATAAATTCGGCAAAGGCCGTTTCTGTCCCGCTGTGACTGCTGGCACACAGTGGTCATTAGCATGCAGGTAAGGCCCTGAGTCACCCAGTGACTGATTCCTCTGTGATGGCCTCAACTAGGTGGTTGCCAAGGGGTACAGTCAATAATATTGAGCGGTTAGGTGTTCCCAAGAGAAATTCCAGTAACAATCCTTTCACAAAGGCGTTTACCGTGATCTTCAAGACTGTGGAAAAAGTGAGGGCCACACAAAGGATCAGGAAAAGGACAAGCAAGTTCTTGTCTCCCATCACACAGTGACTTCGCATTGATGAATTAATGCACATCTTCCAGACACTCCCTAGCGTCTTTGCCTAAATTCCCAGAGTACAATCTCCACCCCCACCGCCCAGTCTTCGCATACTACACCCCATGAGCTACGGAGACATCAGAAGGCAAGACGAAGCTCCCACTTTGAAAAGCAAGTCCTCAGGATGCAGTAAGACATGAACATGAGTTCCCAGGAGTGATATCCCTCCCCGGGAGGCATCCTGGGAAAGAGTGGGCATTTGGGATTGTTATAATGATCAGGTGACATTGGTAGCCAGCCAGGAGGGATACTGAGGTGTTGTGATCTAGACTAATTGTTACAGCTGCTTTAGTAAAAAAAATGGGGGCTGGGTGCTCAGTCAGTAAGGTGCCTGAGGACCTGCATTCGATTCCCAGAACTACATAAAAGAGTCAGGTATGGTGCTGAGACCTTGTAATCCCAGCACCTGATAGGCAGAATCATGTAGGTCTGTGAGGCTCACAAGCCGGCCAAACCAGATACATGGCAAGTTCCAGGCTAGCGGGAGACCCTGTCCCCAAAACCAAAGTGGAGAGCACCTGAGGAAGAAAACCAAAGGTTGCCCTCTTCTTCCCCTCAAAATACACACACACATGCGCACACACGTACGCACACACCTTTGAGCACATACACATGCACATACATAGATGCACAAAAAAACTTCAAACAGTTTTCATACAAGCACATTTTTGTTTTACAGAAACATTACATCTGTGCTTGCTTTTAGGGAACATCAAATTTTCCAGGAATACACTGACTAGAAAAACAACTTTCCTGACTGAGTTTAGAATCTTATCAGCCACTTTCATTACATGTGAAAACTTCACCACTGCCTATGGCATGGCATACAGCATTCCCGTCATGCTAATTACACATCCATGTGCGTCCCCAAAGGACTGGTCACAACTCTCGAATTCGTATGGTTTTCGCCTGAGCAGTGAATGACGAAAATCCATGAGGGACTTTCCTGTAACTTTTCCTCACCGTAGACTCAGGGCAGTGGACAAAGGGTTCCAATCTGAAGGTACCGGAGTGTTACATCACCCAGAAAATCCCCATTCCAGAGGCGGCTGTGTGGTTCAGAGGTAGCGCGCTTGCCTGGCGAGCGTGTTGCCCTGGGTTTGATCCCTAACACTGAAACATTTACATTCCTCTTTTTAACTACTTATTAAAGTCCAGGTTTGAGACAGAAAAGAATCTTC
This sequence comes from Microtus ochrogaster, assembly GCF_000317375.1. NCBI lineage: Eukaryota > Metazoa > Chordata > Mammalia > Rodentia > Cricetidae > Microtus > Microtus ochrogaster. Next base: position 8,724,801 of record NC_022030.1, read on the forward strand.
AAAATATTTACTGTGGATGAGAAGCACTGCCCTAAGGGTTCTCATCCTTGAGCAGAGCCATCTGCCTGCCCTCCTTAGTCCAAATCTTACTGGAAATTCCCAATGGCTGGTGCATGTGAAGTTATCTTGTGTTCCAAAAACTTCTCTAAATGCTTCCAGTGTGTGTGTGTGTGTGTGTGTGTGTGTGTGTGTGTGTGTGTGGGCGGCGGGGGGTGCATGGGCCTTCTCTCCACCGTGATTGT
>NC_022030.1:8725142-8727811 GCF_000317375.1 Microtus ochrogaster
CAGGTTTGAGACAGAAAAGAATCTACAAAATATTTACTGTGGATGAGAAGCACTGCCCTAAGGGTTCTCATCCTTGAGCAGAGCCATCTGCCTGCAGGCACGGTTCATGGGCGAGGCAGGATAGTTCTGTACCGTGGGACACATCAGCCCTTAACTACCCACCTTTGTACTAACGATGCTTCCAGTGTGTGTGTGTGTGTGTGTGTGTGTGTGTGTGTGTGTGTGTGGCGGCGGGGGGGTGCATGGGCCTTCTCTCCACCGTGATTGTGGAATGATCTGTCCACCAGGCACACAAATGATGCCTGCCTGTCTTCTCTTCCCCTCTGGAGTACAGTGCCTGAATCGTACCCACACCCCTTGCAGCAAGGCGAAGATGAAATTACAGCCAATGACTGGATATACACTTCTCTCTAATTCAGGTCACCCCTGCATCTCCACCACTGCCTGTAAAGAAGGCATCTGAGGTGTGAACTCAGGGCCTGGCCTTCCCTCCAGTGCCCTCTCAGGTCATTCGGAACTCGCCCGGAGTCTGCGGCCAACTTCAGCTGTAAAGACAAGATACAATGCCTGCCACTGTTCCGCATCAGCATGGAGTACGGCCTCAGAAAACACTCCGGTGTTCCGGAACTGTATGAATTTTATGCTTTTTCAAGACCAAGACTGAACAACATGGTATTTTATGTTCATCTACACATAGAGCCATTTTTTCCCTTCGATAACATATTCAGGAATCATGGTGCTGGGGAAATTAGAATTGGCTTATCTACCCGACAGTGTAACCTGGATACTTGAGAAACCTCTAGCTTCTCACTGACTGTCTTGAGATGATCAAATGACAACCTTCGGCCTGCTCCAATCTGATCTCAATGGAAGGGCCCCAGCTGGCTACGGTCAGTATCTGTGAAGGGACCAGAAAGTACATTTCCAGTTCTATCTGCATGCCTTTCTCTTCAGTCAGTGCCAAGAGCGTTCAGGATACTCAGAGAATGGAGTGAAATAATGAAGCAATAGAGTTTGCTTTCTTTCAGTTCCACTCAGCATCGCCGACAGCAAGAGATGACGGTCTATCAGCACCACACGGGACGGCAAGAGATGACGGGTCTATCAGCATCAGCACCACACGGGACGGGTGAGTTCTTGGATGCAGAGTAACAAAAACAAAGGGCTTTCCAACGGCTTTTAGACATTTACACTTCTCTATTTGTTTACATTAATTACGTCTGTTTATTATGTGCACGTGTGTGCATGTGTGTGCACGTGTGTGCACGTGTGCTACGGTGCACATGGAGAGGTCAGAGGGCAACTTAAGAGAGCTGATTCTCTCTATCCAGTAAGCCGGTCCCAGAGATTGAACTCGAGTTACTGGGCATGGAAGTGCTGGGACCATTTGGAGTCCTGGCCTCCAGCTGCTCTTCCCTGCTAGAAATCTTTACTTTCCTTCTGATTTGAGTTACTGAAAGCTGTGTCAAAGTTGTTTACCAGCTCTGCTTCACGAGCACGTGTTGCCTTGGCCTTGAGGATCAGAGGATAAGGTTTTCACCTGTTGGCCCTCCTGACTGTTGGGTATATAAGCCTCCGTGGTGCTATTGAATAAAGGGCTTTTTACCAGTGACTAGAGGTCCGTGTCTCTGTCTCTTTGTCTCCGTGAGTCTTTGTGTGTTTCAATCTCCAGTCCCTTGCCCAAAGCTCCACGAACTGTATGGTAGCGCATAGAGTGCAGACAGGCGTTGTGCGCTGCATGGAAGCAAACACCTTTATCCACCTCACCTACCCTATTCTTATTACCTGTGTGGGTGATCTGCTCGAAGGTACGAGGCACTGTGCATATGCATTGCCCTCAGGGGCCAACAGAGGGTGAGCAAGGATCACAGGAACAGAAGTCAATGATATTTGTGAAAGGCCGGGTGGGTGCTAGGAACAGAACCCAGGTCCTCTGGGTTCTTAGAGCAGACAGGGTTCTTAGCCACTGATTTACCTCCCCAGTCCCACATTTACATTTTTTAGGATAGAGAGAGGAGAGAACACACCAGTTCTGACTGTGATGGCAGGTGCCTGTAATCCTAGCATTCGAAAATCTGAAACAGAAGGGATAACAAGTTGAAGGGACAGCATGGACTATATAACAAGACTCCCTTGGTAAAAAATGAACATTTTATTTTTGTATAATATGGCATACTCTACACTATCCCCTAACCTGAGCCCTAACCCTAACCCTACCCCCTAAACTAACCCTAGTCCTAACACCTAATCCTAGCCCTAACCCTTAACCCTTAACCCTAGCCCTGACCCTAGCCCTAACCCTAACCCCCTAGCCCTGACCCTAGCCCTAACCCTAACCCCCTAGCCCTGACCCTAGCCCTAACCCTAACCCCCCAGCCCTGACCCTAGCCCTAACCCTGGGTTCACCACTGAGCGTCAGGATACAAACCTATTTGGAGAGGGCTGGATACCTGGACAGCTCAGTGAATCATAAATCACCATCTTCTATGTTTACATGACAACAAAGGGTTTGGTTTGGTTTTTGTTGTTGTTCTCGTGTGGGGGGGGGGCGGTGGTGGTGGCGCACCTTTAATCCCAGCACTCGGGAGGCAGAGGCAGGCGGATCTCTGTGAGTTCGAGACCAGCCTCGTCTACAAGAGCTAGTTCCAGGACAGGCCTCAAAACCACAG
>NC_022030.1:8728078-8770805 GCF_000317375.1 Microtus ochrogaster
GCCGGGATAGCTGGGCAACCCCCCCCCTGCCCCCTTACTGGAGCTGAGCGTGGAATTCAGGACCTCTCACACCCCGGCCCTGCTGGCCACCTGCACTCCTCACCTGACTTTTAAGGAATTTACTCTACACAGAAACCATATCCGTTGTTATTTTAAGAATCTGTTCAGTTATGTTCTCTGGTTTTATGTTCTGAATGCCAAGCTAAACCACCCTGGATCACTGAGGATAGGAGAACATTCTTGACGGTCCACAGGGAGCCCTTTAACCTTCTGTGGGCTTTCAGTACCACGAAGGGACTGGACCTGCTGTTGCTCTACCACACCTGGTGGAGAGGAATACCGATGAAACCGCCCCTAGGCAAATCGGAATTGATGACTAAGGTCAAGAACAGGCACTGTCTTCTTATTGGGCAGCAGTACCATAGGAGCTCAAGGACAAACAGAGAAATGAGGGTTAAGGAAGGAAATATAAATGTGTAACTTTTTTTTCTGAGAAGCACTGCCGGGTGACAAGTCCCCAAAGCACAAGAAAGGTATCGCGACTTCTCAGGACTACAAAAATACACTTTGCATATACTGAAAGCATAGCTTAGCATACATTGTCGTCTGCTGGACTCAGTTTCCACTCATGGAAAGAACAGCATCAGCCATTCCCCAAACGAGGAGTCGCCAAGTGCCAAAGTGTTACTCATCATCACCATTTATGCCCCGGCAATGCTGAAGCATGCACAGGCAGCCCCTTTATGGTGGTTCTCCAGGTGTTCCTATCCTGGGCAGTCCTAGATGTTTGTGTTATTATCATACCCAAGGTTTCGCAGTCTTCCTTTTTGCTGTCAATCCAGTGGGTTTTCGGGGGCGGAAGGGGGGGGGGTAATCTTCCTCTCTGCCTTATCCCGTGCACTTCTCCAAGCAGTGCTATCTTCAGGTATCTGCCATCTTTCGTTCTCATAACATGGTTGAAATATCTCAAGTGTCGTTGCCGTACCCTGTAGTTTACTTCCTTCTGTAGATGGAGATGTTTCTTTTTTCTTTTCTTTTTTTTTTTCAAAAAGGCAACCCACTGACTGGGAGAAGATCTTCACCAACCCTGCAACAGACAAAGGACTGATCTCCAAAATATATAAAGAACTCAAGAAACTAGACTTTAAAATACTAATTAACCCAATTAAAAAATAGGGCACTGAACTGAACAGAGAATTCTCAACAGAAGAAGTTCAAATGGCCAAAAGACACTTAAGGTCATGCTCATCTGCTGGGAGCCGATTTGAATAGCTGCCATTACAAGATGGCGTTTGGCCCCAGCCTCGCTTGATAGATAACTCCATATTAGGGTTGCAGTTCTTCCACCGGAAAACAGGATGAGTTGTTGTGATCTAGCTGCCCACACTTCCCCTGACCGGCAGGGGAACATCCTGGTCTGTAATTGACAGGGATGTTCCCCTGCTTTCTTTCCTGCTGGTGGGTCTCCAGAAAAGCAGTTAAAGTATCAAAGTATCAAAAGTTGCTAGGCAGACTCCCTATATAAGCAGCTATAGTTCAGGGCTCCGGGCCCCTTGCTTTCTGCTCTCCCTACAACCAAGAGGCTCCAATAAAGCGTGATTTGAGAAGAATCCTCGTCTGATGGCTGTTCCTTCCTGCTGGTCAGAAAGTTCGCAGCACTCATCCTCCTTGGTGATCAAGGAAATGCAAATTAAAACAACTATGAGATACCATCTTACACCTGTCAGAATGGCTAAAATCAAAAACTCCAATGATAGCCTTTGCTGGAGAGGCTGTGGAGTAAGGGGCACACTCATCCATTGCTGGTGGGAATGCAAACTTGTGCAACCACTTTGGAAAGCAGTGTGGCGATTTCTCAGGAAATTCGGGATCAACCTACCCCAAGATCCAGTAATACTACTCTTCGGAATATACCCAAGAGATGCCCTATCATATGACAAAAGCATTTGTTCAGCTATGTTCATAACAGCATTATTTGTAATAACCAAAATCTGGAAACAACCTAGATGCCCTTCAATGGAAGAATGGATGAAGAAAGTGTGGAATATATACATATTAGAGTACTACTCAGCAGTAAAAAACAATGACTTCGTGAATTTTGCATGTAAATGGATGGAAATAGAAAATACTATCCTGAGTGAGGTAAGCCAGACCCAAAAAGAGGAACATGGGATGTACTCACTCATAATTGGTTTCTAGCCATAAATAAAGGACATTGAGCCTATAATTTATTATAGAAGAATATATTAGAGAAGCTAAATAAGAAGGTGAACCCAGAGATGTTTCTTAATGCCATCTCTTCGTGTGACATCCAAAATTCTCTGAGACATGCCATCTCAAATACATTCAGCCACTGTTCTGAAGAGCGTTTCATTGTCCAGGTTTCAGAGGTGTAAAAAAAAGCAGCTCAAGACAAGTGTCTCATATACTTGTAATTTTGTTGTTGTCATTGTGTCTCTTGCTGACCAGACCTTTCCTAATTGCATACTGCCCATCCTTCCACCTCCTTCTCTGAACTTCCACTGTGGAATACTCGGAGAGTTACCCATGCTTCTTCCCAAAACTGGGATCTCTGTGAGCTCAAAGTACTGACCACAGAGGCAGGGACTTCACAAGTCGGCAAAGAATCTCACGTATCCAAGCCATGACCGTTCCCAATGTCCCACACTGTGCCAGCTGCCACAGGACAAGCACCTACGAATCGGAGCACGTGTGCTGCTCATGCCAAGAGTGGGTGCAAAGGGAACACCAGAATATCTTGAAGCTTCCCTCCATCTTTTCTCTGCTCCGGTATGGAGACTGAACCCAGAACCCTGCACATGCTAGGAAAGCATTTTACTACTGACAGCTATCCACAGCGCCCACACACTTCTTCTTGTTCTTTTACTGTAAGTAGACCTTTCCCCCATAAAACATATTCTAGGAGCTGGGGAGATGGCTCCACGGCTAAGAGCACTGGCTGGTCTTCCAGAAGTCCTGAATTCAATTCCCAGCAATCACAGGATGGCTCACAACCATCAGTAATGAGATGTGGCGCCCTCTTCTGGTCTACAGGCAGACATGCAGGCAGAATACTGTACACATAATAAATAAATCTTAAAATATATATATATATATTATAATTATGGATTCCCCTCCCTCTACTTCTAGTTTCCCGCCCCTCCCCTCATATGCTTCCCTTCTCATCTAGATACACACCCTTTCTGTCTCTCCTTAGAAAACAACAGGCATCTAAGAAATAATGAAATAGATAAATTTAAAAAACAAACAAATTGGCTGGGTGGTAGTGGCACATGCTTTAATCCCAGCATGTGCCATGCTGAGCAGAGACAGGTGGATGGCTGTGAATTCAAAGAATCCCTGCCTAGAAAAAAAAAAAATCAGGCGAGCACGGTAGAGAGTTCAAGGCCAGCCTGATCTACATAGTGAGTTCCAAGACAAATAGGACTCCACAGAGAGACCCTCTTGTCTCAAAGAAAGAAAGAGAGAAAGAAAATGAATGTGACAAAACAACCAAACAAGAAACACACGTTTGGCACTGGAATCCTATAAAAATTCAAAACCTAAAGCTATAATATATGCAAAGTACCAATAAGCTTTAAAAAAAAATGTTTTGACTTAACCTTATGAAACAAAGAAACTCTAAAGATGCTGCAGAATTTGCCTTGGATTGATCATCTATCTACTTCTGGGCACGGGACCTACCCTTAAGAGCAGTCTGTTTCCCCAATGAGACTGACTCCCTTAGAGAAAACTAGTTTTTCATTTGCACGTGGCTATGAATAGGAGATATCCCCTGGGTAAGCGATGTGTGGGGCTTGTGTCCAGGACCCCCATCTGGTGCAGACTGGTCAGGCTCTGTGGAGGCTGCCACAGTCTCCGAGTTCACATGTGTGCCAGCCCTGCTGTCTAGAAGACCTGGGTTCCTTGCTGTGCTCCATCCCCTCTGGCTCTTACACTCTCTCTGCCCCCTTTTGCACAGAGCTCCCTGAGTCCTGGGGAACGGGATTTGATGGAGACACCCCTTTTAAAGCTGAGTGTTCAAGGTCTCTCACTCTCTGCACGACGTCTGGCTGTGGGTCTCTGTGTTTGTTCCCATCTGCAGCAGGAGGAAGCCTCTCTGATGATGGCTGAACAAGGCATTGATCTATGGGTATAGCAGAATGCCATTATGGGTTATTTTGTTGCTTTATTCCTTCAGTAGAACAGTAGTATTTGGTTTTCTCCTAGGTTCCAGGGCTAGCCGGTCTCTTCTTGGCCACCGAAGCAGCACTGAGTATGGGTCCCATCTCATGGAGTAGACCTGAACTCAAATCAGATATTAGTTGGTTACTCCCACAAATAACAAAACTGCGCCACTATTGCACCAGCATATCTTGCAGGTGGGTCAGTCTTGTAGAAGGGGTTTTATAGCATGGTTGGTGGTTGCCTCTCTCCTTTGGCAGCAAGCAGAGTACCTTCCAGTATCATGAACACAAGGAGTGATGGCTCTTGGCAGACAATAGCTCAACTTCTATATGTCCAATGAGTTGTGTGGGCGCTGTCTTCAGCAATAGGGCCTTACCATCAGTTTGTGGCCAGACACATCGTGACCACTGAAGCGTTTCTCCCCCAGAGAAAAGGAACTGTTACCACTGCCTCATGTCTGTCTGCTGCAGGCTACTATTAATTAATTTCATCAGCCATCGTTGTGAAATTGCAAAACAAAGGGATGTGAAATCCCACCGCATCCGTGGTGGTTTTTTTTTTTTTAATGTCTATTCATCTGGCAAGTCTACAGGTCTGCCAACTAAATCAACACACCGAACATGCTAGTCTGCATCAGTTCCACAGCTAGGAACTGGATGGTCAGACGCTCTACAAGGCCCTCCATGTAAGAGCTTGGTCCATTTCACAGATCCCTGGACACCAACCACTGAGCCCAGCGTCCCCAGTATCTGTCTATCCCAGCTCACGTCAAGCCATTTATTGCACCTCTACATTTGGTGACTAGTTGAATCCCGCCACACTTGCATCTGGCTGAGTCACCTCACTCTTTTCATGAGCCAAGAGAGGATCTCCTCCGGGAGCACGTGCCCCGGGCTCTCCATTATGAGCCCTATGTTCTTACAGAGTGTGCTACACTGCCTAAATTCCCTCTTTAACTCTCTCCCATGTCATTCTGCTGTATCTCTCCAAAAGCTAATACCATGCCTGACACTCAAGTAATACATCCATTCATTCGTTCATTCATTGAGTGCAAGCCACGGCGTAACACAATGAACAAAGACGGATCAGCCGGAGTCTCCCTCTCGCAAGTGTCTGACGCCAACGCTCTGAGGATTATTTCTAAATATACCAGCACCTGATATAACACACCAAAGGAAGATGGAAATATCTAAGAAAGAAAGAAAATAGAATTATTTATACAGAGCAGCACTCAAACAAGCCTGGCCACAAGCCACTTCCCTAATCCACAAGCAAAAGAGTCCACATAAATCTAAGAGCAACACAAGTTCTGGGTTTGCAAACTGTACCTTAATGTTGGCCGAGCACCTCTGAAGCGGAGCCGAAAGGGGGATGGCAACTGCCAGGATTGAAATGCTGCTGCTCTGAGTTTTTTCTACAGTGCATCAAAGCTTGGGGAACTCCGGTGGTGGGGGTGGGTGACCCAAGGTGGTTGGCATGAAACGAACAAAGCTAGAGGGCATCACGTGCTGCGACAGTGCTGGACAGGCATGGGCCACCACTGCGGGTGGACCCTTGCACCTTTAGAGCTAAAAGCCAAGGTGTTTCAGGACAGATACGCAAAGGGAACATATTTAGGAGGCCAAATGGAAACTTTGTAGCGTCTTTCACAATGCTACAAAACTAGTTATAACATCACATAATGGAGACTTAGACATAGGATGCCTCTTCTGGACCTAGGAGGTACAGCCTCCCTGGAGGTCCCCCTGGGAGCTATGGAGGCATTCCCAAGCATACTTGTAGAAGGGCCCCTGCTCTCCTAAAGCACTGAGAAGTTGATCTTCAACCCCCTCAGCCTCCTTCCCTGTCTAGCCATGGGACCCAGCATGACCACTCAGCAGGGCACATGGTTCTGCACCACTGAATCCCAACAAAGGAACTCCAGACAGAGAAACTGCTTTGTGTAAGCACATATTTTAGCTCAGGAGAAAAGAGAGCTTCTTAACGGGGCTTTAGACTGTTTGAAAGGCACTAACATGTCTGTCCATCAAAAAGCCATGAAAACTACTTTGAATGACATGTTTTTCCTACCAAGCAATTTCTGAGATAAAGGCAGCCAGTTTTCAACAACAAAACAGTCTGAAGGCTTTCCATCTTAGTGCCAAAAACCCTAAACACTAAAGCTGTTAATGCACAGATGCAGAAATTTTGGACCTTAAAAGAAGGTCTCATTTTCAAGTTCCATATGTGCCAACGGACTTACAGTCTTAAAAAGCAAGTTGAATATGCTTCAATAAAACAAACCCAGAAGAGTTGGCCTTCTCTTTGAAATAAGCATCCTTATAGAGTGGTAGATCTGTGGCCGTCATTTCTTGATCTACTAAGCTTGATACAACTTATCCTCTATGCTGAAACTGTCACTCGTTCTTGGTCTAGCTAACGTCCCATTAGAAAACTCCTAACCTGCCTCTGAGTACCACAAACTGCAGGTACCACTTGGGAGGGGGCGACTGGGCCAAAACCCAAGAAGAATCTCCCTTTAAATGCCACTGGAGTCCAAATTCTGCAATGTATTAGATAGATAGATAGATAGATAGATAGATAGATAGATAGATAGATAGATAATCACATATCACATTTACTTTCCAATCACTGTCCCTTTTAGCTAGCCTCACACAGTAGCATTTACCTTTTATAGGTGAACATCAAAAATACATGACACAGGACCAGCAGACGAGGTGGGGCATGCCTGTAATCCCAGCAATTAGCAAGATAATGATGAGCTTAAGATCAGCCTGACTACACCAGGACACCATCTCAAAAATAAAGATCTGTATATAAACGAGCCGGTTTGTTGTGCTTAAATATCTTCCTTGCTGATTAGCTGTACTTAGAAGCCACTCGTTTGAAGGGAGGGTCCTCTTTTAGGGTGGGCTCAGGGATACCCCTTTCAGTCTTAACCAAGCCAAGGGAGCTAACCTGGGTTACACCTGCATTCATTCAGTACTGAGCCAACGCAGCCAAAATAGATCCAGAGCGAATCCAGAGAAGTCACTATAGAACCTGCCTAGCATAGAAGGGTAGGAGCCTGCTCTCAGCAAGTATAATAAGCCACATCAATGGGGCTGACACTTCCTGCTGCTGGTCTCCAGCCCACAACAAGGCCCAGCCTATGTTTCCAGTACCTGCTCCCATCCCGAGAAAGTTCTCCTTGTTTCTGGGTGAGGTGGAGTTCTAGATGATGTCAGCTAGCCTCCTGGCCTTCCCCACAGTCACAGGGACTACGGTAAGCTCTGAGCACATCACTGCTGTGATGGCCACCGCTGATGGGAAGTACAGTGCCTGAGTCCAGGAGGATGAGCTAGTTTTCCCTGCAGACAGCTCCAGGCATGGGGGCCCTTCTATCTCATTAACTCAGAATGGGAATGGAATGCCAGAAAAGCTGGGAGACACGGGGGCCTAAGAATTTCTTTAGAGGAGGAAAGACAACAAGGGGGAGGCCTGGAAACACCACAGAGTCCCCGACAATCTGTGTTCCCAGCATGGATGGCGGGCTGTCTTACATCTAAGCTTAGAGTGGATGGGGCCCTCACTGTCACTGCACGAGTGCTCCCTTAAAGGCCTGGGCAGCCAGAGGAGAGGATAAAACTGAGCAGGCAGGAGGAGTACAGAGAATGAACAAGGATGGCCCAGGAAAGCAAACTGTGGCTTCCTTCTAGGAATGAGCTCCCAGCGGGGCTTCCCATTCCAGTGTCTGCTAATTGTGATCCCAAACAGCTACACTCAAGGTCAGCAAAACAGGTACACTAGGGACTGCTGTGGGTCTTATAACTAGCTGGTTTGCTGGCCATCACTTCTTTCCTAACTCTTCCTTGGTGTAGGAATGTGTGTGTGTGTGTGTGTGTGTGTGTGTGTGTGTGTGTGTGTGTTAGTTATGCCTACTCTAAAATTTGCAAGCCCTCTCCTCCTTTGTAGATAAGGCGGTGTGTGTGCCACAGTTTGACCAACAAGACAGCAGCAGAAAGGGAGGGAAAGAGATTCCTTCCATGGACTGAGAATCAGCTGGTTTGCTCCTTTGACTTTCTCCTTCCTGCCTAGAAGCCAAGAGTGCTGCTTAATGTGACGAGTCCTCTTGTAACTGGAAGTGACAGAGATACGTTAGTGATAACCCAGAAAATACTAGAATCTGGTGATGGCCGCTTGAAACCTGAGCGCTGCCTACTTCCGAATGTCCCACTGTCTCACTATATCAGGAAAGTGTGAATCAGTGGTGTTTGGGATCTGTGTAGTTTGTAGCCAGTGACTGAAACAAGGGCTTGTTGGGTGACAAGCCTTATTCCTGGGGATTCATCCTCTGAGGCCCCTCTGAGGCCCCATCAGGCATCTCTTGCTCCCTCAGGAAACTGAGACACAGTAAATTCAAATACCACATTTTAGGCCACCAAACTAGGATTTGAGGTCGCTGAGCTTGATTCCCAGCTCTGAGAGGGAATGCCAGCCCAGCCCTTCTCCCACGAGAGGGCCCTCAAGTCCCCAGGCTTGGACAGGACAATGTTGGACGGTTACACTTTCTTTCTAGCCAAGGGAGCTTGACATCAAGCCTTTCAGACCAAATAAATAAATAAATAAATAAATAAATAAATAAATAAAATGGTTATGCAGCAAAATCCATGCATGCTAGGCAAGCGGCCTTCTACTAACTGAACTACAGCCCCAGCCTGACATGTGTTTCTTGAGCACAGAGAATTCAGTGAAACACAGTGAAGTCAAGAAGCGTATCCCATCTCCTGAGAAGGGAAATTCTTAACAGGGATAACATGGGCTAGTGTGATGCTCCATCCCCTGATGAGAGAGTATCAGGGTGAGGAGAAAAGTTCATTTAGTTCAACTTCCCTCCCCAAGAATTCAGGTGAGCATTTAGCAGTGCAGGGCACTCCTGCCATTCTGGATAAACCAGCCTACAAGACCCACAGACAACACCAGAACCAGAGACTAGAGGCCCCAAACAGGTCTCACTAGATCTCTGGAATTCCTGAAAGCAGCCTGCATCCCCTCCTCCCACCACGACTACGAATGGTTTAGGAAAACAGCCTGGGCTGGTAGAAGCAGGTCAAAGAGACAACCCACAGCTCTCTGTGGTGAGTCAGTCGAGGGCAGAGGTTAATCTGACAGCCAGCTGGGAGGCCAGGAAAGGCGCTGGTGAAACGCAGGGCTCTTTCCAGGAGCTTGCTGTGGCTACAGCAGGACCACAAGCACCAGCCCAGCTCCCCTGGGCGCAGGAGGGGCAGAAAAGCATGGCTGCCCAGTATGTAGCCAGCTGTCTGGGAAGACAAATGACCTCTCACACACAAGAAAATCAATATGCAAATCATAATGAAATAGAAAAGTAGGTGAGGTAAGCTAAGTATTACAGTACCTGGGGGGAGGAGAGAGGAAAGTCTGGAGGCGGGGAAGGGTGCACAGGACCACAGAGGTGAGCATGGCTAACATGCCCTGGAGAATACTGGTGAATCACAGAAAAAAAAAAATGAATGAAGCCAGCAGGGGAAAGCACACTAGAAACAGGTTAAGTGAAGTCAGTCACCTTGGTGTTCTTGCTAGCTCCAGGAGAACCTCACAGGACATTAGACCAGCTACATTCTGTAACTGCTCTGGAAATCCTTTGTCCCTCCCACACTCCCTAAACCCCCCCCCAAATACACACTACACACATGCATGCGCATGCACACATACACACACTACACACACACACACACACATATACCCAAGTCACCATTGCCATTCAAAGGCAGCAAACACATCTCACTGGCTCAACCACCTATTATTATCCTCCCCCTTCCATATTTAATACAGAACAAGCACTGTTTTCTAGACCCCAAGTCCTGAGTGGAGAACAGGTGAGGGGCGGAAGGCGCGTTTGTGAGGCAAGCAGACTGTGGGAAACACCACACGAAGTAAGATAATAGACTATTAGGGGCTAAGGCTGACAGCTCTGAACCTGTCAGGGATATTGCAGAGATGCAGTGATCTGCTTCCTTTGTTCCAGAATAGCAACGTAGCAAAGTGTGTGCCCTACATCGGCTCTCAGCAAGTGACCTGTGGTCGGTGGGGCACAAGGAACCACACAGCGATGATGGCGGCACTCACACATCTACAGCTGTCACTCATTCTCAGGCCCTGAACCTGACCATCAGCACCTAATTCATCAGGAAGCCTTCAACCCACTCCAGGGCTCTGACTAAAACTATGGAGATACAGAGCTGGGAAAATAAAATGAAAAAAAGAAAGCCATCAAAAAGAGAAAGTACCACCAAAGATGCTGGGATAAGACAGGCATTCTAGCCACTAGGCAAGCGGAGGCAGCTGGGTGGCTGGAGTCCAGGGTCAGCTAGACAACACAATTCAACACTGCTTGTTAAAAAGGAATAAAGAGGCTCAGCTGTGGTGATGAATGTCTGTAAACCACAGAACCACAGTGCCTGGAACACCGAGGCAGGAAGATTGCACATCTGAGGCCAGCTTGGGCTACATAGGGAGAACTCATCTCAAAGAGAGAGAAAGAGAAGAAGAGAGAGAGAAACTAGGAGAAGGGGGAGAAGGGGAGAAGGGAAAGGAGAGGGAAGGAGGAAACCCCATCAGCAAATTCACCACCACTTAGGTCTACACTTTAGACGTCACTATCTAACAATTAGTCCCTGATAAAAACAGGTGGCCTTCTACTGACAACGTCTGTAGACATCCACATGATGTAGGAAGAACACCCGATGTATCAGTTTCCCCTCACTGTACCTAAAGAGATCTGCTCAAGAGTGACAGGCTCAGCCCCAGGCTCTGGAGGTCCTTCTGACTCAGTGGGAAGAGAGTCCTGCAGATTTGGAAAATGTTCCCCCAGCAGGCTTCTGACACAGTCAAAAGTTGGTGAAAAGCCAAGGTCTTCAATGGCCAAAGGTCCTCAGCTTTGTGAACCCACCCCCATCTATGCTGATGAGAGGGGAGGTGGGGCTGATGGAGGATTGAGATCAAGATTGTAGTGTCTGCCAAAATAACAGAATAAGAAAACACTTACAATGCAGGCAAAAGGGATCCCTCACCATGATACAAGGGACACAAGGGCCTGAGAGCAAATCAACACAAAGGAAGTGTCATCACAGGCCCAGGACATAAGCAAACTGTGGTTTTATCGAGGACACAAGGAAAGTAATTCATGACCTAAATGACTGAAACAGATCACATCACAAGACCAGCATAGGTGGTTACAACAAACGCTATGAGCAGAAATTCCTATAAACAAGGTCCATGCCCTCCGCAAATGAAATTGTTACTGGCCCAGCAAGATGGTTCAGTGGATGAAGGTACTTGCTGCCACACTTGATGAACTGAGTTTGATCCCAACAACATCATGGAATTATAACGGGATGGAGTGGGTTCAAAAGGAACAAGTTCACCGTTTTCAAGTCTCACACATGGCTACAGAGAATAAGTCATCAAGAGTAAGGAAATGTCGGCAATGGCACAAAAGAGGACTGGGAGACACAGGTAAAGTTGACAGTGACATACCCTTGTCTGCTGAGGGGATTTGTGTGTATTTCATTCTCAAATAAATAAAACAAAGGGAAGCCAGAATGTACCCATGATGCACAGGAAAAATAAGACTCAGTTGCCTCTTAATAATTCCAACAAAGCAAATCAAACTTGAAGTCAGTGTGAGCCATCTGAGATGAATAATGTGTGTCGACTATTCAGTGTAAGTACCAGACCTGTACACGGCACACTGGCTAACAAAGTCAATAGCAAAGGGATGCATGCTCCCCAGACTTGCAGAGCCACAGAGTGAGCATCCTTACAGGATGCGGAAAGAAATACAGTAGGAAAGTCTGTCTACAGCGTTGGTGTCAGCAACAGCAGGGGCTTCAGGGAGTAAATAAAGTTGGTCAAGAGAAACCACCCCAGACTTTCAGGGAAGGTGTGGTCTGGATTTACAGAGCTAGGTGTAGGTGGAACTGAGAGGTAGATGGAGCCAGGAGAAAAGAGATGAGGATGGATGCAGGCAAAAGGCCGGCTGAAAGGCCCTGACAGTCACTCAGACTAAGAAAATAACAGCCGAATGGGTGTAGTGGAGGGCAGGTGGACAGGGCAAGATACTCAGCCATGGCCAAGGTTAACAGGAAGGTCGAGGACCAAAAGTGACGGAGGACATCAAGGGTGCCTGGGCCTGCATCTGCAACAGGGATGCTCAGTGCTTTGGTCTTCCCAAGCTTCTGTCTGGCGTGTGCTTGCTGCTCAGCCTTTCATTTTTACAGTGTTAAGAACTGAGCCCAGAGCCATGCACATTCTTCTGCTACTTACCTACATCCAAGCCCTCCCTCGTTGGAATTGACTAGTGTACATGTTTATGGTGTCACTGGGAAGGAGAAGGCACAAAGGGAAGAGTCCAAGGCTCAGACAACCCTGGACCACAAGAGCTGGATGGTGAGATCGGGGATCCCTTCCTGGTGCCGCTGGCTTGAGAGTGATTTGTATGTACACCGTGGGGATGGAGAGGAAAGACCGAATGAAGCAGATTTCTAGAGGAATCATGTCACACCGGGGAGGAATAATGAGCGTCCCCTTTTTCCTAAGTGGGCAATTAATATATCACAGGACCCCATGCTAAAAGCTACTCAGCCTCTGCCCTGCTTGGAAACGGTCCCCCAAGTATCTGGAGAGAGGACTCGGTGGTTGAGAGTACTGACTGCTCTTCCCGAGGACCCAGGTTCAATTCCCAGCACCCACATGGCATCTCACAACTGTCTGCAAATCCAGTTCCAGGGCAATCTCACAGACACCTTCACACCAATGCACATAAAATAAAGTTAAAGAAATCATTAAAAAAAATCTTTCAAAAGAAAAATAAAAAGAAAAGAAATGACCTCCCCTTCCCATTTCTCTCTCTTGGACTAAATATGATCCAAACCCTGTCTAGCATTTCTCTCCTATGGAAGGAAAGGGCCGGGTGAAGGTCATTTCTGAGGGCCCTGCACTGCAGCGGAGGTAATGCCTACAAAACTGCAGCAGGTCCCTGGAAGGATTCTTTATCAGAATTGAATTTCTTTTTTTTCCCCTTATTTTTATTTTTTAAATTTATTTATTTATTATGTACACAGCGTTCTGCCTTCATGCATACCTGCAGGCCAGTAGAGGGCACCAGATCTCATTATAGATGGTTGTGAGCCACCATGTGGTTGGTGGAAATTGAACTCAGGACCTCTGGAAGAGCAGTCAGTGCTCTCAATGGCTGAGCCATCTCTCCAGCCTGGTTGGGGCTTTCCCACACTTCAGTCTAGAACTTACTTGAGTCCTTCTGACTAACTGCTCAGTATTCTTTCTAGAACGGGAACTCCCTCAGGGTCAGAGTGTTTCTCTTCTTTGTCTCCAATTCTTTGAGAATAGGCTAGCACCACGTTCCCTTCCTCCCACCTCCAGCCCTGGACTAGCCATCCATCCCTGCACACCTAACAGCCAGTAGCCACAACCACCCTTTGTTGGAATGGAGAACAGGTCAGAAACTGTCTTCTCAGGTTTTGAGTGCTCACATGATCCCTGGCACCGGGGTGTCCCAATCATTTCATCTGATCCTGTAACCCACAAATAAAAGCCTGTTGATCCGGGGACGAAACACCTGTACGGTACCATCTAAAACCCCCCGATGGGTCTGCTTAAATTAATTCTACTCTACAGTCAGCTCGTGGAGAATGTCAGTGTAAGAATCCCTTCCATCTCGGGATAAAACCAAAAACCAGCTCAGTCATTTCCTCGCACTTGGTACTGGCAGATGCACTGACTCTGTAGACTGTAAGTCTGGCTACGTCACAAGGCACACGTGATGTTGCTAGGTAAGGGAAAGGCTTTAACAGACTGTCAAAAATTTTAAACCGCCTCTCCTTGCCTGTTGGGACTGATGATCCAGCTCCGTGTGCTAAAACACTATCATCTTCCAAATTGTCAGCATTCGTTAACATTGCTTATATAATCAAAGTTAATATGCAGAATTGATTTTCCCTGTTAATAATTGATTTAAAAAAAAAACATCAGATATGTTTCAGAGAAAGGCAAATACAATTATGACCTGAAAAGACCAAAAATCATTTGCTGTTCCCCAACACTGCTTGAAGAGAAGCAATTTCCAGACACACATACACACAAACACACACGAGGGGTAGGGGGGCGCTTGCTTGCTATGAAGGTACATGTCGAGTCCAAAGGCTGGCCCTGGGATGTATTCCTCAATCTCTTCTCTACTTGTTTTGTTGTTGTTCTTCATTTGTTTGAGACAATGTCTCTCACTGAACTTGGAATTCATCATTTCACCTAGACTGGATGGCTCGTGACTCCCCGGGTTCGCCCGTCTCTGTCTCCCAGCACTGGCTTTTCTGTGGGGGGGGGGGGGGATTCTTGCGCGCATGCGCACAGCAACCACTTTACTGGCCACGCCATCTCCCCAGTCCCTGGACAGAACTATCTATGCATACTTACTTGTGGGGGTAATTGTTACAAATGCTATCGTGATAATAGGATTTCTTTCTAACAATGTGAAAAGCCTCAAGTCAGGCAAAGATACCATAATAAGAAAATGATTTGTGTGAGACCCGGCTTCCTAACTACTACTACAACAGAAAAAAATAAAATTAAATTAAAAAAAACCGAACACGCTCTTCAATTAGATGTTTTCCCAGTTTGCTTTGGTGGAACACAATTTCTTCGTTCCAAAATGAACAAGTTTCTGTTAAGAGAGCCTAAACTGCAAACACCCTATAAACTGCACATGTTGATTACTCTTTTCAAAGCCATCTTTCAAAGAAATAATTATAATCTTGGATGAGTATCTCAATGTGTGTTTTCAATATGCTAAAAGGGAAACAACTCATTTGAGGTTGTAACCATTTCCATTTTTATAATCAATTTCACTTTGGCCATATTGCTGACAGAAATTGTTAAAAAACAATTTAATATTTGTCCAACTGTGAAACATGCTTGAGCTAAAAAAAGAAAAAAAAACCTATACTGCTGAACTTGATTAACCATTTTACTTTCAATGAGAAAAGCATGTGGACTGTCAAGGAGGCAAAAGAGTTCCAGTCCAACTGAATCTACATTTTTAAAAAGAGAGAGACCGGGAAAGCTACTTAAATCAGCTGAGAGCTTTAAGTAGCCAGCTGATGGACAAAGCGAACCGGGTTCCGCTATTCCTCGGGAGACGGGCATCTCTCCTCGGAGGCCCAGGCTGGCCTTCCGTTGCGCCAACCCCCACCCCTTGCTGCCTTCTCCGCCACTGCGGACCCAGCTGGGTACCAATGAGCCAAAGCAGCCAGAATATAAGAAACTCAGCCAAGAATACAAGGACAAACAAGAAAAGGACTCCCTATTTTCAAGAAAACATCTTTTTGAGAGTTCTGGGCTCCCAGAAGTCAGGCCAAAACAGAGACAAACTGCCTCTGCATGAATGAGAACAAACACGCTCAGGCTCGGCCCGAGGGGATGGCAAGTGGCTTCCCTTCCTCTTTTGCACCATCTGTTTTCAGAAAGCTAAATCTGGGCTAAAGCTCATTCACGCTCACGTCGGAATGGCTGATCTGATGGAGATGCGGAGAGACTCGGGGTGGGCAATCAAGAACCTAGAGGAAATTTGTGTATTTACTTATTTATTTTTAAGTGGCCATCTGGAAACTGCCAGATTATTCTTCTCCACCTGGGAGCAATTAGGAAAATCTTAGAAAATATCTAAAAGACAAAATGCACTGTCTAAAGCCTTTGAAAAGAGGGGATATAGTATATCTCACTTACCACAAAATAAATCCCCACAGAATGACTTTACTTATAAACAATTAAAGCACAGGGACACCCCTGAGATCAGTAGTTTACATCCTTATAAACAACTCTACAGACAAACTAACTTTTCTTACTAAGCAACTCGGCTTTTTGTCCAAAAGGCTACATCTCACCAGGAAAACCCAGGAGAGCTTCACCGCCTTTCCTGGTTCCTCACCAGTGATGGGCAGACGGCAATGCCGTGGAGAGCTGCCAGCACCCCGTGTTCCAGCTTTCTGGGCTACCATGCCAACTGCTGCAGCACCACAAACTTCATGGTCCTCTCCTGTTCTGAACAGCCTCAGGTCCCGCCATCCAGAATATATTATCTCCTATTTCTTCCCTCTCCCCTTGTACCTTCCCTGGCAGTCATGGAATTGCTGAGCAAGTTCACTGGCTTACACAGTGGCAGACCTGGTGTTCCCATATACACACAGTTGTGATGAAGTGTGACTTATGTATTAGGCACAGCAACAGCTAAGGACCAAAACAATTACAACAATACATTGCAATAGCAGTTATGGGAATGTAGCTTCACTATATATATCAGAAATACTTTGTGTATTTATTTTTAACTTTATGTATACATAGGGATGTGTACCATGTGCATATACTGTCTCCAGAGGTGCTCAGGGTATCAGATCCCCTGGACCTGAAGTTACTATTGCCATGTGGGTGCTGGGAACTGAACCTGGGTCCTCTGCAAGAGCGACCAGTGCTCTTAGCCACTGACTCATCTCTCTAATGCCTCAAAAAAGATTTTTTTTTTTAAATGGAAAGGAGTCTCACTGTTTATCAGCTTGACCCTAAACTCCTGGGTCCAAATGCTGTTCCTTCTTCATTCAGCATCCCAAGTAACTGGGACTACAGGTGCACCCAGCTTTCAAAACACCTATTGTACTGTGCCCAGCCCTATCCTTGTGATGATGTAAGATGACACTTACCTAGTAAGATGGTTCTCAGTGAATCACGGGCAATATGGCATAGTGTTAGACTCCTACATAAGGGTTACTTAAACATAAGAACTGTGAGACCATAGCAGGCAATCTAATGACCCCAGCAGGTACGTGACTGGTGGCAGGATGGCACACAACATAGATATATACAGAAGGGAGTGGCATGAGGTTCTGTCACTCAGAACGGCACACAATTTGTTGTTTGAGAATACATATTTCTGGGGTTGGGAACTTAGCTCAGTGGTAGAGCCTAGCAAGCACAAGGGTCTGGATTTGGTCCTCAGCTCTGGAGGGGGGGAGGAGGAAGAGGAGGAGGAGGAGGAAGAGGAGGAGGAGGAGAGGAGAGAATACATATGTTTAGAGACTAAATAATTTGTAGAGTCTGTATGATTTTTATTTGCTCTAAGATATATTTTAGTAACGCACAAAAGCAGGCTGGCCAGTGATATGCTGGGCACCAACCCCCACAAGCTGTAAACGGGAGCGTAAAGAGAGCATCATTTGAGCCGGGACACAATCCTCCAGCTAGGCATTTCTTGGCTGCTTGGACAAGGTCTTTTTTTTTTTTTTTTAATGACAGGGTTTCATGTAGCTCAGATGACTTCAGACTCTGTATGTCGCTAAAGCCAATCCTGAATTTCTGATCTTCCTTCCTCTGCTTCCTGAATGCTGGAATCACAGGCATGCACAGATGTCCACTTGGTGTGGTGCTGCAGATGGAACTCAGGGCTTTGTGTACGCTGAGCAAGCGTACCAACCAGTTACATCCTGGTGCTTTGAGAGGAAGGTGCAGTGAAGGCAGCTAGAGAGAGCTCATATCACCAGTTACATCTCCCTGCTGCCCGCCCCTCTCCACTCCCGCCACCTCTTTTCCCTCCCCCTTTCCGTGTTTGTATGAGAGGACCCAAAGTATCTGTACCACACCTGAGGAACAGCTCCTGGTTCTCCATTGACACCCACAATCAGCGCCAGAAACAACCCCATGTTCTCTGAAAGATACCATGTTTTGCATATGGGGGGAGGCTTTTTGCCTTTTTTTTTCCACCCTAGAAATTGAACTGCGTGCCTCATACAAGTCTGAGAATGTTCTACCATTGAGCTACATTGCCAGTCACGTTAATGGTTAATGTTTTTTAAAAAATAGTCCGCTGTTGTGGCACCTGATTAAATCTTCCCATATGAACCATACTGGACTCCTAACTTCATTTAGAAATCAACTTAATAACTGAGGAGGTTATTGGAGAGGAGCTGGACTGTGTCCTGACGACTAAATACTTGAGTAGATTCGCAGGCAACCTAGTTCAATAGGAATTTACTTTATGTGTGTTTCAACAAGATAGAGAGACAGACAGATAGATACATAGATAGATGGATGAATGGATGGATGGATAAATGGTAGATAGATAGATAGATAGATAGATAGATAGATAGATAGATAGATAGATAGATAGATAGATGATAGATAGATAGATAGATACACTTCAAATTTAAGACTAAGAAAACACTCAGTACCTTATAAAGACATTTTCTAATTTAATTTGCATTTAATGAAAAATAGAAACACATCTGCATGAGTGAGGGAAAAACTTGGAAGAGAATGGAGAGCTTGGCTACATGCTTACAAAATGGGTCTGAGTAGCGGAAGACGAAGAACAACCTACATTGGAAGAAGGGCTCACACACACAAACGCTCCCACATCGGGTCTCGTGACGCAGACAGGGTCAGTGGGCAGTGCACACTGCATGGTTTTGGGACTGTGGTGATCAAATAATATGAAACAGTAAGGATCTTGTAGGCAGAGTATTTTGTGGGGAACACAGGTCAACTCTGACCCACCAGCTCTCCCAAATAACAGCACAGAGACTTAGAAATTACAGTGAAATTCAAAGTTTAGGCAAAGGGTTCCGATTTTACACCAACAGGGCAATAGAAATAAATTTTACACAGGAAAACGTGGGGTTGGAGATGTAGCTCAGCTGGTAGGATGCCCGCCTAGTAAGCACAAAGCCCTGAGTTCAATTCCTAGCACTGGATTAAACTGGGCAGGGCAGCACACTTATAATCCCAGGATTTGGGAAGTGGAAAAGGAGAATCAAAGGTTGGAAGTCATTCTTAACCACATAGGTAGTTCCATATCAACTCTGGATACATCAAACCCTGTCCATTGTACCATGATGCTTTAGAAAGTTGAAACTGGCTACAATGTGAAAAATAGAACAGAAATGTGGACGAGGGGTAATTAGTGAGGAGACGCAACAGGAGGCTAGAGGCAAGGATAGAAAGGCTGTGGCTACTGAAGGGAAACTACAGGAAGGAAATTAAGAGTTCCAAGGAAGGCAGTGTAATGAAAGGGTACTCACTCCCATGGATACTACTCTAAGATGGCTTGAAATGTTGCATCTGCCTCCTTGATTTGTTCATCAACACTGAAGGCTTTATTTTCAAAGGGCTCAGCCGGGAGAGATGCAAAACCAAGCAGAACAGACATCAGGGACAGAAACAAACTGAGCCGAATCCATAGCCCAGAGGTAAGGGGACGGCCATCAGCAGGGACTTTGGCTAGGAAGGCTGCTGGGTGCAGGCACTGCCTGCTGGACTTGGTCAGCACCAGCCGGTTCCCTGGGGTTCAAGAGAAGGAAGGCAGAGCCTGTTTGAGATTCCAAGAGGTATTTCAGCTACTTTTTACTACGAACAAAACTTATTTCTCAAATTTCTGCTAGTCAATTGAAAACAGAAATCTTAGAACAAGGAAAAGTGGAGAAAAGAGTTTCAAAACCCTTCATTTTACAGTTAGGATATTCAATGAGCAACTTCTTCTGACTTACCGAATAGTCAGTGCAAAGATTCTCTGGGGCAGGGGAGAGCGCTCCGTTTAGCAGACTGTGCGCCTCACAAGCCTGAGGATATGGAAGTGAGAACGGGAGACCCTTGGGGACTTGCTGATCCGCCAGCTGGCCTAACTGGTGACCTCCAGGCCAATGAAAGACCTTGTCTCAAGGGAGGTGGGTGGCACTCTTGAAGATGACACCTAAGCGTAGCATGAATTCTAATTCGTCTTAATAAAAATTCAGAGTCGGCTATAAGGGGGTGAACGCTGAAGGGTCAGAGAAGCAGTGCAGTCACTAGAGAGACCTTTTACCTCTACCAGTGCTCAGACCAAAGGGCGACCCTGTCCTCAGACTGCATCCTCAGACTAACTGCCTTAGACTGCATTGCATTCCTGTCTCCTCCCGCCTTCTGTTCCTCTCTCCACCCAGCCATCACTCCTGTCTCCACCTCCCTAGTGCTGGGATTAAAGGTGTGTGTGCTCTGTTTCTCTTTTAGACTGGATCAATGTTGAGTTGTCCAGGTTGGCCTTGAACTAACAGAGATCCCTCTGTCCCCCAAGCCCAGAGATTAAAGGTGTGTGCCACCACTGCCTGGCCTCTTGTGGTTTAGCTCTTCACCCTGATCTTCAAAACAAGCTTCAGTTGTTAAAACCCAAACAAAATATCACCACACCATGGTTGGCCTCTAACCTGCACGCGCACACACTCACACACACAAATTTGTACAAGATGGGGAGATGTCGTGGTACAGCAACAGAAACGGCCTAGCATGGAAGAAAGAAGAAAAGAAGGGGAGAAGAGAAGGAGGGAGGGAGGGATGGAGGGAAGAAGGACACAAAATATTGTTAAAAATATATTATCTCAAATTTAGTTTGATGTAAATGAATTGGGATCATGAGATACAAAACAATGATTTTAAAGAGAGAGAGAGAGAGAGAGAGAGAGAGAGAGAGAGAGAGAGAGAGAGAGACCACTGATATCACACACCTTTAATTCAGCAGTCGGAGGCAGAAGCCTGCCTGCAGTGACATTCTAGCGAGAAAACACTTCTCTATAAAATGACTTTTGCACAATCATGGATTAATCCCAAGAGGGAGCAAAGGCGGGTGTGTTCCAATGAAGACTGTACTCTTCAAGAATTTTAATTAAAACCGAGCACAGTGTTTCCTGAAAGAAATACATTATGCAACTGTTAATGCGAATGTTGCTCTCCTTGTGTCAAAATAGTGATTCCTAGCTTTACGATGTCTTTGTGACAGGAGAATAAAGCCCTGGCCGGTCGCTGGCATCCATCAGAGCACCGTCTCCAAGTGTCGGGTCCTTTTCGTTAATAAACACTTAAAAAGAGGGGGTCACCACCAGGCCAGCACTGGTTACCAAAGCGAATATATTTTGTTCTGCAGTTTCCTGTCCTGGGGACAAAAATACAAAACAAATCCCCAAAAATGGAGCAATGTACAGCACGAAATATTCAGCCAGAGGCACCGTGCCAGGAAAGCAACAGAAAGTTTTACACCAGAGCCAAAGGCTCCGGGGTCTCTTTTAAATTTTTAAATCGTGACAATTATCTTGATGCCACTTAATGAATCAGCTCTGTCTGCAGAACAAAGGCCTGCCTGGGAGTTGTGTGGACTTTGAGGAATAATTATTCCCTAAGCTTATTCACTTTTTTAAGAAAGCAGCTTACAGGCAGATTTGGGAAATGGTGTGCTTGAGGCAAAACATTTGGAGCAGTGGACTTCCCCAGGCACTCTGCTTCAGACATGCTACAGGAAAGACTGAGGGAGGGAGGGATGAACGCTCAACCAGCCGAAAAAGCAGTCTATTTCTTGCCTGCGTTTCTCTCCGCTTCCCGATTTCAACTGTCGCCTTTTCTATGTTGAAACACCCACCATTATTCCTAAGAAGTCACCGGGGTTATGGTGATAAAGCTGATGCTTCATTATAACATCCAGCGACGCCCAAGCCTCTGGTGGCTGGGTCATTTCTTTCCTTGCCCTGTGATGTAACTCTGTTAGTCAACAGTGCATAATACAGTGACAGCATGCTTAGGCAAGCTGTTGCCAAATGGCTACTTAAGTGACCATTAGTCCAGGAGAATCTTCATTTATCTGTTGCTGGAATAACAACCCACTCTCGAGATGAGACTTAAAAAAAAAAAAAGTTGTTTCCATACAATTCTGCAAACCAGGCTAGGCTCAGTTTGGTAGCTCCTTTCTCTTCTGTTCCGTGGTCATCGTGTGAGATTGCTTCACCTGGCTAGACTTAGCTAGGAGACACGGACTGACAGGCTCCCCTCGTACTCTGTACACGAAGGCCTCCCTACACGCATTGTGACCTCTCCATGTGGGTAACTGTGCCTCTTCTGTAACAGTGGAGGTTTCTCAAAGTGTAGGCCTGCAAGTTGTTGAGCAGGGACAACAGTTTACGCTGCAGTCAGACCATAAAGTGGAAGGAAAAAACCAACTCTGTCCTCCACACGTATGCCATGGTACCCATGTGCCTGTACACACACATACACACACAGGGGAATAATAATACTAACAAATTAGACAGCTTTTTAAAGTATTAGGAAGCACACAGGACAACACATACTCATTGCATTGCTTTACCGTGCCAGGGATGGAACACCCACCTCTGAAGGAACAGACAGAAGTGGGGGTAGGCTTTCTAACAGAAAGGTCATTGTTTATCCATAGGCTTCACACTCTCGAAACAGGAACACCCGCCAGATCATTACACACCCACGTGCAGAATGTTCCACTTTCCGAAATGTTTAATTGCCACCATTTATAATAATGATCACCAACAGGTAATTTCCTAAGCCAAGTGAGAGCGGCATCACAATGGTGCTGAGCTAAGAATTCCCAGCATCGGCTGCCAGATGAACAGCGCCTAGCCCTGGGGAGTAACATCTGGGATCCAAGGGTTTCCACCACCCTTGCTTTCCCAAGTGTCCACACAGAGCCAGTAGATGGCCTGGTGCAATTCTTCCTGCAGGGTAGAACGGTCACTTTTCGCTCTGCGCCCACAACAACAGGGCTTTCCTGACAAGCTACCCAGGGCCAATCAGGAGACATCCATCACTAAGCACTTAGGTGTCTCTTTAACCATCATTGGTCTTGGGCCAGTGAGATGGCTCAGTGGTTAGAGGCACTTGCTACCAAGCCTGAAGACTGACCACAGGGATCTGTGTGAGAGAAGGAAAGAACCGGCTCTTGGAAGTTGTCCTCTGACTTCCCCTTGCATGCCATGGCTCATGGAACAACCAGACACATCCGTATTCACACACAAACGATACGTAAGAAAATGAATAAAATGCCATTTATAAAGAGGCCCTTTAGTTCGTAACCTTTTGCAAAGTACTGATGCTACATCGATCAGTACTTTTAAATGCTATTATCAATTATCAATTGTTGCTTCTGTCAGATCAGAAACCAAGGGTGCTGTAGAGGTGCTGTAAAAGAATGTTCTCTGTGAGAGCATTCCCCAGGCCAGGGACACGTGTGACATCACAGTGCAGCAGGCACATACAAACATAAACACACAGATGCATGACATCAGCAGTGCGCCACTGATTCAAGGATGCGCTGCTCTAGAACACTCCCAGAACTCAGTGACCACAGGCGAGGAAGCAGCTGTAGTCTAATCACATTGCATAGCTAGAAAAAGAACGTTTTAAAAGACCTGGTACGTCCACGGCTGCTGAAGTAGACGTGAAAGTACAATTAGAAGGCTATGTCTTCATATGCCCCCTAATATACATACCTATACATCTATCTACTCTGGAGGGAATGACTCAGTGGGTCATGGCCTAAGCCTCTAAGCCTAAAGAGCTAAGTCCATGCTCTGGGACCCATGTGGTAGAAGAGAAGGGACTCCCACAAGTTGTCGGTCCTATGACCTCCACATGTATGCTGTGGCACAGTGGCACATAGACACACAAAAAATAAGTAAACAAATATAAAAATAAAGTGAAAATCCTTGGAAGAGGGTGGCGCCATCCTAGAAGAAAACAAAACACAATCCCTGTGTGCTGAGGAGAGAATCACAAAAATATGTTTTTCTGGGGGTGCCATCCCAGGTGCAGAACAAGACAGATATGATTCTAATTATGGGAGAAGAACGAGACCACACTCTGGGCATGTGTGCTAGGGGTTGGCTGAGCTGAGGGACATTAGTAAAAAGCTCATCGGTCCCTCAGACATGATCCTATGCTTGGGTGTGTAGTTGGAAGCCGCTCGTTTGTTTCCCGGCTACTCAGACCGGAAATAACCAAATAGAAACTATACTACTTGCAATACTGTTTGACCAAAAGCTTAAGAGTATTTATGGCTAACTCTTACATCTTAAATTAACCCATTTCTATTATCTGTGTATCACCACATGGCTGTGGCTTACCAGGCAAAGTTCCTGCGTCTGTCTCCACAGGTGGCTGCATGGTGTCCCACTGACTCCGCCTTCTTTCTTTCAGCATTCAGTTTAGTTTTCCAACCTAGATCTATTCTGCCCTATCACAGGCCAAAGCAGCTTCTTTACTCATTAACCAATAAAAGCAACACATATACAGACGGACTTCCTATATCATCTCCCCTGTTCTGTTGAAATAAAAAGGAAGGTTTTAATTTTAACATAGTAAAATTACATATAACAAACCATTTATAAAGCAAGAATTATAGTTACAATATTTAGTACACTTACATTTGGCAAATTAAGAAAAATACTCTATCATTTATCCTATCTTTGTCAGTCTAAAGTTTTATATATAATTTATTTTTTATAATAATAAAACTGTCTTTCTTCAACTCCACCAAAGACTCCAGAAGGATATAATATTACCTAAGCTAACAGGAAATACATTGCAAGCAACTTCCAAAACATCTTGCCTCCTGGACAGCCACCCAAAGTTCTTCTGTACAGTTGGGGCATCCATCTTCAGCCTACAGGCCCATAGTATCCAGACTTTCCCATGAAGCAGGAAATTTCAAAGACAGTTCCACCTACACTGGCAGTTTGTCAGTCACTTTCTTCTGTGTCTTGTAGACTATGTCCTGCAGAATGTCTGGCAGACTCTTTCATGAAGCAGGAACCCCGAACAACTATATCACCTTTAGGCAAGTTCAGCGGTGATTTTTCTGTGGGTCCTGCATGTTCAGTTCATACAGCATAACATCAAGCAGTCCAGGCAAGAAAAGTTTCTTGCCCTAATGGCTAACCAACTCCATCATCTTCTTGAAGTAGATTGGTGCTGCCAGGAGCAGATGTGTCTCATTGTCATGAAAAGTCCTAAGTTCTTAAAATATTTTAAATGCCATATTTTGTAGTCTTTGAAAGAGTTGAAGAATAAGTATTCATCTGAAATATATCTCTGTACATCTAGAAAACCTAACTAACATGACTGCAAGTTTGACTATTATAAATGACCATCTATTAACTCTATTTTTAACAATACATTGCATTTTTAAATGAGCTGCACAAACAAAATACTTTAATCTAGGGTAGAAATATACATATAACAAAACTGATGTTAAATTTGTATCAATAAACCAAGATCCATACCAATGCAAAGCACTGATCTCTGTATCATGGGTGTTTTGGTTAATGGTGGTAGGCACTGAGCCCAGGGTTGGACACGTGCCGTACTCTACCACCGAGCTCCATTCACAATTTATTTGATGTATTTCTTTCTGCATAAATAGTTTAACTTTATTATATTATTGGTATTTGATGTTACAGAAACTAAAACCCACAATATAGTCACAAAGCCTAAGTGGTTATTTTAAGAACTGGGATTTTGGGGCACCTACAATGCAGGTATTTTTAAAAAAGACTAGTCTGGAGGTATGGCACAGTGTTAAGGTGTATGATTAGCAGGCAAAAAATCTTAGCACTCAAAAAAGCAAAACCAGAGGGAAAGAGATGCAGGAATTAACACGTTTCTAAGTGACTTGAATAGTAAAGTCTTTTTCTTTCCTCATTAAAATGATAAGATCTTCCTTGAATATACCAATTTCACATCATAAAAATGTAGTCCAAAACTGGTTGGGTGGCACACCCCTCCAACCCCAGCTTTTGGAAGTTAGAGACAGGAAGATCAACGCTCTCCTTGGGTACACAGTGAGTTCTCTTACAGCTTGAGGTCACCTGTCTTTAAAAAACAAAACCAAGGGGCTGGAGAACTCACTCAAAGGTTAAAGGTGTTTGGGGGTTCCCTACACCCACATCAGGTGGCTTACCTCAGCCTGTAACTCCAGGTCCAGGGGACACAATGCACTCTGTGGGCAATCACCCATGCTCATACAGTCACATACATAAATAAAAACAAATACTGACAACAACAATAAAACAGACAACTAGAAACATGAAAATTAAACAATAACAGTGCATGGGTCCTCTCCACTGTCACTCTCCTCTCCGCTGTCACCCTCCAGGTAAAGCCCTGGACTCCACACCCAACCCGTATTCCACGTGCCCCACTCTCCCAGCTTCTGATCTGGTCCGATAGACCGCAAGCTCCCTCACTGACCATGGTCCATCGACTACAAAAGAATCTGTGGAATGGCAGCTCTTTGTTTTGGGTTTTGGCCTTTTAATCTTATTTCTTTTAACCATGTGTGAAGCCAACTTAACAAGGCTTTTACCTGACTGAAAACACTGAGATGAACCAGAAGATAACAGACAATGCTCGACGGCAATCACTGGAAACAGAACTACAACCAGTCTCTCTTTTCTAACACAATAAATCCTGTTCTTTATCATCTTAATAACTGAAACTGAAAAGAATTAAGTAAGGCCAGATGGGGTACTTATAGTTTTATGTGTCCAATTATTTCAGAAGGACTGTAACCAAATACAGCCAGAACAGGAAGAGTCGCACTCTGTGATGTGCTCTGGGTTGTCAAGCCAGGACGACTCCACTCACCCTCCTGCTAACAGAGCACCAACTGTTTCCCCTAGCCACCATGTGCGCAGAGGAAATCACAAGATGCCCTGGCAGACAATGATGGCCATGCACAGTTCTCGCCATGGCGGCGTGGGCAGAAGGCATCAGGAAGAGATCGCCTTACCCAAAGACACTCTGGGTAGAAGAAAGCCCTCCCTTCTTTGCTTTAGCCAGCTTGAGTAAATCCTGGAGGTGTGGATCTGGGGAAAGAGTTCAGTGGTCAAGCACTGGCCTTGAGGACTTGATTTCAAGCCCCAAAACCCACGTAAAAAAAGCTAGCTCAGTGGTCCCCATTTGTAGGCCCAATGCTGAGAAGGCAGAGATGGGAGAATTGCAGAGGACCCCCACGCTGCCTAGCCTACTGGGTGAGCTCCAGAAACTGGGAGGCCCTATCTCAAGAAAATAGAGGGGCAATGGCTTCTGAGGAGTGATGCCCAAATGTGGTAGACGTATACAAGAGTACCCATGAGCTTAGCACACACGCACACACACACACACACACACACACACACACACACAGAGTAGTCAAGTTGTGACTTTAAGGAACACTTATGAGAAAGGGCCCCCTCCTCCACTTCACACACAAATACCAGAGGAGCCTTGTGACTAATGCAATGACCAGCTGAGTAACCGCAAACAACCGTTAGATCTTCTGTCGGGAAGAAAAGGAACGTCATCCATCTATCTGTCTATTTGTCTACCCCGAGTGTGTCTCTGAGCCACGGAAAGCATTCCAGATGTTGACCACCAATGGAGAGACACACTCAGCACTGGTTCTGCGGCAAAGAGGATCTGGATCAATGGAGAAACAGAAGGCCAACGAGATAGACTCCCCAGGAACGAGAAGAGACACAAACTGCTAACACATAATGCATCCATGTCCACAACACATGGCTTCTGCCATTCACCCCTACAGAAAAGCTGGGTTCCAGTTCCCGGCTTGAATACACCTTGGTTCCCCTGCCTTTGGCAGCTCTTGTGGAGGTGAACCTTCTTTGGATCATAACACTAAGTACATCCTAATTTGCCAGCTAAGGAAACATGAAGAAACCTCCGGCAGGCAGGTTCTCAACGCCACCAGTTTTCTTAAGACAACAACCACGAGAGAAACAAGCCTCCTTACATGCCGCCTTTGAAATGCCCACTTCCATTTTTACCAGGTGTAATAATCAACAGTCATCTATAGAAGATTAAAAACGGACACAGCCCTCCTTTAATGTATCTTAGCAGTCATCCCTCCCAGAAAACATGCAAGCACGCACGCATGCACGCACACACAGGATCTCCCTGCTGACCAAGCTCATGCATAACAAGGCAATCACACACAGATGTGTCCCTCTGAGAAGGCTGCATGATTTACGGTCAAAGCAAGATCCTTGACAGGAGGGCTGCTGCCCCAAGGAGCATGAGGAATGGGCACAATGTTTGTGCAGCCAGATAGCCGAGATTTCACAGAACTGGAGTTAATGAGGGCCTGGCTTGCATTTTAATTATTTGTAATTTATGTTTGTAATTATCCAGGACTTCTTAGAGAAACTCAAACATGTTCTGAAAGGCTTTATAAGCAAGCTCCCAGTGTTCCTGGGTGACATTAGAGACTCAAGACCAAAGAACGTTTTTTATGGAGACAGCAGAAGGCTTCATTTGCAGCCATGCATAGGGCTTCAGGATTGTAATACCCAACACTCGGGAGGCCGGTCTCAAACACAAATCAATAAATAAAAAGAAAAAGAGGGAAAGAAAGGGAGAGGGGGCTTCCACACATCACAAGGGCTGAGGCTCAGTCATTGCAGAGGATACAAAAGTCCTAGCTGCCTGTCAGCCCTGAAGTCAACATTAATCCTTTTAGAATACTGAATGTGCAAACTTGAAAATCTAAAGCGTTAATGAAACGGACAGTAGACCTGCCTACTGCCTCTGAGAAAGCATACCTTCTATTCCTATAACGCAAGATGCTGCCAGAATTTTCCCGAAGCATCTGAGACATAACTAAACAAAAGAGAGACCAAAAAATGAGAAAACAATTGTGTTAATGAAAAAAAAAAAAGCTTTGGGATACAATATTTGAAAACATTTTTAAAACCCCTGAACACATGTTTCTGATTTAAGAGAGGATAGCTGACGAGAAAATCATAAACCTACCACGGGAAAAATGAGCTATCTGCAGTTATCTAAAGGTGAAGCCTCTGCTTCTCACAGAGTTTTATTACAGTCCATGAATGAGCTGGTCTGAGTCCTTCTAACGGCCCTCCACCCCCACCCTCACTGAGGTATAATTGACAAAAAGCTGTATCTCAGTTTTCCATTACTGCTACAACAACAAAATACCTAAGACACGTCAGTATGTAAAGAGAAGGCTTGGTTTTCTCTTGGTGTGCAGGATCATTTGGTCCCGTTGCTTTGAGGCCTGTCGCGTTTGCATGCGAGCCTAAGGGCCCAAGTTCGGATCCCCAGCACCCCTGTAGAAGCCACATATGGTGGTGTGCACCTGCAAAGCAAAGCTCTGGGGAAGCAGAGTCATCAATGTGACAGAACACACTTAGTAGCCAGTCCAGCTCCGTCAGCGAGCTCTAGTATCAGGGAGAGACGGGGCCTCCAAACACAAGGAAGAGGCTGATTGAAGAAGGCACCTGTTGTTGCCCTCTGACCTCCACACACATGCCTGTGTGTGCACACTCCTACACACACAAGGAAAGGAAGGAGAAGCTAGGGCCTCACTTCACCGTTCAAAGGCAAACCTCCAAAGAACTGAAGTCCTTTCGGTGAGAGGTTGTACCACCTCCCGGTGGGGTCAACTGTGACCAAACCTCTATAACACACTCTAGATCCAAACTATAGCAGGTGTGTAGCAGAATGACTGAATACATGTATACAGAGGAAGGCAATTACCACAATCACCCTGATTAACATATTTGCCCCTGCACTCTTCCGGGGGGCTTTGGGCTTTGTGTGACGGAAGCACTTTAGACTCACTGTCTTAGCAAATTTCACACATTAGTTGCACACCGCAAACATTAGCTCTCCCTAACTTACCCTCCAAAAGTGTATGTCACTAGGTACCTTCTGACACTTCCAGTTCCCATAACCACCATTCTATCCTGATGTCATGAAGTTAACCTCTTTAACGTCTACAGATCATATAAGTAATACTGCACAATGACTGTTTTTTGCATAGCATATTAGCTGACTTCACTTAGTATGTCTTTCAAGTTCATTGTGTGTGTGTGTGTGTGTGTGTATGTACACATGCCACATTCTCTTTTTCCGTTTTTCCTTGTCACTTGTCCTGGCCACTGTAAATAAATACAGAAATGAATACAGACATGCAGATGAGATAGTGGCTGCATTTCCTTCACAGAGATAACCGCCATCTGGGTCCACACAGCAGACTGCCAGCTACTTCAAATTTGAAATCATTTGACAAAATCCATAATAAAAGGAACTTCTTGGAGCTTAGAAGGAATAAGGAGAACAACTGGTTTCTCTTGAATTTCTCGTGTTTTAAAGCCCATTCTCTTCCCATGCCTATTGGGTCTCCCAGCCTACCTTTCTGATCTGTACTCCACCAGAGAAGACCAGAGCATGGCCCCAGATTGACAGAGACAGACAAAGGGTGAAAGTCCTGGCAAAGGCACAGTAAGCTGAGATGTTGATTATGATGGTTAGTTTATGGAATAATCACCGCCATACTTCTCTTGGTGCGGAGGTTTGAATGGGAAAAGTCCCCCAGAGGCTCACATGCTTGAATACTTGGTCCACATCTGGCGATACGGCTTGAAGGGGTTGTGGAACCTTTAAGATGTGGAGTCTAGCTGGAGGAGTGAGTCCCTGGGCCTGGGCCTGGGCCTTGATGCTCTGTAACCCAGCCACACATGCCTGCTTCCTGAGTGTAGAGGCAATGTGACCAGCCGGCCACCTGATCCTGCTACCATGCTTTCCCTGCTGGCCACTCTGTCTTCTCTGCCACGACAGTCTCTCTCCTTCTGGAGCTGCAAAATAAATCCTGGCTCGCTTTAGCTGCTTGCCAAAGTATTTTATCACAGCAATAAAAGAAGCAACTAAGACATTTAGCTACTAGTGAAAGGAAGAATAAATTTAAGACCTTTTGCAACGGTGGCTGTAAATAAGAATGAATATTTCCCGACAACCGAAGAAAAGCCAAGGTTAATGTGGAGCATGACATGTAAGGACTGGCTCCGGAGGACTAAAAACACAGGAATTTGAACACGTGGCAGCAGATACATTATGACATTTTACTTATTACATTAATTAACCATAATGTGAAGTCCAGCAATTAAGAGAGGGAGTGTCACTTTCTCCACCACGCCCTTTCTGAAACAGACAAGTCGTATGAGGTCTTCTCCCCACAACGCCCCACCCCTTCCTACTCCTCTGCATCTCTACCAGAGATTTATGCAGCTGAAGACCCCTAACAACCTGTACTCTCTCTCTGACGTGCAACCGCCATGGCACTTTTCCTGCAGTACCGATGCATGTCAGGGATTCTTTCTATTTCCTCTACTGCCAAGTGAAGCCAGGATAATGGCTAAGGCTCTGATGATCCTCAGGGTATTCCAGGCACAGAAAACTTCAGGTTAACATTCCTTCCTACTTCCGAACTTTTTAGATTGTGACCTCCCTAACCTGACTACTTGGGGGAGAAAGTTACAATAAAAGTATCCCTCCCCTGGAATTTTGGAGAGAAAAGTACAGAAGTTTAATGACAGCACAGAAAACAACATTCAAGTCCCCCAAGACCGTGTTTATTGGTACGAAGGAATAACTTCAAGTCACCACACATCTTCAAAGTTCCAACAACTACGCAATGATATTTAGTCAAAACAAAAAGTGTTGAGCATGAAAACATTCCAATTCCATTTCTCTCATCATGGATCTGCCTCCATTCCACTGATTCGTGGCAGAAAACAGAAATAAGAACCACTAAAACTAACTCTGTCATAGCGGATCTTACATTTCACAATCGTCCCCGGAGCTACATGGAAAATGGAGGAAACTAGAGGCGAAGAGCCTCGAATAATTAAAATGACACACATGTATTCCTGGAATAAACCTGGCTTCCAAAAGAAAAAAAAAACTTTAAAATAAATGGTAACTTTTTAGTTAAGTAAATGTATCTTTATCGGCAACAAAAAACCTTCCCGGGGCTGAAGAGATGGCTCAGTGGGTAAAGTCTGATGACCCGAGTTTAGTCCCTAGGAGCCACAGGCTAGAAGGAGAGACCCAACTCCTGCAAGTTGTCCTCTGTGTGCAGAGGACACACATACACACACAGACACTCGCATACAATATAAATAGGGAGGGAAGAAAACTTCCTGAGAAAAATAAGCCGAGATAAACATGGTAGCTTTCACCTGTTCTTCCCTTTGGGGAATTCCTGACATCATCACATGACAACTATAACTTAATCATTAATAAGAAAACAATCTAACTATTGATATTTAATCATTTCTTCCTAAAGACACACTAAGATACAAAAGGAACGGAGTCTAAGATTCTGAACTGTGGTAAATGACAGCACTGTTTTAGTAGGGAGCCCTGTCATTTATCACAGTTCAGAATCTTCAGGACAATACGTAGGATGTGATTTACGCCGTCCTGTCCATATCCGCCAAAAGGCAGGACTGGGGGCAGTCTTCCAGGCCACAGTACGGCTCCTTTACAGGAAATTCAATCGATTGCTTGGCCTCCTCCCACTTTCTCTCGTGTCAGGCAAGTAAGTGAGTCACTCGTGAATGCTGCGAAACTGGCTGCTCAGGTATTAGATCCTTAAGCATTTTGTTCAGACAAGCTCGGGTCTAGAATGCCTATTAGCTTATCCCAGTGGAACCACTCATGGCTGAACAGGTTGAACGAGAGTTTATACAGAATAGTCAACAGCTGAGAAAAAGCCAACTGGGCTTGGAGTGGAGCGCAGGGGTAGAGCGCCGCTTGCCCAGCAAACCTGCGGTCCTCTGGCGGCGTGGACTGGGTAATGAGAGATGGAAGAAAGGGAGGATGGAGGAAAAGGGGGGGGGGGCAAAAGTCAGTCTTGTACTCTGTCTCTTTAAGCTGGGCGTAGTGGCACACACCTGTAATCCCAACACTCAGAGGAGAGAGGCTGAGGCAGGAGGATTGCTGAGAGATTTAGGCCACTTTGGGCTATATAGTGAGCTCAGGGGCAACCTGAGATACATAACAAAAGCCCGTCTTAAATACAGACTGTACTGCAGTTATCGTACACTGCTGGAACCAATGTATACTGAGAAACAAGCCGGGCGGTCCCTCAACTTACAGGATGCCTAGTCCCGCAGTTCACCTCTGGAGAACAACCAAGTACACAGACACCTGCTCACACAGAACCCATGCTCAGAATGAGAGCGGGTTCAGTATTCATGATGAGGAAACTGATTTAACAGCGCACATTATTCTCTCGTAGAAACCTACACAGGTCTTAAAAACAACACACGTGGAGCTGGAGAGATGACTCAGCAGTTAAGAGCACTCACTGCTCCTGCAGAGGACCCGGGTTCGAGTCCCCAAGCCCACATGGTGGCTCATAATAACCTTCTGTAACTCCAGGTCCAAGGGATCCAAAACCTGCTTCTGGACTCGGAAAGGCACTAGGTACGCACGTGTTGTGCATATATTCATGCAGGCAAAACACATACGTAAAATAAACCTAAGTCAATCTGTTTCACAGTACAATGCACAGTTACTCACAGAAATGATGCTAGATAGACATCCACAAATAATACTCACAGTTAACACCGGTGATGAGCTCACAAGAATTTCCTTTTGTTTCATCTTAAATGTCTCTGTGAATTATTTTCCAGTTTGGCTTTGTATGGGTAAAATTAAATCATAAATATTTAAAGAGTTTAAAATAAAAGCAAATTCACAGTGGCTTAAAGTGAGGTTCCTGGGGGTGTTCAAAATCCTAAGGCACATCACACCTGCCATCCAGTGCAAGGTCTAAACCAGAAGACACTGACCCTGCCCTCGCGTCCTCCCCTAGCGTCTGGGTCACACATGTTCTCCAGTGTGTCTCTTCTAGTGCTTCCCTGTTTGCTTCAGCCACTCCCACAACCCCCCCCCCCCCCCCACCGCACCCCACAGACCACACTCAACAGTCAGGCCAGAGCTCAAGTCTTTCCCTCAGTACAAACTCGGTGCCAAATTCGCCCAGTGGACTGGGAACCAGGCTCTATAAGAAAATAGGAACAAGTGCTGCTTTGTTTGAGGAAATGCATACAGATGGTGACAACTCTAGGGATATACAGGGACTTGGGGAGCAAGAGCAGAATCGGTGACTTTTGGACAGGGGACATGGTCTGTCAACTCAGAGAGTGGGAATAGGTCTGAACCCTAAAAATCAAGTTCAGTAAACAGAAAACGCAGTGTTTACATTGGGGTCCTTTGGAGAAACAGAAACAATAGGCTGTATACATCACCATTTAGCTGAAGTCACGGAGATGATAGACACGGAAAGACAGATGATTGGCAGGTAGATAGATGATAGATACATAGATGATGACAGAGAGACAGACAACAGATAGAGAGAATGGACTGGTTTTGTTTGGCCGTGCTGAGGGAGGAACCCAGAGTCTTACCATACTTGTCAAGGAACCCTCAACCCCTATTCTATAGAATTCAGCCTAGGTCTCTCCCCTCAGTGATTAAGTTTCTCCCCAGAGGAACCCCCGACTCCCCTGCAGTTCTCCCTACTACTGTAGTTGACTACGTATTTAATAAACAGCAGGGTCTGACTGGGAGTAAGGGGGTCCACAAGACAACACCACCTACAAAGTGCCACAGCAGACACTTCGGATGTTGTAAGAACAGCAAATACATGGACCACGAGAAGGTGAGGGAGGGGACCAAGGAATCAGAAAATAGCTCACAGTTTGACTCAAACACTCAGATCCTTGAGGCGGGGTGGCTGGAGTGAGGCCTCAGTGGTTAAGAGCATTTGCTGCTCTTCTAGAGGACCTGGGTTTGATTCCCAGTACACTTGGTGGCTCCCAACCAGTACCAAGGGATCTGATGCCCTCCTCCCGGCTCCATGGGCACTAGGCATACACATGGTGCACAAATATACATGCAGGCAAAGCACTCACACACATAGACTAAAATAAAACAAAATAAAAAGAAACTCATCATGTGGACCAAAATTGAGCACCATACTTTCTATCCAGCAATCTTCTGTGCTCCACAGTTAACCCCACCCTCATCAAAGGGCAGCTCTACAACAGTCCTAGGTGGTGGGTTTCAGAGTATACAGGCAAGAATGCTCCCTGCAGCCCGACTGGAGATGGTCAGAACTGCAATGCAACCCACATGTCTACCAGCTGGAGGACAACAAAACAGATTATGTAAGACCCATGCAATGAGAAACCGGCAATTGTGAAAGAAAATGTATATGGGCATGAAAACTGCAAACCGTATTGTTGCCGGGGAGAAGCTACTCAAGCTGCACTCTGTGTGTTATATGACCCCATCGTGTTCGTAAAGAGAGAAGTGTGTGAGCATGCTGATGTTGGGGGGGGGTGCGCCCCCAGGGGGAGAGGATGTATACCAAAGTGCTGACAGTGACCCTCTCTGAGGAGAGAAGTAGACCGTAACACTAGAATGTTCTCAACGGGAATTTGATCATGCCTAATAAGTGCAAACCAAAAATATGGTTCATAGAAGAACTAACAGATTCCAGATTCCTTTCTCTTTTTAACCCCAGGCATGTCTTTAGCACTACTTCATTAAAGGCACTCTCCTCTGGTGTGACTGGTAGATAGAGAATGCCCTCTCTGAGGTGGACAGAACAGTATCTTATCAAGTTCTTAAAGATCAAACTACATCCTTGCCTCTGCAACCATGAGCATTATAAAGCTCTGCTCCACAAGATCCAGGTCCTCAGTAAGGCCCTGTCAACATCCCTGTTCTATGGTAATTCCCTAGAAAGGCAAAGGCCTAGGCTAGTTGGAGCTCTCAGTGGAAGACCAGGGAAGCAGAATTTAACTAAAACCATGAGCAGAAGGTTAAAGAACAAAGTAGAATGTTAAACTGCCTCACCAATGTGGAGTTCAAAGTTCAATAACAAATTACATTACCTCTTCAGTTGAAGGCATTTTAAGTCATATTTTTATATAATAACATCTTTGTAATTAAAAACTATTTCCTTCTATAATTGGTCAGTACAAAAAAGGGATATAATTAGTTTTTATTTTTAGCAGGGTCTTTTGTAGTCCAGGCCAGCCTCAACCTCCCTACATAGTTAAAAGAATGACCTTGAACTTCTGATCTCCGTCTATCCCTCCATTCTGATGCAGAAACTGCAGGCGCGTGCCTCCAAAGCTGCTTCATACAGTGCTAGAGATTGAACCCACGGCTTGTTGTATGCCAGGCAAGCACCCTACCAAATGAGCTACATCTTCAGCCCAAGGGGGGAAAAAATTAATGGAGCCACGCTGACACTGTTTAAAGCACAAAATGACAAAGTTTTGTCACTAACAACCGTTTTTTAGTCTACCCCAGAAATGCTGGGTTTTCCAATTGTACCAACATCTCAGATAAGAAACAAGCGAAACTTCTTTCCAGCTGTAATTACAAAAACTAAGAAGCACGTCATGAGCATCACTCAGCACAATGCAATTCCTCTCAGGAATGACTGAATGGAAACTCCCGCACTTGAGACATTATTCTAGGGGGAGGATAGAGTGTCAGGGCTCCTTCAACCACACTGTTTTCACCTCTCTTCTTCGATTTCAATCAATCGCCAAATCCCCAGGAGTCAAAACAGGGAACTGCTGAAGGAAGAAGAGGATTCCAGACCCTTTCATTGCCTAGTCGAGGCTGAGGCAAGCCTGGGCTACAAAGGGAAACTCTGTGTCAAAGTAAGAACAGAGAAGAGGGGCTAAAGATGGCTCAGCAGTTAAGAGCACTGACTGCTCTCCCAGAGGACCCAGGTTTGGTTCCTAATACCCATACGGCAACTAAGAACCATCTGTAACTCCAGTTTCAGGAGATCTGACAACCTCCCCTGGCCTCTGCTGTGCATCGTGCCTGCGCTCTGCTGTGCATCGTGCCTGCGCACATATATCATGCACAAACATACATGCAAGCAAAAACACCCAAACATAAAAATAAATCTCAAAAAATATAAACAAAAAATAAGGAGAAAGAGCGAGAAAGACAAAGTGAGACAGAGCAAAGAAATTGTTTTGACAGGTTTGGTGGCAGTTATGATCCTAATACTCAAGCCTGGGCTACATATTGAGCTTGAGGCTAACCTGGGGTACATGGAAAGACCCTGTTTCAGAAAGAAAAAGAAGCTAGGCATCTTGACACACACCTATAATCCCAACCACCCAGGAGGCTGAGACAGAGATCACAAGTTCGAGGTCAGCCTAGGAAACTTCGCAAGGCTCTATTGCAATATGTGTGTG
This sequence comes from Microtus ochrogaster, assembly GCF_000317375.1. Classification (NCBI taxonomy): domain Eukaryota; kingdom Metazoa; phylum Chordata; class Mammalia; order Rodentia; family Cricetidae; genus Microtus; species Microtus ochrogaster. The sequence goes on from NC_022030.1 coordinate 8,765,257, forward strand.
TGTGTGTATTTGTTGTTGTTGTACTTTTCTGTGTTTGTGTGCTTTGCCAACATGCACATCTTTGAACAGTGTGCATGAAGTGCCCTCCAAGGTCAGGAAAGGGCAGCAGCTCCCCTGGAACTACACGTTCAGACACGTGTAAGCTGCCATGTGGGTGCTGGGACTCCACCCAGGTCCTCTGAAAGCAGCCAATGCTCTTAACCACTGAGCAATCTCACCAGCCCCATTGCTAGAAAAAAAAATGTTTATGGGTGGTAGGCAGAGCTTAGTGGTATAGAGCATTTGCCTAGAATTCAAACTGTTTTCTGCAGGCATTCCAGCAAGCAGAGGCGAAGGAAGGTCCAGACTCCAGGCCTCTTACTGCCATGATAAACAATGTCCTCTGCAAAAAATCATAAGCTGTTGTGAAGGGTAAACGTGATGTTTAAAAATATGTCTCAGTCGAAACTAAGAAAAACTAGTTCTTTTTTTTTTTTTTGGTTTTGGTTTTTCAAGACAGGGTGTGCTAGTTTGAATGTAATTGGCCCCCATAATCTATTAAGAAGTAGTACCATTAGGAGGTGTCGCTTTGTTGGAGTGGGTATGGCCTTGTTGGAGGAAGTGTGTCACGGTGGGGCCAGGCTGTGGGGTATCCTATACTAGGAATACCACCCAATGAGTCAGTTGACTTCCTGTTGCCTGCAAGATATATGACTCTCAGCTACTCCTCCAGCGCCATGTCTGCCTGCATACAGCCATGCTCCCCATCATGATGATAACAGACTGAACTGAACCTCTGAAACTGGAAGCAAGCCACCACAATTAAATGCTTTCTTTATAAGAATCGACATGGTCATGGTGTCTCTTTACAGCAATAGAAACCCTAACTAAGACACAGAGTGTCTTTATGTAGCACTGACTATCTTGGAAACCAATCTGTAGACGAGGCTGGCCTTGAGCTCAGAGATTCGCCTGCCTCTGCCTCCATAGTGCTGGGATTAAAGGCATGCGCCACCTTGCCAGGCTATCTTGAATCAGTGCTAACTGTTCATTATTATCTTCGGGGTAATTCCTCAAAAGGGGTCAGTAAATACCGAAAGAGCAAAAAAGAACTGAATGAATGAATGATAAAAAAAATCTGATTTGATGCTTCCACAATAGACACATCTATCAAAATGTCACATTGTACTCCATATTACACATCATCATCATTTGTCAATTTAAAATAGAATATTGCCCTGTAGAATATTGCTATGCTAGAACCTAGGGTGACCTTGAACTCATGGTGATGTTCTTGCCTCAAGTTGCAGGATTACTGGTACGCGTTAGGATGCCGAGATGAAACTAAGAATTTTCAAAGGAACAGGAAAAAAAATGTGTGTAAGTGTGTGTGTGTGGGGGGGGGGCATGGGAAAAGATAAACTCAGACATTCTAGAAAAGAAAAAAGGAAAGGTACATGGTTTATATGTCTCAAGGGTATCCCTTAAGACGGCTAGCAGAATGGTTTCATCCCTAGGGGAACAAGGAAGCTACGGAAAGCATGGGAGAAATCTGCTGTATTTGAGGAAAGGAGAAAGCAGGGGTGAGATGTATGCCCAGAGCTCTAAAGGCCTGAACTGAGTCTAGATCTCTCCGTCCCCCCAGCACCGGAGCTGAGACTTTCTTCAGAAGATGGAGGCCGAGGCACCAGAAGGAAAGAAGGCTTTGGGGAAGCTGGAAAACCAAAGGTTGAGCAGTGACCAGCTGAATATTCCCTTGACACAGCCGATGTGAGCCAGCCTGGGGCCACGGTGAACCCACATATTTATATTGCTGGTTCACGGAGCTCAGGTGTGGGTGCTGGTGAGACCGTTGGGAGAAGAAGTGAACTGACTGGGATGGGGGAAGAGCCTGAGTTTGACTTGGTTAAAACTCACCCCAATAAAGGCACGGTAGTACATGGCTGTCGTTGTAACACTTGGGAGGCAAGGGCAGGATGATGAGGAATTCAAAGCCAGCACCAGCTTATAGAAAGCCTGAGGTAGCTTGGGCTATACGAAACACTGTCTCAAAGAACAACCAAGTTGCTGAGGCAGCTTGAATCCTCTCTTCCCATCCTGGCAGAAGCTTGGACGTTGATCCTCAGAAGATGTTAAAACAGGCTTTCTGGGGGGAGAATACACAGTTGAGACATACCAAAATACAGGGATCAGATGAAGAAAGTACTGCATGCTCAGGCTCCAGCCTGCCCTCCTCGCAGCCCTACGGGAACCGACAGCTAGGTCTCGTTTTTATAGCAAAGAGACTAGAAGGGTCATTTCTGGAGAATCACTGTAGCCTATGATGGCCTCATTACTAACAGGAGGCTTCGGCCCATCCAGAGGACCAGCCTCCATCTCAACAGCCTCTGCCCTCCCCCACTCTCAAGGGACAGACAGGGAAGACGCCTAGCCATCACAGGAAAAGTACTCAAGTGTGATTCAAAATCGGGGTACAAAAAAAAGACAAAGAAAATAAGAAGGGATTTAAAAAAAAACTAATTTAGTAACTTTCTCCAGAATTTAGAAAAAATTAGACTTATCAGGTAGCCAACAGATATTAATTCAGACATCTATGCATTCCAAAGGGTGAGGGTGTGAAAGTTCTGAGAGCGGTGGGGGATCACAGAGCTGACCACAAAAGCTTTTAGAGGAGAAAAGCAGCTACTCAAAGGATCAGATGCCAAGGACTGGGCTTCTCAATAGCAATGCCGGGATGGAGAAGATTAAAGAGCTTGGCAGAGAAACATCTCCAAAATACAAAGAGTGGGGGCTTCAGCCTGGCAAAATCGCTAATTACAGGAGCCGGGAGACACGTAAAACTAATGCTCCAACTAACCTTTCCCAGGAGGCTTCCAGAGGCAGGGATCCACTGCTGTGCTTGAGATACAAAATAGTCCTCCCAAAAACACATAGAGCAAGGCTTGGGCCTCCAAATCAGTGGATTCATTGACGGATGAATTTATACTTGAGTGGGATACTGAGAGGAGTAGAAAGTATGAGAGGTGGGGCCTGACTGGGAGGGGGAATGCCTCTCAGGTCTCTCCCTCTGCCCTCTCTCATCCCTTCCCCTTCCTTTCTTCCGGGAGATGAACAATTCTCTTCTATCCTAAAGTTTCAGCCTTGTCTTGGGCCCAAAGCAAAGGATCCAGAAATCATAGACTGAAATCTCCAAAAAAAAGAGAAAGGAATCGGCATGAGGGAACGTTCTGGTATTTACTAAAGTACAATAGAAATATCCGAACGAAAGGAACTTGACAGGGAATTCAGAACAGCCCTATCTTTTCTAAAACAGGCATGGTTCTATTTTAAGCACTACCTGGAGGCTGGGGTACAGCTAAGTGGTAGAGGGCACACCGTAGTGCAAGGCTCCCGGTTCTGTCCCGTGTTGCCAAAATACCACAAGAACATGGGTTCACAACTGTAATCCCAGGAGGCTGAGGCAAGAGGATTGCTACAAGTTCAAGGCCAGCCTGAGCTGCATAGTGAGTTCTATGACAAACCACAAAGTGAGACGCTATCTCAAAAAGGTAAAATAAATAAATAGTAACTCCCAAAACATGAACTATAGTCCTTTGGTTGATTGGTTTATGGTTTTTTTCTTGGGAGAAGGGTGGGTTTTTGTTTTTTTTTTTGAGACGTGGTTTCTCTGTGTAGCCTTGGTTGTCCTGGAGCTTGCTCTGCAGACCTGGCTGGCCTTGAACTCAGCGACCCACCAGCCTCTCCCTCCCAAGTACTGGGATTAAAGGTGTGCGCCACCACCACCAGGCTAAGTTAAATTCCTTTTTAAGGACTTAATATAGAAAAAAAATCATTCTAGATTACTCCAATCTCCATCTTCTGTCAGATCCATTAGCAAGAAAAGGTGAGAAGACAGTTGGCATTCCACACCTAGACTCCGACTGCCCGGCTTAAATGGTACTGCAATGAGTGTGTGACATCTTCCCATGCTCTTTAAGATTCATTTTTACCAATTCATGCTACCAGTGAGAAAGTCTGCCAAAGAAAGAAGACAGGGTAAGAACTGTCGAGTTCCATTTCTGGCTGCAGAGATGGGGAAACCCAGTCCTAGTTAATACAATCGCTGCCCAGTTCCCAGAGATGGGGAAGCCCAATTCCATTTAATACAATCACCGCACAGTTTGAAAACCCTTCATTGCAACTTTTTTCCAACTTCAACTTAAAAAACAGAAGTTCATTTTCACTTTGGAATGCCTAGTTGAAAGTAAACTGTGACCTTCAAGAATTTAATTCCTTCCCAGTGATCCCCCTCAAGAACATAAATTTTTGAGACACAGTCACGTGGGGGGGGGGGGGAACATTTCCAAGTCATGTTTGACATGTAAAGCTACCTGAGACTTGACAGGGGTCCTTTTTAACAAGCTCAGCATGATTTAAAGGCGTGTACTTTACCAAAGTTCTTTGGATTCTGTAAACAATTCAGTTCCTTTTATAAAGAATGCACAGTGAAGCCAGGGGGTTCTTCAGCGTTTTGCACCCCACAGTCTCTGAACAAAAATTCAACACAAATACATTTCCACAGAAAAACAAATGAATGTTTTCTTTTATTTCATGTGCAAATAGAAAGAATTTCGAGATACTAAATCATAAACCATCAGGTAAGGTCTTCAAGAAACAGATTAACTATGTAGACACAAAAAATAATTTTCATCAACAAAAATAAAATTTAAACAGGATTTTCTCCTGTTCGAAGTGGAGTTTCATGTCTTATTCTAGGCTCCCCTCAAAAACAACACTCTCCTGCCTCAGCCTCCCATATGCTCGGTTTAGACCTAAATGCTCTGCATATAGCTGCCCATCACTCCACACTGACTCTGCAATGCTTGGTGGCTCACCTTCCACCCCTGCCTTGGTGCTCTGACGCAATACCGGATTCGGTGAGCACAAGGCCTGTGTTCTCAATCCCATACACCCAAGCACCTTGCCAATCATCCTATCCCTGCTTCCAAAGACTTGTACCCACACATATGCTATAATCTCATAAAGACACACCCCCCCACATATACACAAACACACCCCTGCTGCCCTCTAAAATGGAACCCAGAGGCCTGATCCAAATGAGGCATCTTATAAATGAGGCCCTTAAATCACACCACTTAGTCAGGGAAGGGGTGTCATGTTTGCATACTACATGTCGTTTTCCCACCAGAAAATTTATTCTAACATTTATAGGTATTTTGCCTGAATGCATGTCTGTCCATCCTGCTTGTGCAGTGTCCACAGAGGCCAGAAGAGGGCTCATGATCCCTTGGAACCAGAGTTAGAGAAGGTTGTGAGCTGCCATGTGGGTGCTGGGAATCTGACCTGGGTGTTTGGGAAGAGCAGTCAGTGCTCTAAAGCTAAGCCATCTCTCGGTCTCCCCAGTGCACATTCTTACATGATGACAAACAGGCTTGGGTGGAGTGGGGTGGAGTGGGTGAGGACAGAGTGATGTTACAGTTAGGATCTTGAATTTCTCTGAAAAGACAACTTGAGGAAGACTCAGCCTACCCTAATAGTCCTTTCTGAAGGTAGTGGAATCAACAGGGGTT
>NC_022030.1:8770974-8772589 GCF_000317375.1 Microtus ochrogaster
TGTGTGTGTGTGTGTGTGTGTGTGTGTGTGTCTACATCCATGTGGAAACCAGAGATCTACATCAGAGCCTTCCTCAAGTTGCTCTAGGTCTTATGTTTAGAAACAGGCTCTCCCAGAGCACCTGGTCCTCACTCCTTTGGTCAGCTGCCCCCTCACCTCCCCAATGCTGGGATTACAGGTGTGCTGCCTCACCCAACTCTTACACAGTAGCTGGCGATCCAAACACAGATATCCGTGATCACACAGCAAGCACTTCGCTGACTGAGCCACCTCCCCAGCTCCAGCGGGACACCGTTTGAAGAGCACATTTGTTCTGGATGCTTCCTCTCTCTCATCCTTATTCCTGGGCACCTTGCATGTGCTCTCTCTGCTCATCACCCTCGGGGTCATCACAGGGCCAAAGAGGTGAGGCTCTGCAAGACTGGGCTGCAGCCTCTGAAATGCTAAGCCCACACAAACCTGTCTTCATTGCTACGCTATTTCCTTGGGAATTTTGTCACAGGGATGGAAACTGATACTTGTGCTTTATTGAAGAAAACAGAAGCCCAGCAGCTGTTCACAAATTAAATGCTGTCACTTAGGAGGTTTCTAAATTAGACATTTTCTGCAAATAATAAACCCAACTTGCTGGAACTCCCCCAAATGAAAACTCACCAATGTCATCCCAACCTGAGAGGAGGAAAAGGGACATAAAGTAAGCTCCTATCAGACATCCTCAAAATGCCTTTTTGAGGACATACTGAATATTTCAACCTAAGATTCTATACCTGCATGCCAATGGTCACGTTATCTTTAAAAAATCCTTGGACCCCAAAATAATATCAAACCTACCCATCAGGTCACTAGAAAATTCAACTAGTCAGAACATAAACATCATATTATTAAAGTCCAGTCAAACAATGAAGTCCAGTCCTTCATTCTAGCACCTCAGTTCCCTCAGCCCCCAAGACAGGGTTAGCCCTGGCTATCCTAGAACTCACTCTGTAGACCAGGCTGGTCCAACATGCCCAGCTAAACTTGGACATTTAAAAACGCTCAGAAACAAAAGGAAGAATCGACTGGAGCAAAGCACAAGCTGATAATTATTACTCATCATTGGCAGTTTCATCATTCAGGCCAGGCACCTATGTAGGTACATAATTTTATCCAAAATAACGGGCTACAGTGTTGGTGCAAGGCCTATTGCACAGAGGAGAAAACCCGGCACAGAGAGGTTGAGTTACTTTCTCAGGAACACAAGCTAATAAATCTCATTTCTTAGCCATTATTCCCCACCGCCCTTTGTCAAACCATTCTACTTCTCTTTAATCTCCCCAAATTGCAGTAGCTTATGCCACACGAAGAGATAGTTTATAGACATATAATAGAAATAAGAATACATTGAAAAGTTGAGTTATAATGTGTTAAAGTAAAACTACAAGCAATAAAGCACCACACTAATTCACACTTATAAAATTGCCTCATGTTTATTCATATCTGGCTCATCCCTATGTAAAAATTCCCCTGAAAGCTGGGTGATGGTGGCGCACGCCTTTAATCCCAGCACTCAGGAGGCAGAGGCAGGCAGATCTCTGTGAGTTCGAGACCAGCCTGGTCTATGAGAGCTAGCTCCAGG
>NC_022030.1:8772689-8780424 GCF_000317375.1 Microtus ochrogaster
TTTCAACCTAAGATTCTATACCTGCATGCCAATGGTCACGTTATCTTTAAAAAATCCTTGGACCCCAAAATAATATCAAACCTACCCATCAGGTCGCTAGAAAACTCAACTAACATAATATTCCCCTGAAGTTTCTTACCTATATATGGTCTCTACTTGACATCTCAAAATGAATTTTTATGCAACCAGTATTCAAAAACAGTAACCCTCCCTCCTGGGGTTTTGTTCCAAAAGTCCATCCCTGCCCTGTGGTTGGAGTGAATCACCTCCCCACTCCTAGACGATGTTTGAAGTTCCTGGGAAAAGAGAAATTACCCTAGCTCCCAGACTAAAGGGCAAGCCCGAGGCCAGGTTACTAATGCCCAAACAGAGAGGCCACCAGCTGCACCTCTTACTGTCCAGCAAAGCTCCCACTGTTCCTTTTGAAGCCCATATCCTGCTGACCAGGGAGCAGCTCCTTTGAGAAACTGCTGGGAATTGAGTACTGGTAGCTCCAGCCTCTCTGCATGCTAAGATCTCTAAGCTGATTGGCTCCTCCAGTCTTGGGCCATCTGCAGACACCATTTTCAAACCCAGGATGGACTCACAGCACCTGGGTGGCTGCGGGCAGAAAGAAAGCCAGCAGGGTCCAGACCTGAGATTCAGATCAGTGCCTCGGCAGTGGATGGGGTATAATAGATAACCAGAAGGTGCAGACACCTGCAGGCTCCAGGATCAAGCTTGGGAACTGCTCATTCAAGGGTCATGGGTCACAATTCTCTTAACCAAGCAGTTAATGGTATTTTTCACCAGTAAAAGAAACGGGGAACAGATTATAGCTCGGTTAGTGGAGTGCTTGCCTAACATTCGAAAGGTCCTGGATTTGATCCCCGGCAATGCATAAACTTGGGTATGTTGGAATATGCCTGTAACCCAGCAGTCCAGAGATGAATAAAGAGGATCTGAAGTTCAAGGTCATCATGGCTATACAGCAAGTTTGAAGTCAGCCTGGGCTACAGGCAACACTGTCTCAGAGAGAGAGAGACAGACAGACAGAGAGAGAGACAGACAGAGAGAGAGAGACAGAGAGAGACAGAGAGAGAGACAGAGAGAGACAGAGAGAGAGACAGGGAGAGAGAGAGACAGAGAAGAAGAAGAAGAGGAGGAGGCGGAGAGAAGAGGAAGGAAAGGGAGGAGGGAGAATGGGGGAGACACTGGAGAGCTAGATTTATCATTGTTTCTGGCCCTCCACTCACTACCAAGCAAAACCAGAATCACAGTGTACATACACCAGAATGTAGTGAGTCTGGGGAGAGAGAGAGAGAATTCTTTAGCATATCACTTAACCAAAAACAAGCCTGAAATTGGATTTGTTCCTGTGACTCCTGTCTTCTGACCTGACCATGAATGCCTGGCAGAGGAAAAGAGGCCAGAATGGGAAGCACTAACAAAGACTCCGTGTTCAGAGGCTAGACTGTCTTCCAGTGCAGGGCAAAGAACCAGACAAACTTGGTTCGCTCTCTGTAGCTTCACAACGGCATGGTCACACAGGCTACTGATTTGTCTGAGGGCCATATGCTATTGGGCAAATGGCACAATCATTTCAAAGATTCAAAACAAAATAGAAAATACTTACTACACCCTAGCTTAGTAAGATGCTTCTCACTATCACAGTGAATTGAGAAGTTCGGAAAAAAAAATAAACAGAAGTTGGGCATAGTAGTGTATGTCTATAATCCCAGCACTTGGGAAGTTGAGGCAGGAGGTCGCCAGAAGTTTAAAGCCAGCCAGAGTTACACACTAAATTCAAGGCTACCCAGACTATACAGTAAGACCCTGTTTAAAGACACCAAAAATAGCAGGCCTGGCAAGCCTGTGATGCTAGCGCTTGAGAGGCAGAGGCAGGAGGATCAAATGTTCGACCACTGAAAGTAATTTTGGAGGGAAAAGTTCCATTTTGTGTTTGAGACTGGAGCGTCTTGGGATGGTGTCTGTCTCCCACAGGTACCAATGGACACACACATCCAAATAAAATGTCTAATCATATTACAGAGCTAAGAACTCAGCTCTCCAGACAAGGCAAGTCACCTGTGGACAAACTGACATTTCTGTGCCACCATTTCATCATCAGTAAACGGCAGGATGTTAGTGTGTGCCTTCTTATGAAATGTTATGAAAGCTAGATGAAATGGGGACGTAATAGACATGTTATCAATATTAGTCATAGATGCTACCTTACAAACACTAAAACACATTAACATTATAATTGGGCTTCACACTTTGTAAATATGTTCAGATTATCTAAGAAGTACTAGCAGGATAGACAGACATCTCTCCCAACCCATTTACACAGCTTCATCCTCAGCTACCTTTACCATGGTAATTAGCCCCTACTCCCCCATCCCTCTTTACCCAGTATTTTTCCGTTAAGCTCTTCTGCATTTAAGAGATCTAAGGTTACCAAGAAAACAAGACCCAAAGCTGGAGACAGGAGATAGTTGACAGTCGCCTGTTTTACAAATCTTCTTGGACTAAATTAAAATAAACACGCACGCATGTTGACAAACGAGGCGCCCACCAAGGTGAGCAAACTGGAGACAGATGGCTAATCGCCTCTCTGCTGAAGGGAACACGGGAATGTGTATTTGCTTTTTTCTTTTCAGTGCTTTTGTTGTTGTTGTTTTGTTTGGGGCCCAGTGTCTTATCCGAGTCTGTCCAGCACCTTCCCACTCACGGACAGTCCCAGGAGAGTTTATTTCCTTTGTGAGGGAAAAGGAGAAAGCTAACCAGAAAGAAGAGGCAGCATTATAACATGTTTGTCCTATAGACATACTCCTCCACTAGACCCAAAAGGAACGAGAAACAGCCATTGATAACCGTCTCCAGACGGTGATAAAGAACAGTACTGTTCTTCTGAGAAGGTGAACCTAGACATAAAAAATGGTTGGTTTTTCCAGAAGACAGTAATAAATTCCGAGACTTAGCGAAGAGTCTACCTGTGGTTCTCGAGCACGCATCCTCCTAGACACTGTATAGTGAGTGTAATTTAGTGGAGTGCAAAGAACCAACCGCCTGGAAAAGAAACACCAGAAATCACCAGGACAGTTGCAGCTCCTCCCTAGTTCCAGGATGAACACACGGGCTCCCCAGAACATCAAATGGCCAATGCAAAATAAGTTTGTCAGGAACACACTCCAGAGCCTCTCCTGTTTAAGACAGGCTCTGGGTGCTGGTGACATGAAGAAATTCTTACAATATAGGCCGGGGTGGATAGTCAGAACTGAACACTATGTACAGAGAATGTGACCAATTGGGTCACCAGTGATGCTCAGTGATAAGAGTGTCTGGCATGTGCAAGGCTGTGGATGCCACAGACAGACAGAGATACATACTATCAATTGCTATACTTCAATAAATATGAAGATACATATGTATATGTGTACAAACAGCAATATTGTCCAATACAAATTTTTTTTGTATTCTTTGTTTCTTCTGTTTAACTGGTTTGAAATTTAGGATGAATATACATTAATGTTCAAATCAGAAATGTACCTCCTAAGACCAAAAGCTTTTCCATTAACTTTGTCTATTTTTTTGAGACATGGTCTCACCATGTAGGCAAAGGTAGCCTCCAACTCATGATCCTCCTGCATCAGACTCCTGAAGGCTGGGCTCACAGACATGCCCATCATAGCTGACCTCAGTTTTCTTTTTATTTATAAAAAGTAGACTGTGTAACCACAAGTTGCTTCTCGATCCACACTTTATTGACAATGTTTTTGTTTGTTGTTTTGCATTTTCAAGACAGGGTTTCTCTGTACAGCCCTGGCTGTCCTGGGACTCACTCTGTAGACCAGGCTGGCCTCAAACTCAAGAGATCCCCCTGCCTCTGTTTGCCAAGTGCTGGGAATAAAGCTTTGTGCCACCACTGATAATGTTTTCACCAGCCACTTCTCAACAAAATCAGCACCGCCTTTTGATCTGAGGCTGATCTCAGGTTAACGACTAAAGAAAAGTAACTCCAAAGACCACAATTCCTTCCCATGCCTGTCGCGTGTCACTGTGACAATACCACCTAAGACACCGCAGCCAACAGGCAGACCTTGAGAGCCATTGCGTTTATGTTTCAGACTGTAGGTCACTATCTCATAGTAAAACCCTCCCCACCAAATCCGAATGCACGCCTATCTAGATCAGCATCCCTCCATCCCACAGGAGATGTTCAGGCTCAACATCAGGATATCCAGCTAGGAGGCATGCTGGCAAGCACTCAACCGACCCAGTTATTCCCTCAGCCCCACCCCCACATCCTTTCTTAATGCAGGAAATGCTCAAGCATCTCTTGAGAAAGCTCGTGTATAAATAGACCTAAAAACAAAAGCATTAACCATTTTTAAAATTTTAATAAGGGATTTAGCAATCTATCTGAATTCCATCTTTTTCCCCCCAATTCAATTGACTACTGTAACAACAATAGATTGACCTGAAATTCACAAGTATGGTTTACAAGTGGTTAATTTTAGAAACCAACAAAAAGACATAGAGAAGAACAGTGAAGACGACAGAGCAAACCCTGAAATTCTGTTTGTGTGAAGAAATCTTGGAAAGCTACAGAAAAAGAGCGAAGAGCTGGCAGAGGGCTGGAGGGTCAAGGCAGAAGGCCATCATCAGGAGTGATACTTTTCTCCAAACGCCCTTTGAAGTATGTTTTTTGGACATTGCAAATATGTTTCCTACTCAATAAACTCAATGAAAATGCATGCTCTGTCCATCTGAACTGCACACTGATCGCCACAGACCTGAGCACTCGTGAAGTAGGAGTAATGAATGCAGCCCTGGGCTCCGGAGTCCACTAGCTGATTAATTAGTCCAACGGATATCCTGAGAAGTACAGGCTGGTTTCCTCATCTGTATATAGTCCAACAGCCAGATCGTCAGCTGGGAACATCCGCGGGGAAAACGCCGGAACACCTCAACTGTGATACTCAGGCTTCCGTGTGATCACGCGTAATCCAATTACACAGACCAGCGCCTACTTAACTCAATTCCTCCAACTCTCAGTCTGTGCCCTCGGAGCATTTTTAACAGATGCCTATCTTAGCCAGAGAGAAGTACCAAACTCATCCCGGCTCAGCTTTTGCGGGTTGCTGATAACACACCGTTTTTTGTTGTCTTCCAATCAAAATGGGGAAGTATGATAAACGATTTCCCCATGGGAACGATCTAAAACAGTGGTCTGTCCTCTCAAAGTAAAACATGTCTATGTCTGTGAAAGCAATCTAGAATAGGGGACAAAATCACCACCACTCCTGGTGGGGGTGTCTCATACCAGAGAGGTTCTCTTTGTCTTGTTAAAAAGAAAAGGCATCCACTATTGCAGAACGCCCCTGAACCCCGGTCCTCCAGCTCTACCTCCCAGATTCCAGGATTACAGGTATCTGCCAACATATCTCGCTTCTGCTTGTTTATAAAGCATAATTTTTAGAAGAAGATAAACTGTAAATGTTTCAAGTCACAACTTTGTGTTCGTGGGCGTGCCGCCATCCCACAACCTAAACAGGTCTTTCGAGGCACGTATCCCCTAAAAATGGCCACTTCTAACTCAGAACAGATCTTCTAGAGCTAGTATAAGGCTTGCATTTGCAGGGAGGCCGGTCTTGAGTTTCTGGGAAGACTGAACTGCTTAGCCAGACTGCAGCTCAAAAACGGAAAACAACAACAAAAGGCTACTGTCCCAGTGACTTGGGGATCAAGAAGGCGCTAGCCCCACCATGCACTCTGTGAATGGGTTAGCCGCTCCACCACCTGGACCGATTCCTAATACACAACAGCCTGGTATTTCCAAAACTTGGTGTATCACAGTCACCTGGGGACCTTGTTGGCCCAGGCTGTTCCTGGCTTCACACCAGCCTCTGATTCAGACTCTCCAGGGGCGGGGTCTGAGAATCTGTTTTTTTTTAACAGAGCCGGGGTGATTGCTCATGACTCAGACCATGTGGGAAACAAGGAGATGAATGAAACGGCCCGCGTGGTTCCAAAAGGCCCCAGAAGAGCAGAGAGCTGAGCAGTCAGTGCTGAGTGGAACCAGGGAATACGGCTTGCGCAGAGGACTCAAGAAAAACCCAGGAGCAGCCACCACCCAGGCAGTGGAGGCATGGCCGAGAGGGGGTGCTCCCACTGCTATGAGGTTCAGTGAGAACTGAGCTGGCTTCCCAGTTCCCACAATGGGAGGAAACGGAGAAAGGGCCTGAGAAAGAAAAAGGACATCCACATGAGGGTCCCAGAAGGGCGGGCAGTCCCAGCCCCCAAGCTCACATTTGTGCAAGACAGAAAGGAAGCCCTACCCCGGCTCCTGTCATGGACTACAGATGCTTCCAGAATTTGGGCAGGATGTTTGGATTTCCCATCGGTAATATTTTCACATTTATCTCTCCCACCGGTTCTCCTCTGGATTTGGTCAGCTCTCGTCTTCCGAGCGACGGTAGCCCAACCTCCTGGACCAACCATCAGTGGGACAGAGGGCCACGAACGTGTACACAGGTGCTACCTCAGTTGTCCTGTCATTAAGGCAACAGCGGCAAATGGGGTGTCCAGTGGTGCAGGGTTCTCATTGAACCATGCATACTAGTCTCGCATCTGTCCATCTGCTAGGACTTTTCTGGGTTTGGAGAGTGGGGGTGGGGGTGGGGGGAGTACGGTAAGATGGTTTAGCAAGTGAAAACAATTTCAACCCAAATTGCGACCTGAGCTCTGGAACTGGAACTCTGGGGCAGGAGAGAACAGGCTCCTACAGGTTGCATGTGTATGTGTATAGTGTATGTGTGTGTGCATTTGTGCATGCTTGGTGTGCATGCATGCATGTGTGCACGCACATACACACACACCTTTTTTTTAAGGGTAGAGTCCAAAAGGCCTTTTGTAAGACATTTCTATGTTGCTCAGACTATGCCACCACACCTTTTCAGACTTCGTGATTTTTTTTTTTAACTTCAAAAATACATGACGAACTTTTTCTTTTTTTGATAGGGTCTTTTGTAAACCAGGCTGGCCTCTAACCCTTTCTGTAGCTGATGATGGCCTTGAATCCCTCACCTTCCTCACCTCTCGAGTGCTGGATTATAGCCTTCCACCACTCTGCAACGCTGGGGTGGGAACTCAGGGGCTGCAGCCTGCTAAGCAAGCATGCTGATTTAGATACGTTTCCCTCTCTAGTTTCTCTTCCCTGAAAAAAGGAATGTCATCATTTGCAGTTGGCTCAGGTAGTATTGACAATGTACCACACGATGTGAGGGCAGGCTGACCCGAGATGCACCCTGCCTGAAGGGCTTGGATTTCCTGTGTCTCAAATGGGTTCAGCCTCGGCCTAAGCTGCCAGTCCTCCTGATGGGGCCTCCATGGGGCTGTCCTCCTTCGTTCACAAGCCCTTTAGCCTCTATTTCCTCCTATTGTGGGAACATGTCACAATTCCACAAGGAAAGGGAATAAAGCCCAGGACCTCCATGCCCTCTCCTTGGGAGTTCACTGAAAGACAAGCCCAGTTCCACAGCCACAGTTTTCCAAAACACTGCCAAGAGGAACACTGAGAAATGTGGACCACCGGGAGCCAGGCGTGGCGGTGCATGCCTGAGATCCCATCCTGTGGGAAGCGGAGGCAGGAGGATCAAGAATTCAAGGCCAGCCTAAAACTACTTAAGACCCTGTCAAGAAAGAAATGAGGTTGGAAAAGAGAGAGGGAGGGAGAGAAAGGAAGAGAGAG
>NC_022030.1:8780524-8789595 GCF_000317375.1 Microtus ochrogaster
GAGAGAGAGGGAGAGAGAGAGAGAACCAATGAAAGCAATACACAGAAGTGGCAGGGCCATCCGCACACTTTAGTAGATTCTGAATTTCAATTTCTGCAGAATTCATTTGTGCCAGGGTACAAACTAATTTGAGCAGAGACAAGGTTAAGTAAGTTCCTCGGCCTCTGAGTTAGAGGCAAGACGTCTTATATTTTACTTACAATTTGACTTTTTTTTCAGGGTAGGGTGATAGAGTAGCTGAGATGGTAGAGGATTAGTCTGGCATGCACAAAGCCTTGGGTTCAATCCCAGTGTCAAATAAAACCATGCATAATGGCACAGGCCCGCAATTCCAGTACTTGGGAGGTAGAGGCACGGAAATCAGAAGTTCAAGGTTGTCTGCTGTGTACAGAGTGTGAGGCCAGCCTAAGGATGTGTGAAACTGTCTCAAAACAAAAACAAACAAACAAACAAACAAAAAAAAACCCTTTTTTTGAAACAGGGTCTCCTTATGCAGCAAAGCTGGCTCCAATATGCAGTGATCCTTGATCCGGCCTAAGTACTAGGACTGCAGGCATGCACCACCATACCCATCAAAAAATTAATATTTTTAAGGTCTATAAAGTCTGCAGAAGTGGCTGTTCTTCCAAAAACCTGAAGTTCCATTCCCAACACCCAGGTCAGGTGGCTCACAACCTCGTGTAATTCTAGTTCCAGGGCATCCAGGACTTCTGGACACTGTAGGTACCCATACATATGGAATATATATAGTGCCTTACTTTTCTGCTTTCAAATCTTCTTCCAAAATATTAAGGAACTCAACTATTTCCTTTTTTATTGCATTTTCCCCCAGGGGTTAGAGAGATGCCTCAGTTCCTAGCTTTCACGTCAGGAGGCTCACAACTCTCTAACCCCAGTCTCCATGGGTGCTACACTCATGGGCGTGCACTCTCACACACACACACACTTTATATATATTTATATAGAATTAAAAATAAAGCCAGGCAATGGTGGCATATGCCTTTAATCCCAGAACTCAGGAGGAAGAGGCAGGTAGATCTCCATAAGTTTCTAGGTCAGTCTGGTGAGTCCCAGGACAGCCAAGGCTACTCAAGAAACCCTTTCTTGAAAAACAAACAAAAACAACTTTCTTAAATTAATGTTTAAAATGTCTTCATTTACTATTTCCCATCCTAAAACAATACATGCAGATGAAATTAATGTGAGATTTGTCTCTACATTATCATATAACATCGACGCAGGAGGCTTTGTATATTTCCCAGGCATTGCGTCCCAAGAAATCAGCAAGTAGGCTGCAGTCTTGCAACAAAGGATACACCCTCCTAACTCAAAACTTAACTCCCTTTTTCCTAATCTGAGCATCTGGCAAATGCATTTAAACACAGGCCTCTTTCTGTAATGACACTGGCGCTTTTTAAGTCCGAGGAGGAAAGCATGAGTATGCTGTGGGCAGAGTACGCACGAACTTAAAACAAGTACCTGCCTGATGCTTGGAAAATGACTAACTCCCCGGCATGTGAATCCACACATCCACATGCCAACGCGTCAACAAAACATCCTGACCGTAGCTTAGAAGGCTCTGGGTTTCTCATACTGAAAATAAAAACAAGTGAATAAAATATTGATTAAAAAGGGTCCTTTTAATCATAAATACTCAATCTTTTTAGCATAAGAATCTAAAAAGAGATGTCTTCTTCCTCCTCCTCCTCTTCTTCTTCTAAGACAGGGTCTTATCTATACCCCCACCAGGTGTGTGATACTAGGCAGACAATTTTTATTAATTTTTGAGACAGGGTTTCTCTACACAGTTCTGGCTGTCCTGGAACTTACTACGTAGGCCAGGCTGGCCTTGAACTTGCAGAGATCTGCCAGCCGCTGCCTCCCAAATGCTGGAATTAAGGGCGAGTACCACCACACTGTTGTGTGATGTTTCGCTTTTTTGGCTTTTTGGGAGGCCCACCACCAAACAATCAAATAAATCACACACAGAGGCTTCTTCTTAGTTATGAATGCCCAGCCTTAGTTTAGCTTGTTTCTTGCCAACTTTTCTTAAATTATCCTGACTACCTTTTGCCTCTGGGCTTTTATCTTTCTCTGTCTCTGTATACCTTTCTTTACTTCTTACTCCGTGACTAGCTGGTTGGCTGTGTAGCGGGCCCCTGATGTCCTCCTCTCCTTGTTCTCTTGCTCTTCTTTCACCTCGTTTCTCCTTCTATTTATCCTCTCTGCCCTCCCCACCCCCACCTACACTTGCTCCTGCCACACTATTGGCCATTCAGCTCTTTATTAGAACCGTCAGGTGATTTAGACAGGCACAATAGCACAGCTTCACAGAGTTAAACAAATGCAGCGTAAACAAAAGTCACACACCTGAAAATAATCTTTCCCAACACGACACTAGGCATAGGCAGGCAATTCTTAAGGACAAGCACGTAGAAGAAGAAATGCTTGATCTCACACAGGCTGCTCAACCTAATGGCACAGTCTGCCCACTCTGCTACCATCGGTTTCTGCTAATAAATTTAAGAACTCTCCTGGGATAAAGGTGGGTGGAGACCCTACTTTCACCAACACCGCTCTAGTATGTTGCATGCTTCACTGAAAGCAAGGCTTATGCCAAGTTTACTGGACATACATTTAAGAGTGAACCAGCACCTGTTCTTAGAAGCTCAGTGACGTCTACATCTCCGCTGTCTTTAGTACACTGCCACATACCCTATAGCGACTCATCCTGATGAAGAAGGAAAGGTAGTCATCCCGAGACCAGACACTCTGGTTAGGTCAGAGGACGACGGTCAGTCAAGAGTGTGGGATGGCGCAACTACCACCTAGAACACTGCTCAAGTATTAGCCTACACCGTCTACCAGATTCTTAGACCTGTTTACGCAAAGACGATGCCTATCCAATCTTTCTGCCAAAGAGCTACCCTTTTCAGAGGGAAGCCAACTGCTAGAGACAGAAGAGCCTTGTGCATGCTAAGTGCATGCTCCACCACTGAGCTCCCCACCCCCACCTCGCCATCTATCCTCTCTCGGTTCTAAAAAACGATACAGAGTATACTAGGTCCGCTGTGTGAGTGCACAGGCAGCACAGCAAAGCCCTCTCAGTGAAGGTGGGGGAAGAGCTGGCACTCTAGAACTGTTACTTTAAAAGGCTAACAAATTGCCATTGCCTAGTCTCTTTAAACAGGCCTTCACATTCACCCAAGAAGTTCTTTGTAGTTGCCGAGACCGGGTTTCAGGGGCTGGCCTCAAACTCACTATGTAGCTGGAAGGCTCTTCACTTTCTGATCTTCCTCTTCTGTCTCTCAGGGGCTGGATTTCAGGCATGTGCCACTACATTCAGTGTTAGGGACTAAACCAGTTTCTTGCACGCTGGGCAAGCAAGCTACCACTGAGCTACATGCCCAGTCCCAGTAAGGACTTTTAAGACAACCTGAGAAGAGCTCAGAGCAGAAATCATGAGACTTACTCTCTCCTATTTTTTAGCGCCTTTTACGAGTCCGAGAACTTTCATTTCTTCATCTATAAAATAGGCTTTAAAATACAGCCTCGCCTTTCTATTTCAAGTGGTTTTGGAAGGACATAAGAAATCTGAATGACAGGTTTCTAAGACACAGGCATACTCCACGGGACGGTGACTGTTGGTTACGGAAAGCAGCAAATGATGAGCCTGGGGAACATTGTGCTTCTTAAAGGAAGCTGGACAAAGACGACAGACAGCATGAGTACACTTGTCTGGAATGTTCAGAGCAATCAAGTCTACAGCGGCAGAAAGTGTATTTGCAGTGGCCCGGAGGTAGGAAGGTCGAGAGGAGAGGGAGAATGGCTCCCCGTGGTGGGCTTCTTTCAGGACCGTGGAAATGTGATAATATAGACTGTGGTCAGGCTGCACATCTCTGAACAAAAACCACTGCCTATGTGCTGGAAACAGGTGAATCCAGGGAATTGTATCCCAGTTAGACTATTTTTTAGGCAAAGCCACAGGCCTATAATTCCAGCTACTTGGGAGTCTGAGCCTTGAGAATCGTGAGTTCAAAGGCTGTCTGGGCTACAAAGTGACTGAAGGCCGTGGACAACCTGTAGAAATGCTGTCTCAGAATTTAAAAATAAAAAGGGGTGGTGGTCCGGGGATCCAGCTCAGTGGTAGAACACTTCCTAACATGCGCTAAGTCAAATCCAAAGTTCAGGGGGTGGAGGAGACATACTTCCACAGACTTTAATAAGACACGGCTGCTAACGGAGTACTTGTTGACCTCTGCCCAGTAAAGTCTCTTGATTGCTAACAGAGCCCAGACATAACAATTCATATTTCTGCCTGTTGTTCCTATTTTCAATAAAGCCGTATTTAGTCAGCAGCAAAACTAATTGAGTTCTACTTCACAGAAACAGAACCAGTGAGAAGGTTCAGTGGGTAAAGGAGACTTGCTGCCAATCCTTGAGTTTGACCCCTGGGTCCCACAAGGTGAAAGGAGAAAACACTGCAGTAAGTTGTCCTCCGACCTCCACACATGTGCCATAGCATGTGCACACACATGCACGTGCACGCACAAACACACTCACACACGAAATCACACCTTAAATGTCATTTTTAAAAATTTAAATATAGCCGGGCAGTGGTGGCGCACGCCTTTAATCCCAGCACTCGGGAGGCAGAGGCAAGCAGATCTCTGTGAGTTCGAGGCCAGCCTGGTCTACAAGAGCTAGTTCCAGGACAGGAACCAAAAGCTATGGAGAAACCCTGTCTTGAAAAATCCAAAAAAAAAAAAATTAAATATATATGTATTAATATCACCTTCTAGTCACTGCGCTAAGCTCTATAAAAACAGATATGCTGTCATCCTTGACTCTGAGCAACTTGTTGGATAGCTGAAGGGAGTAGGTGTAAAAGACCCAACTTCGGACCCTCGTAAATGCAGTGTTAAGAATGAACACACACATACACACAGGGTTTATTAGACTAGTGTGTAGGCTGTGTTCCAGCTAGTCTAACAATGACTGTTTACCCATAGAAAGTCCAGGGATCCGGTAGTTACTCAGTCCACTAGGCTGGATGTCTCAGCTGGTGTTTAGTAGATACCAGAACCCAAAGAAGTAGGCTCTAAAGCCGGTGAAGGGATGGACTCTCCAGTGAAGAGCGCGAACAAGCAAGCAAAGACACAGAGTTCCCTTCTAACCTTGTCCTTTATATAGGACAGAAGGTGTGGCCCAGATTAAAGGTGGATCTTCCCACCTCCAAAGATCTGGATTAAAAGTGGGTCTTCCCACTTCAAATGATTTAATTAAAAAAAAAAAAAGTCTCGCAGGTATACCCAGCCACTGGGGTTTAGTTAATTGCATATGAAGTCAAACTGACAACAGACAGCAACCATTACAGGGTCCATTCTGGATCTGTGGGGTCACTTTCCCCAACACAGGATCATCAGATAGCATCAAAGGCTTCTTCACTGGACATGGACAAGCAGAAATATGTGCTTTTCCTAACTTGAGCTTTGTAGGACCTATGACATCTGAAGAAAGGCAAGCCTGAAGAAATCCTCCTCCTAACCTTTAGAGCCGGCAGGGCTGGCCCAGAAGCCTAACACGCTGATCTAGTGCCCCAAACAGTCTGTGTTGTTCGGATTGCTCCACTGCCATTTCGTAGGGTGGCAGACACCAGCAGTCATGAACGGACTGGCTCGGGGCCCTCTTAGCGTTTGTGCACTGGGAGACTGCTACTTTCTCCACAGGAGACTCATTAACAGGTTTGTCTTACCAGAGGGATAAAATTAAGGTTCACAGGCAGCCCAAAGACAGTTCGTCAAGTGTGTCTACACTTTGATCTCTGTTTCCAAACACTCCTAAAGGGAAGCTACACACACACTGGACAGCAGGCAAGTCAATCAGAGGTATAGGCTCTAGCCCTCAGCCAGGACAAATGGTTTCAAGGCTGGATTTCTTCTCTGGTTACGCGTTTATGAAATTGGAGGCATCTATAGTAAATTCCCAGTGCAAAGGCCCACATGGAGGATGTGACTTGGAAGACCTGGTTTAAAAGAGCCAAGAAGTCAGGCTCACTACGGTGCACACCTTTAATCTTAGCGCTCAGAGTTCAAGGACAGGCATAGCAGCACACACCTTTACTCCTAGCATTCTGGGTTCAAGGCCAGTCACTCTCCAAGGCTGGAATTGCAGGTGTGAGCCACTGTGTTAGGCAAGGCGCTGTTTTCAAATTCTCCTGCAGATGCTAAATTGAATGAATGTATAGGTGACTCATGGCTTATTAGCATACAAAAAAGTTTTATAAAAAGATGGGGCCAAATCTAATGATGTCTTTAATAACTCGTCTTTTTGTATGTATGCACACCTATGGTCTCAGGAGTAATTATTTTTGTTAAAGCCTATGAAGATGATCAACCAGGATTACTGGTGCGAAATTAAAGCCATTTAAGATTAACATGCTCACGAACACTTTGAAGAGAGTTATTTCAGTCACTTCGAGAACAACTTTAGGGAGAATTCAGGGGACTGCTGGGCAATATAGCTCATTGAAATACACACATATTCAAAGAAAAGAAAGGGAGCTGGAGGCGACATCTTTGCGTGTAACAACATTTGAGAGTTGGAGGCAGAATAATCGAGAGCTCAAGGCCCACTGACGCCACACAGCAAGTTCAAGGCCGGTCTGGACGACCAAAGACTGTGTGTTCAAGAGGAAGGAGACGTGGAAGGAGGAAGATGAGGACAGGGAGGGGAAAATATATTTAAATGCAAAAGAAACTAGCAAAGAAAGTTTCAGTATCAAGGAATGTTGTTTATTTTTCTTAAAAATTAGTTTAAAAATGGTAACTGGCCTTATTTAGCAACTGCAGGATGGGGCAACACTCCATTCCCTGCACTAGAGTGTGTCCCCTTGGTTTGTTTACTTCCCTTACACTTGTTCACCCAGCAGCTAGATCTGCCTCACCACATTGCGCGTCAGGGATGAAATTCTCCTTCAGCCAGGTACACACACCCTTCACGGAAAGGGCACGGAAACCAACAGGATTACCAGGTAGACAGTGAAGGGCCCCTAGGACACAATATCTGTATGCACAAGGTCCTCATTCACATGGACAAAATATATCTGATTTTGTCCCCAACAAATTATTAGATCACCTTGACTCCCTGACCCCCTCAGCCCCTCCTACTCTCCGGAGTTAGAAGCTGTCGTGGATGTGTTTTTTAACACACTCTAAATAGAGCCAACCAAAAATAAAAAGCTATCATATAAATGCACAACCTGGAAAGATGCATTTCAGGGGCATGCAGTACGTTTAAATTCGTGAAAATCTGAACTCCTAGGCTGCAAGAGAGTTAAGCCTGACTCAGGTTCTCTAGCAAGCTGGAAAACAAGCTACTCCGGATTACGTCTGGAGTGATTCTAAGTGAGGCCATTTTTCATGCAGAGCTGCCGACACCTAGGCGTGGGCTGTTACAGCACTATCTCCCCTCCCACCCTGCAATCCATCAACCATCCCCAATTTACTCCTTGCACTAAGTGTTATGACCGAGGCCACGTACTGAAAAAAGAGAAACCACCCAGACATCATACTGAAAGTTTCTCTGTTTGGGCCAGCAGGAAATTCCAGTCGCTTCATTCATCAGAGCCAGTTAAAGCCGCTGAAATGAAATGCACACTTGGAGATTACTATGTCAGGACATAGGCTTAATTTGGGGGGGGGGGGTGAAAAGGGCTAAACAAAGAATCCCAGCTCAAGGTCAAGGTCTTAAAAAATAATAAAGAGCGGATGGTCAGTCTGGGAGGAAATAAACTTCAAGGCCAAAAGAAAAAATCTTCAAGTTAGCACGCTTTTCTTTGTAGGTAAGACCACTTGTACAGTATGCAGCAGGCAGCGGTGACAAGCCACCCCAATGCTCGCTGCAGTCCCCAGAGACTGACCACAAACAGATCCTCCTAAAGTGTAAGGCAGCCCTATAACCATCCATTATCCCTTGACGTCTCCGGCGGGGTACCATTACGTTTAGAGTGGCTGCTGTCAATTTCCCACAGACAGAGCAGTGGGATGAGCTGTCCCAAAAGCCTACTCCACCAAGGCAACCTAAGGAAGCCAGAATCGCCACAGGCTCCTGCCACCTGCACTGCCTCCCATCCAAGTCCCCCGACACCTATGGGTTCCCAAAGAGGCCAGAGAGCTGAGCCTGGGCCGCCAGGGGGCGGGAGGCAGCAGCTGGCCAAGCGCCTCGGTACCGCGGTGCCCTCCCCGGAACCATCAGCCACTCACGGATTTTCACTCGCCGGTGGTCCAGGCGCGCTGTGGCGGCATGCAGGGCGTCTAGGCGGCGGTGCAGCTCGGCGGTGCGGTGACCCAGCGCGGCCGCCTGGCCCTCGAGTTCCCCGAAGATGTCCCCGGCGCAGCGCGACAGGTCGGCCAGCTGGGCGAGCAGGCAGACCAGAGTGTGCGAGCTGACCTGCTCCAGCGAGCGGAAGAGCGGCGCGCCCGCAGCCCGAGCCACCGCCGTCTCCTCGGGCCGGCGCAGCCGCGCGGGTTCCACGCTCCGTTGGTGGAAGGGCATGGCTGGACACGCGGGGCGCCGGGGGACCGGCGATCACGGCGTTCACGCCGGGCCCCGAGGGCGATGGGCGCGGGTCCGCATCCAACACAAAGGAGAGTCCCGGGGCAGTTGCTGCAGGGACGAGGCCGGGAGGCGAGGAGGCGCGGGGACAGCTCGGAGACCCTAGCTGAGTGCCGCGCGGCGACGTGCCTCCTCCAGGGCTCCAGAGCACCGCGGCCGAGGAAGTTCCCGGAGCAGTTCCCTGGCGGCCGCGGTGGGTCCCGCTGGAAGTTTGCAGGCAGGAAAGCGCCGCCGCTCCTTCCCTCCCTCCGGATTGGAGAGGGAGGAGGAAGCGGGGGAAGTGCCGCCGACACGGGCGCGAGGGAGGGCGGCGGGAGAAAGGGAAGGGGGAGGAGAAAGGCCGGCCGGGAACCACCTGCGGCTCCCGCGCCCCGCGCCCCTGCCGGCGGCCACCCGGCGCCCCAGCGCACTCTGCTGGGTCGATCGCGCAGTCCCAGAGCTCCCGGGACGCCGCC
>NC_022030.1:8789695-8798562 GCF_000317375.1 Microtus ochrogaster
AGGCCAGAGTGGGGCGCAGCAGGGCGCCGCGGAGGCGGAGGCGCCGGGACAACGGGGCCAACCCGGATCCGGCTACTCACCTGTGCTGCCGCGGTGGCGGCTGAGTCTCTGTCTTGCTACCCAGGGAATGCCGGGCGGCCTGTCTGGGTCCCCATGGTCTCTCCCTGCAAAGCTGCCAAGATTTCTGGGATGCTTTGGTGGATTTAGAAGAAGACCTCAATCTGTCACCGAGTAGCCAGGAGTTGGGCTGCCAACTAGGAATATGAGGTACAGAGGAGGGAACGGAAAAAACAAACAAACAAACTCCGAAGACCTCCAGAGATTTTCTAGGTGTTTCCCTAGTGGCTACCTATCCTGTCCTGTCAGATGGGCAGACAGTTGCCTCTTTCATCCATTCCCTCAAACGTTTGAGTTAGGTTACTAGAACCTAGAAGCCGGATTCGAGGGCCTAGAAGATTATAATCATGAGACACCCAACTAACTCAAACCTGCTAAGAAGCTTCTGAGGAGACTGGGTCCAATATCCCTAAACTCAAGATCACGTTAGCCTCATCCCTGTGTTTGCTCCGAAAAGGAATCTTGTCCTTTTATTTCTGTCCCCAAGTTCTCCCACATTGCAGCACAGTCTCCAAAGTGGTGTTGGTTCGCCCCTCTGCAGGACAGAAGCAGAGCAAGCAGGCAGCCTGAAAAGAGAGCGTCTTGGTTGAAACTTACTAGACAAGCCGAGGAGGAGGTGGAGGCTCACAGTTTTAATAGGAGCACTTAGGAGGCCGAGACAGTCGGATCCCTGAGCCAACCTGGTCTATAGATCGAGTTCCAGGACAGCCAGAACTATACAGGAAAACCCTTTCTCAAAAACTCAAAAAGAAAAACAAAATATTTAGTAGACAAACTTTTTCCACCTTCCCCGTGTTGTACAACAGCTTGTTTTGTTGGTTTTATAACATTAATGATCTCAGATCACCTAGTTGGACCACCTACAGGGTTGAGAGCAAAGGCGACAGTTGCTGTCCTTTTTTTTAAAAGTCTTGATATGAAATACTATAAAGGTGTTGAAGTGAAAAGGCGATGTTCCCAGCAGCTCTTCCCTGACATCATGAGACCATGAATAACAGTTTAAACATCAGTGTAAGTCAGTCTACTCGTGGCACACATCTGTAATCAGGCGAGAGCACCCATCAGGAATTCAAGGCCAGCTGCAGCTGACCTATATCGTGAGACTGCCCCAAAACAATACTAAAGTTCTATACAGCATTCTATCCCTGCTGATAGTATATTGTATATAGTATATAGTATATAGTATATTGAAGATCCTGCCAACGCGCCACGGTCTATTTGGAGCAAGTAGTCACTCCTCACAAATGGTTCTCTTTGCTCCCCAAGCCCATAGTCGCAAGCAACCATTGCTCCTGTGTTTTTTACAGACTGACCTACTCCAGTTATTTCAGATAGGGGGAATCAATCTGTGGTCTTTTGTAGCTGGCATCTTTCTCATGTTTTCAAGATTTATTCATGTTCTAGCCCCTCGGTTCCTTTTTATGGCTAAATAATATCCCATTGTTGTGGATAGGCTGTGCTATGTGGATCCACTCAGTTAACGAGCATCCAGGTCTCTGCTTACTGACTGCTGTGAGTAATGGCATAAACACTCACCTCCGGGCTTCGGTGTAGACGTCCACTTTCCTGTCTCTCAGGTATACATACCTGGGAATGGAATTGCAGGGTCATATGGGAGCTCTGTGTTTAGCCCTCTGAGGAATTACGGGCTGTGTTCCCAGGCGGTGGCACCATTTTGCATTCCCACCGCCAGTGACTGAGGGTTCCACCTCTTCACTAACCCTCGTTATTATCACTCATTACCAGTCCAGCCAGTCTACTGGATGTGTCCTGGTCTGTGTTTCCCTGAGAGCCAGCGATACTGGACATCTCTTCTTGTGTTTTATTGGCCACTTGTTTATCTCTGGGAAAAGATAATGCTGGGGGAAAAAAAAAATCTGTTCAGGTTTTTACTCTGGTTTTTTGAGTTCTGTTTCTGTGGTGCTCAGAACTGAACCCAGAGGTTTTCAGCGCTCTATCGCTGACCCAAATCTTTGGCTCCCACCCCTTTCTTAACTGGATGACTGCCATCATTATGATGTAACAGGTCTTTATATATATTTATATCTAAATCCCTTATATACAACATTTACTTACTAAATTCTATTGAGACTAAATTGATCATTGTTATTTAGTTTAATTAAGCATATTGTCTTATCCCTTAATTGGAAAATACGGTTCAGCTGTGTTCCCATATAACTTAATAAGAGAGCAAAGATATTTTTGTGAGTTTGTAATCCTGGAGCGATCCCAACTTTTTTTTTTTTTCCAGCTGAGTATCAAACCCAGAGCCTCCAATATGCTAGGCAAAATTTTCTATCACCGAGTTAGAACCCTAGCCTCTCCATCTTTGATCAGTGATGGGGCTTGAACTCAGGGTCTCAAGGATGCCAGGCAAGCACTATACCTCTGAGTTACTTCCCCTCTTGTTGTATTTAAAATCTTTGTAATTAGTTGATTAGTTACTTAGGCATGGATGTACCACTGCGCAAAGTCAGAGGGCTGCCTTTAGGGATGGGTTCTCATCTTCCATCTTGTGGAGACTGTCTCTCCTACTCCATCAGCTGTACTGCATACCCTAGGCTATTGGCCTGCGAGCTTCTGCATGAGTCTCTCCATCATGTCATAGGAATACCAGGATTACACATGTGTGCTGCCACGTCTGGTCTTTTACATGGGTGTAGGGTTTGAACTTGGGTTGCCAGCCTTCAGCAGCAAGAGGTTTTTCTGTCTGCATTATCTCTCCAGCACTTTTGGGAGGGTGTTCTGTTGTTGTTGTTGTTGTTGTTGTTGTTGTTGTTGTTGTTTCGTTTTGTATTTTTTGAGACAGGTTTCATGCTGTAATCCAAGCTGGCCTTAAATTCACAACAATCATGCTTCAGTTTCCTAAGTCCCAGGATTACAGGTGGAAACCCACTGTGTTCAGGTGTATGTGTATGTGTGTGTTGAGACAAGGTTTCTCTGTGTAGCCTTTGCTGTCCTGCAACTCACTTTGTAGACCACGCTGGCCTTGAACTCAGAGATTCCCCTGCCTCTGCCTCCTGAGTGCTGGAATTAAAGGCATGTGCCACTATACCAAGCCTTTAAGCAGATTTTTAAATGGGTGATGAAAGCCAACATTTAAATTACTTTCTGAATATATGCCACAAATTCTGTTTATTCCACATTTTGGTTGTGTCTAGAATTTAAGTTCCGCTTCTCAACCAGTGACGTCATTTTATCAGACCTTTTTTTTTTTTTTTCAGAAGCGAAATGTGGTAATGAAATCCCAGCACTCAGGAGGGTGAGGTGTCACTGAGTTCAAGGCCAGCCTGGACTACACAGCAAAACCCTGCTTAAGAAGGAGGGAAGAAAGCAGGGAGCTGGAGGGGGCTGGGAATGAAAGGCTTGCTTTCTGTAATTAAAACCTTTCCCAATTCCCAGCAGGAGCCCTTTGTGAACAGAATTATAGGAGCTGTGTTCCCACTCCCCCAGCCAGCTGGCAACCATGCTACAGGGTATGAAGAGTGGTGGAGAGCAGGGGAGGCTGGGCTGCAGTCCTGGGATGGGGCTCACGTCACACTCTGCTTAGGCGGGCACTGTTGGAATGTGCTCTTCTCTGAACACGTCTGGGCCCTCACTGCAAGTGAGGCCATGCTACCGACATGGGCCGTGGATGGATCCTGAGAGCTTCATCTACCCCAAGCGTGGCATTCCTTCCTTCCACTTCTCAAAGTCTCTTGTTTAGGTCTTTCCTACCTTCACTAAGACTTTTCAGATAGGCAGAGTCAGAGAGAAGCCATGTAGCTGCCTGCCAGCGACAGAAGCCTCCACTGGAGCCCACCAGAACCTTGCTGGTAGGCCACAGCCATGTGGCAATACACAGATTAATAGAAATTGGTTAATCTCAGATAGAAGAGTTGGCCAGAAATACACTTAAGCTATTGGCCAAATAATATTACAAATAATATAGTTTCTGTGTGTTTATTGCGGGACCGGGCAGGACAGAAGCCTCCCCCAACAACAGAGAATTATTAACTAGATTAATCCCACTGGTGGCTTCTTATTGTGATGGCATTATTGGGAAGTACTAAAAATAGAGTTTGGGGTCTGGCTGGAGAAGTAGGTCACTGGGGGCATGGTTTGGCGGGGATGTCTGCCGTTGCCACTTCCTGTCTCCTTCCCATAGGCCATTTTCCTGCCATGCCCCTGCCCAACAATGTGTCTCTGCCTTGCCACAGCCCAGAAGCAGTGGAGCAGAGCAGTCAAGAACGGAAAGATCTGAAACTGTGAGCTACGTTAAATAAATCCTCTAAAATCAACAGGAAAAAAAAAAAACAACTACATAGTGGAGCATGCCTATAAATCCCATTTTAGGAAAGACGGAGGCAGGAGGATTCCTTCAGCTGTCAGGCTAGCCAGCCCAGCCATGATCTCCAGGTTCAGTGAGAGACCTTGTCTCAAAATAATAATGTTATGGTGGAAAGCCACTGAGGAAGACCTCAGTTCAGATGTCAACTTCTAGCCAGCCACAATCATGTACCCACATGCACCAGCACACATACATGCACACACACATGAACACACACTCATAACCTCTCAATCTCCAGTCACTTGACATCTTTGTACTCTTTTTAACTATAGTGTCTAGCTGACCTTCAACCCTTGACTTTAAATGTTATTTTTCGTGAGCATTAGTCCCAGCTTCCTACTTGGTAAGTAGTAAATAAAGCAGGGGGAAACCATTCTACCGATGTGTTTCTTGGATAATTTAATGCCACTCGTGGTTAAGTGGTTGTGACACTATAGATCTGGACTCAATAGTCATCAGAAGAAAGGAATCCTGAGGTCCTCGGACGCAGCATCTGTAAGAAGGTGGCTAGCACTCTTCAGTGTTTCCTACTCATCTGAAGAGAAGGGAAAGGGAAAATCCAGATGCTAGTTATAACACTGAAGTTGTAGGAGTGTGTGTGTGTGCATGCGTGTGTGTGTGCATGTGTGTGTGTGTGTGTATGACTAACACATATAGGCTATACATTTTCCAGCCCTTTGTTACACAGTAAACACTGGTTCTGTGTCAAATCTAACTTTTGGTGTGTTTTGAACATCATTAGCCCGAAAGGAAAGCAACACACTATCTTGATGGAAGAAAGCTTCATCAGGCCCTTTGGGATATGGTCCATGGGATCCGGTGGCCTAGGAATGGAATTAGCTAAGAAACAGTAACCTTTGCCCATCAGGAAACTTCAGCAAACCTGATTGCAGACACAGACACGTGGTCATTTTCCTGCAGATAGAAATCAAGCCTGGTCTTCAATTAGCCAGAGAACTTTCTCAAGGGGCAAATGTGATTGCATCCCTCCCCAACCGAAAGCCTTAAGGCTTTTCAACAATTATCTTTAGGATTATCTCGGAGGACCACAATGAGCCCAGGAATGTAAGCCCTGCCATATTGTCAGCCCCATTTCCTGCTTTTCTTCCTTCTCTCACGTCACCACCACTGAGTAACACAAGCCTCAGAGCCTCTGCTTTCTCCACTCTGACCATCCTCCCTCCTCCTTATCTTCTTTGTTCAGTTGGAGCTTTGGATCTGAGCTCAAATGTCACTTCCTTGGCAAAACATGCATGCCCTCAACTCCCAGTCAGGCCTTGCTATCGTGGGCCACTGAACTTCCCAACATGTGAGAGCTTCTATTTGCACATATGTATGATTGAAGGCTAATGTCTGTATTTGAGTTATGAAAGGAAGCAAACTACTCCCATTCCATTGTGAGGACTGAATACAGAACTCGCAGATACCAGGCCCCCAGGGACTAGCAATCCCAGAAGGATGCGAAAGGAGTCAGGGAGAGCCCGGTAGTCCCAGAGCCCCAGCGGCAATGCCCACCTGCTCAGCCAATAGAAATAAGGAAGAACAGATGGAAAATGCACATGGGAGAGGGATGGACAGGTGGACAGGCAGAACTCAGGAAGCAGATGCGGCTCAGAGTCAAAACGACCGATTAGCCACACATCAGGAGACTTCCTCACAGTCCCTCCCAGCTTCACAGCCACGCAGGGCAGCAAGCAGAACTGTCTGCAAACTTTCTGTTCTGTGTTTGAGACAGAGACTCATGTAGCCAAGGTTGCTGCCAAACTTGTTATGTAGCTAAGGATGATATTAAATTTCTTCATCCTCCTGCCTCTATCTCCCAAGTGCTAGGATTTTAGATGTGTGCAACCACATACTATGTATGGTTTTTTTGTTTGGTTTTTTATTTTGTGGGGGGGGGCTTTTATTTGTTTTGATTTTTAGATTTATTTATATTATTGATTTATTATTATTTATATTATTGTTTTATTGTTTAGCCTGCATGCATGTATGTATGTGCATCCATGCTTGTCTGGTGCACATGGAACTCAGACGAAGGCATCAAGTCCCCTGTAGTTACAGAGGTTGTGAGCCACCATGTGGGTGCTGGGAATTGAACCAGGATCCTCTGAAAGAGCAAGAAGTGCTCTTAACCACTGAGCCATCGCTTCAGCCCAAACTTCTCCACTCTAACATTTAACATGTACGCAAGGACTGAGGGGGTAGGTTGGTTAGTAGAGGGCATGCCTAGTACGGGTGAAGGCCTGAGTTAAATCTCCACAACCACCTAAAACCAGACTGGGCTCACAGTTACACACACTTATACTTCACTTGGGAGGCACAGGCAGGATGATAAGAACTTTAATTCCATTCTCAGCTACACCAAGAATTCAACTTAGTCTGGGACACGTGAGAACCTGTCTTTTAAAAACAGAAATACACCAAGTAAAAGGAGTGGTGGCTCACACTTACAACCCTAGACCTTGAGAGGCTAAGGAAGAAGAATTCTGTATTTGAGGAAAACCTGGGCTAGAATTACTTGAATATATAAGATAGATAGATAGATAGATAGATAGATAGATAGATAGATAGATAGAGATTGTATTTGTCTCCCTCATTAGAAGATTAAAACATTTTTCTTTGTCCTTGTCTAATTAATTAGTTATAATCATTTCCCCACTTTTCCTTTATAGTTAGGCTTATAGAGGGATCTGCTTTAGGTCTCTTGTCCACAAACCTTGTCCACAACCTGTTGTCTCACCCTCGTTCCTTTGAAATGATTCTTCTGGTGGCTCAGGTACCTGCCTCTTGCTCTAGCCCTTGGGTGACTGCCGCGTCACATGTTCTGACAAGTCCCGTGTTCCCCAAATTTTGTCCCCAGAATTCCATCATGTTCCTCTTCCTCCTGCTCTCCTAACTTCAGAAACTAGGAAGTATAACCATAAGAAAAGGGGTGTACATGAGCAATGCTACTACCCCACTCTGCCCCCCCTCCCTCTCCAAGGCCGTACCATACATTCAACCGACAGGCATTGCAACTTGGAAACTTCACACATGTGCGCCCTAACTAAGAACATGTACTCCGGGATCAAAGTGGGGATAGCACACAAGAAGCTGAAGCAGGGGGACTGTCGGCTTGGTGCCAGTGTGGGCTCCATTAACAAGATCCTGTTTTAAAACAGAACCATAATACTAATTCTAAAGCTTTGTATGCTGACTTTAAAAGTAAAAAGAAAGAAGATAACAAAATCTCAAACATAGTAACTGAAAATAAGTTCTCCCCAGCTCTCCAACTATCATTCAAGTTTGCAAAGAACAAGGCAGAGCTTGAACCAGAACCAGGGGCAGAAACATCTTCCAAGTCAGAGGGACCGGGACCTTGCGCCACACAACTTTAGCCTGTTCATTTCAGGCCTGTGCTTTGCTTAGCTGCTAGCCAACTATATCTGGGTCATTTCATGGTGTCTCCCAGGATTCGCCTGAAAAACCAGCACTTGTCAAAGGACAATGCAACAAACAGCTTAGCAACCCATTACTCAACCAGCAGTGGTGGCGCACGCCTTTAATCCCAGCACTTGGGAGGCAGAGGCAGGCAGGTCTCTGTGAGTTTGAGGCCAGCTGATCTACAAAGCAGGTTTCAGGGCAGCTAGATATGTTACACATAGAAGCTCTGTCTCGGGGCGGGAGGGAAGGGAAGAAAGAAAGATAAAAAGGAAAAGCCTGTTACTCTACTTGGTACAGATACTATTTTACGACAGTTTCATTTGAGAAATTTAATTTTAAAACTGATGTTAGGAAAGAAACAAAGTATTTTCTCTCATGGTTAATTATGTATTTTTTTTTATAAATTCTAGTTTTCTTTATATGTCAATTTTCTGTGTGTGCGCATATACGTGTGTGTGCACGTGTCTGTGTATGTGCATGCGAGAGAGAGAGAGAGAGAGAGAGAGAGATTTTGATATAGGGTCTCATGTGGTATAGGCCGTCTTCTCCCTCACTATGGAGCCAAGAATGAGTGTTGGGATTATAGCAGTTGCTACCAACCCTGGCTTATGCTGTTCTGGGACTGAACTCAGGGTTCTGAGCATGCTAGACAAGCAATCTACCAAATGAGCCACATCCCAAGCCCAGCCAGAGTTGGTTTCTGAGCTAAATCCTTGGAGAACAGCATCAGGATGGGCTGTGTATTCTATCTGTGCCCTTTTCTCAGCACAATCGCTTCCTGTTCTGTTTCTCTTTGTCACATGCATTACAGCGTGCTTTAAAACAAGGTGTGTATCAGGTGACCGGCTTCAAACCCATGGTGGAAAAAGTGAGGAGTGTACTAGATTTGATAAACAGTGGATTATTCAATATAAACTACATTATTCCCCATGAACCCCTCATTGCGTTTCTGTGTGTTTTGGATTTTAAGGCTGGTTTCATTACATTGCCCAGGCTG
>NC_022030.1:8799042-8801360 GCF_000317375.1 Microtus ochrogaster
CCTAGAGCCCAGACTGAAGAGACCAAGCAAGTCCCTCAGTCACAGTCCGGTTCCACCTGGCCATGTCAAATCATCTCAGGGACACAGGGGCCTCTCTTCCTTTCCCAGGATCCATCCATGTTTCAGATGAGGGACATCCGTTGAGATGTTAAATTGGGACAGGCTAGGCCAAGCACGGCAATCCATGCCTTTAGTCCCAGCACTCAGGAAGCAGAAGAAGGCAGATTTCTGTGAGTTCAAAACCAGTGAAATCCTGGCCAGACACAGCTACCTAATAAGATCATTTCAGAGTGGGAGTGGGGGGTTGAGGATAGGAGGTAAAAGAGGAGGAGGTTGGACATCTGTAATCCCAGGAGTCAAGTGGTAGAAGCAGGTTCAAAGCCAGGCTGCTTACATAATGAGATGTCTGATTCATCTAGAGCCATGTAAGCAACCCTATCCGAACTTACTGGATCACACACACAGCAAAAAAGACACAAAAATAGAGTCAGGGCTAGCTGGGAAGAGATGAATGGGAGGCTGGGGGACAGAGGACAATGCTGGGTGAATATTATCAAAATGCCTTATGTAAATACATCAAACTGTCACAGTGAAATCCTTGATTGTGTACAGCTAGCACAAGCTAATCAGTCTTACAGAAAAGAGGCCCTAAATCTATCATTCCACGCATGTCACAGTATCTTCACGAAACTCTGGAAACTCGCATTCTAGAATGTTCTGTAAAGCTTGCTTGTCTTTTCCACCTGTAACAGTGGTCAAAAAGCTGGGTCAAAAAGCTCTAAGCATGCCTTGAAGAAAATGTTCTTTTCTAGTTATAGATAACTTGTTTTTAAATTTAGGATCCGTACTTTCCTGTTTGTATTAACCTAGCAGTTAAACCTAATATTTGCATATAACACTCTTCAAGCACAAAAGTAAATGTGAATGGGGAATTATTTTCAAACTTATTAAGTTTTCAGGAGAAAAATTTCCACCGAGAAAAACTCTGGAAACCATATAATCCTTTTTTATCCATTTCTTACACCTCATGAAAGTGGCTAATTATAATTTTGGCTGTTTCTTTTGGGAAAATGCAAAATGTTAATGTTTCAAATTATCATACTCAAGTAAATAAAACCTGATGAGGGAACACTATCAGGAACAGAATAATTCATCATTCCATGCAGGTAGCTGACAGCCTTGCACTATTGCACATCCCCACGGACCAGATCCAGATTTTTTCATTAATTTGGGGGGCTGGAACTTGCTCACCGATTCCCTCGTGATATATCTTAGTCAGGATTGGATTTACTGTGAATAAAGTTGAAGCCTTAGGGTCCCTCCTTTGCTTTTCTCAGATCCAGTAAAGAAGTTTCACTGATGTTTTCAAAAGGTATATTTCACGCACCTTTTATTTATTTATTTTTTTTGGAAAATTTGCAAAAATGAACTTTATGAGTATTCCTTTTATCTGCAAGAGATGTTCCAAAATGATTTAGGCTTCTGGTTGCATAGAACCTGGATCTGTGCCTCATCTAACTAAAGAGCAATTTAGTAAAGCAGTGTTGTGACGTCAACGAACCAGCTCTCTTCTGCTCTTTTCTTGCTCCCTCTCTGTTTTGCGTGTGCATTCACGTGTGTACATGCCTGCGTGCATGTGTGTGTGTGTATGTGTGCATGTGTGCGTGTGTGTGTGTGTGTGGAGGCCAGAGAAAGATACCAGGTATCTTCCTCTGTCATTGCCCACCTTTCTTTTTGAGACAGGGTCTTCCACTCAATTTAAAGCTCCACGATTCATCTTTACTGGCTAGCCAGCCAGTTCCAAGGATCTCCCATACCTAGGGGTAGAGGAATGTAACACCATACGGGACTGTTTTCCACAGGTTTGGGGAATCTAACTCAGGGCCTCATGATTGTGCAGCAAGCACTTCACTGAATAAGTCAACCCCCCAGCTTCCTACTCCCTGCTTTAATCGTGCTAGACTGAAAAAGAAAAATGTGTCCATTTGGGTCTTTTATGTAAGATGATTATCAAAGCAATATAGAAATAAAATGTGAATAAAGTATTTTTAATATTATATAAGCCCAACTGTGATTTTAATAATTATGTTTAACTTTTATTAACAATTTAGCCATAATTCACATTACCTGATGGACAACAGAAACCTGGTAACAATTCAACATACAATTAAGATGTCATAAACATAACGTTTTTAAAAACTTTGCTAAAAAAAAAAAATTATAAGAGATGCCGGGCGATGGTGGCGCACGCCTTTAATCCCAGCACTCGGGAGGCAGAGGCAGGCGGATCTCTGTGAGTTCGAGACCAGCCTGGTCTA
>NC_022030.1:8801471-8802229 GCF_000317375.1 Microtus ochrogaster
CATTGCTCTAATGAATTGATATAGAACACCCCAGTATCTTCCTTCTCACAACAAAGTATGCTAAGAAGTAACCAATATGTTGAAACCATAAAAATTACATGCCCATTATAATCTTTTGGTATGGAAACTAAGGCTTTGTCAAATAACATCTATTAATAATCCTCAAAAACAAAAACAAAAAAAAACCCTTTCTCTGTAGTTTGAAGCCAGAAATCAAAACCTAGCCATTCTTGCCAATCTTGGCTACCATAAAGCTTCCAAGAGAGAAAAAGTAGCTCATGAGACAGCTTTATACTCAAACCACCTAGATTCTGTAGCCCACAGTCAAGGCGCAATTACAGGGAGATCCAATCAGGCAGCCCTGGTAAGCTGTGGAGCATAGTTTTGAGAAACTATAATTTTACCCTTGTATTTCTGCCTCTCTGCAGTGCCGTGGTTTAGTTACAAGATATGCAGGTTCCAAATTACGCCTTGGAGTGTGTAACAGACATCAGCTCCAAATTCACTTAACCACCCAGCACGGGGCTCCCAGAGCTCTCACGGAGTGCTGCCCCCTCCTAAAGAACTGTGTGTGGTGATGCCATGACAGGTATCGAGCCAGCACAGACTACATAGAGCCTGAATAACTTTGCTCATAATGCCACCTGGACCGAATACTGTGCTCTGTCCACAAAGCTGTTTGTAGTTGAATTATGCTCCTCCCTCCACATATATCAAGTGCCTCAAACTGGAGGGTAGGGAGATTTAAAAAAAAAAAA
>NC_022030.1:8802329-8828583 GCF_000317375.1 Microtus ochrogaster
AAAACAAAACCGGAAGTGTCCTCCCGGAATGTGTCAGTGACTTCCTTTTTAAAAAATGGCTGATGTTTTCAAGGCGTACATCCTACTGGGCCAGATGCCAAGGGCTGCACAAGATATATCTCAATATCCACAGACAGGACTGCAAGGGAGACTTTATCAATCCTGCCATCGCGCAGGCAGGAAACACAGCACATAAGACAGACAGGCTAGGTTTCAGTGTAGTCTGTCAGGCTCAGGAGTCTGGACAGAGAAACAAAACACCAGCCGTTCCTAGGCTATTTAGTTCTTTGTCAGTTTGCCACAGACTAGAGTCACCTGGGGAGAGGGAGCCCCAACTGAGGGACTGCCGCCATCAGGCTGGCCTGTGGACATGTCTGTGGAGCGTTTTCTTGACGAGTGGTTGATTTGGGGGGGGGGGGGCTCATCCCGCTTCAGGCAGTGCCCCGCTAGGCAGCTGCTCCTGAGTGGTTTGAGGAAGGCTGCGCAAGTCACGGGAGCAAGTCGTTGGGCAGTATTTCCTCCATGGTCTCTGCTTCGGTTCCTACCTTGAGTTTTGTCTTGGCTTCCCTCACTGATGGACTGCGATTGAAAGGGTTAAGCCAAACACACTCTTCCCTGCCCCAAGTTGCTTTTGTCATTGTACGCAGTTTCTAAAATTCTAGTTAGTATACAGGGGCTGCCTGATGCATGAGAGCATCATTTGTCTCTTAAGTGTGTGGTATAGAGATGGCAAACCCTGGGTCTCAGGCCCAGGCAAATGATTTGCCACTAAGCAACAACCCCCAACCCTAGATAGAAATTTCTGTTGAACGTTCTTCAACTCTCTTTTCCTACCAAGTACAAAGGAAACTTATTTTTATTCTTGGCCACTCAAATGTCTTCATAAGACGAAACGGGATTCCAATCACACAGAATGGGCTTTCAGAGCACAGTAGAATTAAATTGGAAATCAATAACAGAAAAAAAATCCTCAAATATTTGGAAATAAAATAGCACATTGCTCAGTAATCCATGGGCCAAGGGACAAGTCAAAAGGAAAATTGGAAAGTGTTTTGAGCTAAATGAAAACTGAATCACAATTTTGAAGGAAAATTATAATATTAAGGACCTGTAGTAGGAAAAAAAGTTTTAATTTGGTTAAAGCTTCTACTTTAAGGAATTAGAAGAAGGAAAACAAATTAAAACTAGAGTAAGCAGAGGAAGGAAATAATTAAGAAGAAGAGGAAATAGAAATCAAAACAATACCAAAGGGCTAGGACATGGCTCAGTGACTTAGTGTACTGGCTGCTCTTCCAGAAGAAGAGTTTGATCCTGCACCTGCATGGTGGCTCACAACAGCCTATACTTCTGGTTCCAGAAGATTCCATTCCTTTCCTGGCCTCTGCAGGCACTGCATGAAGGTAGTGCATAGGTATGCATGCAGGCAAAATATCCATATATGTAAAATAAAAATTGATTAATTTAAAAACATCAAAATCCAGTGGAAAATATATAAAAATTTATGTTTTTATATATTTGCAATAAAAAAGAGGCTGTTAAGAAGGAAAGAAGCAAGCAAGGAAGGAAGGAAGGAAAAAAGAAAAATCCCACAACTTACAGTGGCATGAAACATTTTCAGGGCTGGGTGTCGCTTAGCTGGCATATAGCTCTTATATCTTTTCCACGCTACTTGGTGTAGGGCATGCGGAGGACTCTGTTGGTACACGGGTGTTGGAAGCCAAACCTTATTTGTCATGTTTGTGCAGCGTGCACTCTTAACCATTGAGACGTCTTTCCAGCACGTGGGATTTCATTTACAGAAAAGCTCCAGACGAGTCAAATCCACAGACACAGGAAGGGGTCTGGTAGAGTGACAGGAGTCTAGAAAGGGACAGCTGATTGACACAAGGATCTTCTGGAGTGCATGCGTGCGTGCGTGCGTGCGTGCGTGCGTGCGTGTGTGTGTGTGTGTGTGTGTGTGATGAAAATGCTCTGGATTAAATAATGTTGATGGTCATACCACTTTGTAAGTAAATTCGCTGAATTGTGTTGAAGAAAAGCTAAATTAGCTGGGCATGGTGGCGCACGCCTTTAATCTCAGCACTAAGGAGGCAAAGGCAGGAAGATGTCTTGAGGCCAGCCTGGTCTACAAACAAAGTTCGAGGACAGCCAGGGATGTTACACAGAAAAATCCTGTCTTGAAAAAAAAAAGGAAGAAAGAAAGAAAAGGAAGAAAGGCAAGAGCTAAATTGTTGAGTTTTACATTATGTGAAAATCTTTGGAGATGGGCTAGCCTTGACTATACAATATCCTACCTTAGCCTCATGAGTAGATGGGATTATAGGTATATGCCACTGAACCTGGATGTTATGTAACGTTTTCCACACACACACACATACACACACACACACACTCACACATGTATATATGAGACAGGGTCTCAATTGCCTAGTTGAGCATGACCTTGAACGTCTCCAATTCTCCTGTCTTCATGTACCAGGTGCAGAGATTATACATGGGCCTGTGCTACCCCCACTTTGCCTATATTTAAACATAAAACTCGAAACAGGACCTGTGGTCAGTTTATGCCTGACCTTGGGTGGTGCTAAACCAGCTTCCACATCAGCCTGGGCTACACAGTGAGACCCTGTCTCAAACAAACAAACAAACAAACAAATAAGAAGCAATCAAAAAATTCAGCTGTCCTTTTGATAGGAACTGACAAGTTGGCATGAAGGTGCCAAGAACCTAAATAGCTAAAACAACTTTGAAAAAAAATGCAGCAAATTGGAAGTCTAACTCTGCCTGATTCTGACTTACCATGGAAGAGTGGGAGTCAAGGGGTGTGGTGTTGATGAAGATCAATAAACAAAGCAATAAAGAAGGATAAGAAATCGATCCAGCTCTACAAGGACAACCAGTCTTCAGAAAAGGTACAAAGGTGTCCCTGGAGATAGGGCCTCTTTTCAAACAGGTAGTACTAGAATAACTGCATATTCATAGGCAGATAATAACTTTTGAACTTCTGCCTACATCCTACACTGTTCTGTGGCTTGCATGTGCTCGGTCCCCTTGATGGCTCACACGCAGAGGTCTTGAGAGGTTGGCCTTTTCAGTGGTAATCAGGTCATGGAGGTTGAGCCCTCCTGGCAGGATGGTTCTTGAGGGAGTTGGTGATCACGGAAGACCAACGCCTCCCCTCATCCTCGTTTCTCTTCCATACACTGCAGCCTCTCCTTTTTCTTGCCATCCTGAACTGAAGCTAAATGAGGCCCTGATCAGAGACCAAGCAGATGTCAAAGCCAAGCTATTGAACATCCAGAACGGTAACTAAACACACCTATTTTCTTTAGAGATAACTCTGGCTTGAGAATTCTGTTATGGCAAAGGAAAATTGACTAAAAATGTACAATTTACAAAAATTATCTCAGGGTTGGTTGCTGGCTTATAACTATGAAGTTTCTCGATGATAACATAAGCAGAAATCTTTGAGAGAGTGGGTAATTGGGCTTTGAGAGATAGCCTTGAACATGCTATGCAAGCATGCAGTCTTGGACTACATTCCATGTCCTTGATTTGTTCTGAGACAAAAATCTCTCTATGCAGCCCACAGTGGCCTCAAACTCACTGTCTTAGTCTTCCAAACACTGAGGGCACAGGCATGCCAAGGAGTATCTCATTTTGATTACATCTAATATGTATATCTTAGGAGTTTCTCATGTTGATTAAATTTAATATATTAATTTTTTAGTCTGTTTCTGGTTTTGTGCATTATGACTGCAGTTGCTATTTCATTGCTGAGTACCAAGTACGATGGCACAGGCCTCAGATTTTCAGCACTTGGGAGGCTAAGACTATAGATCATGAATTTGAGGCCAACCTGAGCTATATTAAGACCTTTTCTCAAAACAAAACAAAAAAAAAGAAAGAAAATTTAAATAAAAAATGAAGAAACAAAAAGCAAAAGGAGGAAAGGAAAGAGAGAGAGAGAGAGAGAGAGAGAGAGAGAGAGAAAGAGAGAAAGAGAGAAATACAGAGAGAAAGAAAAAAATACAGAGAGAAAGACAAAAAAGAAAAGCATATTCCCAGAGTTGTGGGAAATGGAATATACTGACCCACAAACAGTACCACCTCCAGAGGTATGGCGTGTAGACTGGTATATTATTTGTGTTTTAATAAATAAAGCTTGTCTGAAGATCAGAGGGCAAAGCAGGCATACTAGTCAACCATACAGGCCAGGGAGTGGTGGCACACATCCTTAATCCTAGGACCCACGAGACAGAGGCAAAGAGATCTCTGTGAGTTCAAGGCCACCCTGGGCTACACAAGATTGAATCTGTCTAACAGAGAAACCGAGCTCACACAAAGGTGATCCCAGCACTAGGAAGGTGGAGACAGGAGTGATATGGCTGGGTGGAGAGAGGAACATACTCAGTGGAGTGTGGGGTGTGGAGTCTTCAGGATTCGTGGAGACAGGATCTTGCTCTGGTTGTACCCCAATATCTGTCTCTGGGTTTTTATTATTTGTGTTACAGGAGTGTGTCTGTCTGTTACTCGGGACAGACATGTGAAGTCACCTGGAGGTCTGTTGTCCCTTCTTTGGATGGTGCAGCATTAAGTGATGTGGGGACACTGAGTAGGAAGAAGAGCGAGGAAGCCTGTTCACAGGTCCAGCATTCAGCTTTGCAGAGCACTTAAGTGTGAGCAGAGCTACAAGACTCAGGGCTGCGTGCACTCCCTCTGAGCTGTGCATGCTTCATGTTAAAACTGTCTGAGCCCCTCTTCCGGACACAGCTACATTGCAGTGGCTGTTTTAGTGTTATGAGCACTTGCAGACCAGTGGGGCAGATCAGAAAGCTCAGCCTGGGACCACGCTGTTCCCTACCCGGACCCTCCTCACCAGGCTGCAGCTGGCTCCCCTGGGGTCTCCTCAGTGAAGTACCTGCCACAGAACAGCCAAGCCACCATTATTCTGCTCTGAATAAAAGTTTACAGGGGTTAAAAAGAAAAGGAAAAAAAACCCCATCAAGTTGCATATTTAATGAAAATATTTGCCTACCATATGCCTGATAAAAGGCTTGGACCAGAAGATAATGACCTCTGGAAGGAAGATGTTGCCCTGCAGTGAGAGAAGGAAACTGAGAAGCAGTGAGTCCCATCAGAGTTCTGACCTTACGTTCTGGTGTCCTGAGATGTGGCTAGCTGAGGCCCTTCAACCACAATGTGGTCACGGGCACAATGAATTATGATTTCTGTCTAAGTTAGTTCAAGCAAATTTTCTATTATTTGTTTCAAAATTAAATCTTTTTTCAGACAAGATCTTAAAGATTTATTTTGTTTTAGATGTATGAGTATTTTAGCTGTATCATTTTTGTTTCTTTGAGTTCTCTTCCTTCCTTCCTTTCTTTCTTTTTCTTTTCGGTTTTCTTTTCTCTCTTTTTTTTTCTTTTGGTTTTTCAACACAGGGTTTTTCTGTGTAGCTCTGGCTGTCCTGGAACTTGCTTTGTAGACCAGGCTATCCTTGAACTCAGAGATCATCCTGCCTATGCTTCCTGAGTGCTGGGATTAAAGGTGTATGCCACTATGCCTGGTTCTTATTTTTGTTTATTTAAGAGAAGATCTCACTACGAAGCCCTGGCTGGCCTGAAACTTCCTATGTAGATCAGGATGTTCTTGAACTCACAGAGCTCTAGTCTCCCGAGTACTAGGATTAAAGGCATAGCCAACCATACCCAGCTTGCCTACATGTTTGAATGCACATGACCCTTACGCTTATGACCACAGAGGCAGAAGAGGGCATTAGTTCTCCTGAATCTGGATTTATGGATGGTTGTGAGCCACCATGTGAGTACTACTCTTGGGAACAGCAAGTGCTCTTAACTGCTGAGCCATCTCCCCAGGCCCTGAAACAAGATCCTCGTCCAGGCTAGCCTCAAAGTTACTGCATAACCAAGGTGACGATCTTAGTTTTGTTTCCTGGTCCTATGATAAAATGCTCTTGGTAAAAGTAGCTTAGAGAAGAAAGAGTATCTGTTAGCTCACAATTACAGGACACAGTCCGTCACAGCAGGGAAGTCACAGCAGCAGGAGCTAGTGGGAACTGGTTAGTGAGATCCTTAATAAGGAATATATAATATAGTATAATATAATATAATATAGAATAATGTATCAATACATGCATGCTTGCTCTTAATAAGCAATATTAATAATAATATAGAGAATTCTAGGACAATGAATGCATGCATGCTTGCTTTCTCCACTCTTACATAGCTCAGGTTTTCCCACATCAACTGACGTAATCAAGACAATCAGCCGCAGAAACACCCACAGACCAAGTCGGTCTACACAGTCTCTCATTGAGATTCTCTTCCCAAGTGATTGCAGAGTGTATCAAGATGACAGTTAAAACTAGCCACCACAATGACCTTGATTTTCCTGCTTCTTTTGTCCAAGCACCTGAATTACAGGTATACATTACCACAACTAGTAGGAGTAACTGCAGAAACAAAAGTGTGGGTGGTAGGAACTGAACTTGAGCTCCCTGCAAGAGCATTGAGGGCTTCCCCGCTGAGCATCTTGCCAAACAACAGAGAATAGTTCTGTTGAGCATAAATGGGTATTAGATATCGTATGAAATGAGTGAGTTTCTTGCCAGATGTAAATGATAGAATGTACAAAAAACTGTATTAAGGATTTATGGACATAAAAACAAAAACAAAAAATACCTGAACACTAGAAAACAGTAGACAGAGTCTGTAGACAGAGTCAAGTAAAACAGACCGCAAGGAACATGCATGTGTTGGATTTTTCAGTGTATCTGAATTATTTTCAAGAGTTTCACTTGTGGCTTCCCTGTTGAGAACTAGGTACATTTTCCCACAGAAGGAGTATTAAAAAATATATTGTGTCCGTGTTCTTTGGAAGGAAGCACCAGAAACACTGGAAATAAAAATGTAAGAAATATGGAACCAGAGGGAAGAGTGGTCTGCTTTCTGTCACAACTTAAGCCCATTCCACAGGAGGAAACATTCTGGCAGAGGCTGCTTATAAATATGGCCAAGAACCCATGGTGGGGAAAACTCATAGGTCCTATGGGTTGAATCTACAGCTATTATTTTGCTGTATAGACACAGCATCAAGTTGCCTTTAAATTCCTCTCTCCATGCCCACAGATTAGGGCAGCTCTCAGACTTCATCATAGAAGTTTCTCTGTGCACCAGGCTGTGGTTCACAAAGAAACTCACATCTGGCCAAAGAGCAGAGAATAAGTATCTGCAGAGGGCTCAGGCACAAATGGGACATTTATATCATGCCCTAGTTCATGGAAGAGGAGGGAGAAAGAGGCTAAAAGCCAGAGGTCAGGGAGAACCAGTCAAACAGACTCCTGGGTAAGACAAGATGACTACAGGCATGTGCGACCTCACTCACTGCTGTGGCTACCTGCACAAGATCTGTATAAGAGTAAACCCACCAACATCCCAGCCTGGAGGTGGGAGGGGCTCATGAAGCTCCACCCCTCACTGAAGAGTTACTGTAGCTGATAGCTTCTTCAAGACAGACAGCTGATTTCCTTTAAGGTTGTAGCCCCTAATGGGCCAACCACATTCCAGTGAATGGCTCCAGACCCATGAGCACAGAGGCAGCACAAATGGGACCCAGTGGGTTATATATAAAAAAAAAAAAAAAGAGTACACAAATTTGTGGCTAGGCTAGGGAGTAGGGGATGGATCTGGGGAGAGTTAAGTGGCAGAATGGGGCCATGAATATATA
Organism: Microtus ochrogaster; assembly: GCF_000317375.1. Classification (NCBI taxonomy): domain Eukaryota; kingdom Metazoa; phylum Chordata; class Mammalia; order Rodentia; family Cricetidae; genus Microtus; species Microtus ochrogaster. Next base: position 8,810,079 of record NC_022030.1, read on the forward strand.
TGACAAAGTTACATTAACCATATATGAAATTCTCAAAAATATATAACAAAGAAATATGTTTTAAGCCCTGAGTTGCCCAGTGGCTAAAATTAAAGAAAGACCTGCTACTCAAGTTAGATATTTTGGGGATCAACAATGTTCATATGTCTTTAGGAACTACCCATGAAAAATTTTCCCATGTCAATCACTAAAATGCTTACCTCTGAAGAAATAAAGTTCTTCAACTAAAACTGAGTTATTGTCCAATAAGCTCAAGTGAATTTCAGAAATGTGTGTTCCATGTTTTGGTCTTTTTTTGTCATATATCCATTATTCATGATGGTTCTGCCATAGACTTGAATAAATAAATACCAGAATATTCCAAAATACTCAACTGTCTGTCTTGGGAAAAAAAAAAAACCTCTCAAATGACTGAAACCCCAAAGGTCACAAGATGTTTCCCTTCATTTTGTCATTTGATCTAAGATATGCTGCTCTTAAAACACAAGCTACAAAAGTAGCTATTTAGAGACAAGACAGCCCAAATCTATCATTTCAAAGAGGAAATAAGTGGTGGGGACATTGCATTCTTAAACTGGAACTTTTTGTTTGTTTAAAACAATTCCACATGACAAGCCCTCAGTAAAAAGTCCCAGTCAGTGGCGGCAGGCCTAAAAGGCTGGCTCTGTGAGCACGTGTTTTTACCACCTCTGTAACCAGCATTCTTCTGTACACAGGGCAGTGATGCTTTCTCAAGTGCACTATGGAATGAAAGGAGGATGCCCCTCTGACTGGGTCTGGCCAATGAAGCCCAAACAGAAATGTCTGCTGAGGCTTCTGGAAAACCTTTGTAAAAACCTCATCCAGCAGAGCTTGGCCAGGGCTGAGCCAGTGAAGTGCTTGGTGCTTAAGCATGAAGACCTGGGTTTGGAATCCCAGCACCCACATCAAAGGAAGATGTGCAGTCATGGTAACCTTAGTGCTTCAGGATGCTTAGACAAGTGGGTTCTAGGGCCTTGTTGACCAGCCAGTCTAGCCAAGTTGATGAGATCCAACGAGAGACCCCATGTTTAAAACTAAGGTAAAGATGCCGAGGAGATGGCTTAGAAGTTAAAAGCACTTGTTGCTCTTCTAGCAGAGCTGGGTTTCAATTCCCAGAACCTACATGGCAGCTCATAACCTTCCGGGGAATCCAGTGCTCTCTCCTGGTCTCTCAGGGCACCAGGCACAGATGTGTGGTGTGGAAGGTCCTTCTGTGTATGTGCTGCTTTTATTGGTTAATGAATAAAGAAGTTGGCTTGACCTGTGATAGGGCAGAGTGGAGCTGGGTGGGGTGGGGGAACTGAAGCGAATGTTGGGAGAAAGAAGGCAGAGTCACGAGACACCATGTAACAGCCAGAGGGGAAAGACGCGAGCTGTCACAAACCTCATGGTAAAATACAAAATAACGGAAATGGGTTCATTCTAGATGTAAGAGCTAGTTAGCAATATGCCTAAGCTATTGGCCAAGCAGTCACTTAATTAATACAGTTTCTGTGTGGTTATTTCAAGTCTGGGCAGCGGGGAACAAACAAGCGGTCTCTGTCAACACATGTGGCACACAGACGTGTGTGTAGATAAAACTCCAATATACATAAAAAAATTTTTAATTAAATAAAAAATAAGGTGGAGGGTGATCAAGCTGGCCTTCTCACACGTGTGAACACTAGTCCACACACACATATGCACACACACAAGACTGCACTAGCCACTTCCCTTCCATTTTGTACTTCCTTCCTCTTCTGATTTGTCAATAATATGACAGCTAAGGTAAATCTGTCTTTCACCACTGTAAACACCTACATGAAAGTATGGCTTAGTTATCATCTCAGCCCTGGGAGGTTGTCTCCAAATAAGTCGGATAAAGTCTTTATTTGTGGAGCCTCTCTTTCTTGGGTATTAACAGCTTGTGAGCAAGCACATTTGCAACGGAGGGAAAGCTCGCTGTTCTCTGATAACAGTAATTTATTCTTTAGGAACTATAAAGTACCCAAAGAAAGATTTGTTTTTCAAATTCAATGAGGACTGCCTGAGAAATCTGATTTACAAATATGCCATGTGAACTGCCTTTTTTTGCTGTGTTTATAACAATATTGAACTCTTGTGGAAAAAAAAAGCAAAACTGAGATTTTTTTTTTCTTTTTCAAAGAAAATAAATATATCGTCTCGAGAGGATTAGCAGTGAGACTGTAGCACATGGCTGCTTTAGTTCTCTTCCTGCTAGGTTTAAACATCAAGGCACAACAAACACGTACTGATTTTATTCCAGGAGTGAGGTGGGAAGATTAAGAAAATGGGAACATATCTTAGACCAAATATAGGAAATTCCCAAGCTTTGTCACCCACTTCCTCTTCCCTTCAACCCTGAGAGGGTGGAGATTTTGGAAGAAAGCTCTTGTTTCTTCTAATTTTATAAAGAAAGTGCCATGGCTGGATCTTAAACTGGGAAGGAAAGCCCTGCTATCTAAACTAAGTTAATTTTCTTAAAAGGAAACAGCGTTATTAGCTACCAGCAAAGCTTACCTGGCATTTGAAAACTTAATATCACATGTTGAATGTTGGGCCTCTGCAAACCTGCCATACTGGGGTTCTCGCCCTCTGAGTGTTGGGCTCATGGCTGGACATTATAGGTATAGTTTAGGGCACAGGGTCCCTCAGGAGTCCTGCAGGAAGACCTTGAAAGACTCTCACCTCTCCTGCCCCACCCCCCACCTCTGCACTTGAATCTGAGGTGCTGGGAAGGTACAGTGAAGAGGTTCTTGGTAAGGGTTCAATGGTAGCAACTTTGCACTGCTCTAAGGAACAGCTAAGAAGAAGTGACTATATACTAAGATCATCCCCGTGGGCCAGCAAGATGATGCAACGGGTGAGCCCTTGGTACCAAGTTTGATACCCCGAGTTCAATCCTTGGGACTCACAGGGCAGCAGGAGAGAAGAAACTCTTGCTGGTTGTCCTTTGACCAGCCCCACACCTAGTCTGAGGGAACTCTTATGCACACACACATAAAGTAAATGTAATTTTAGAAGGTCTCTCCTCACACCAATTATAAATACAAACATACAGCTCAGTTCGTGGTTAACATGTTATTAATCTATTAACATCCTCACACACATTAAAATTGACTTGGGTTAGTAAATTAGAGCAGTAAATACTTGGGAGGTAAATGAGTAAATAAGAATCTAAAACTATCTGACTCTCTGGCTGCTGATTCTTCAAGGGCATTAATTAATAGTACAGCTCATGAACGTACATTCACCTTTCAGCAGGAGTTTAATCCATCACTCGATAGCTGCGTGGATGTGAGTACTTGTGTTTGTTCATAGAAAAGGAGTTGCTACCGCCCCAGGCAGTTGTCTCCATGACCACATAGGAAGTGAGAGTAGCTCAGAAAGCCACTGACCAGCCAGCCTAAGGCAAAAAAGAAGACAATCAGATTTTTCCTGAGATTCCCTTGGGCTATGAGAAAGCCTTCTGGGACTTCCTCAACTTTCACTGACTACTCTGGGCACTTTACAGGTCTGTTTACTTCAAAGCCTTAACTATCCACCTTCACAGTCCAAGAGCCTTCTCCAGGAAAATGTGGATTTGTTTTTTCCGAGCCAGAGTTTGTGCCGAATATTCATTTCTTATTCTTCTGGCTGAAGGTAGATGTGAAGAGCAGAAGAAGCCCTGAGTGAACAAGTCCTACATGAAGATGTCTGTTGATATGGACACAGCCATGTCAAACACCTGAGCCTCAGACTCACAGGAAAATGGCAGTCTTCTGCATTTATCCATCCAAGGCTCAGAGGGCTGACAAAGCCTTCCTCTGTGTGTACCGGGAATCTCCACCATAGCTTTCTCTCCCTGGATATCCACAGTATGGAGATTGCTTCCCTACAGAGACATCTCCTGCAGTGATTAGCTAAGCCAGACTCTTTGATCCAGGTGTCTATTATCAACCCTGCTTCCTTGTTTATCTGTGAGTAATAACAACACCAAGTATGCAGCTGGTGCAATAACCTCTCTGTTCCATGGTATATAAAAAACACACCGAGCTCTGGGATGCTACAGTGTCTCCATCAGAGAGCCCATTCCATCTGATCCTGGCTTTTCTGTGTGTCCGGGACTTTGTTTGTCTTTTCTTCATTCCTTCACTGTCCCAGGAACCGTGCTGGACATGGCACATAGACAAGGTAAAAGTCCCAAGAATGTCTTCCTGTTAGGCCCAGAGAAAGTCGAGTGTTTTTTCACACAAGCTCGAGAATCTGAGGATGAAGATACAATTCCAAGAAGCAAGCACTAGGTTCTGTGGGTAGAGGGATGATGACAGAGCTCAAAGGAAAACCTTCTGGTTCGAGGACAGCCCCAAGTGTTCCTCACTTGTTTGCTATGTCATTTAACCATGGCCAGAAAGCGATATCAGACTGGCAGTGGTCAGCACACTTGCTAAGCCTGCGCTGCTCTTCTATCTCGCAGAACCTGGGGAGTTTCCCTTCCCCATAGGAAGCCTCCTCGCATTTGACTAGTCCCGGGCTCTGGGTGTTCACAGCAAAAGCTTTTCTCCTTATGAAATGTCCTTAAGGGCAGGATCGACTGCTCAGAAGTAGGATGTGAAGGCAGCAATCACTTGCTACACGTTGTTGTCTGTCACCAGAGAAGAACCTCCTTTTTGAAATATTCTTGATGGAAGAGATCCTATCCGCCAGGCTTAGGAGGCATTTGGAGGCTTCTTCTAAGTCAAGAGACATCCAAGAATGAAGTCTGGAGGTGTCACAGAAGAGCGAGACTACAAAGAAAAGAAACCATCAGGAGGAAGGGACTTGAGAGGCCAAGAGCAAGGTCAGGGCTGCAGACTCTGGGAATGCCCGCAAGGACTAGTTTCAGCCTCAGAGGGATCATTTGTCAACTCAACTCAGCCTCAGAGCAATTAGCAATGGATGTGAACCTGAACCACTCTCTGGGCCATCTTAATGTGGCATGGGGAAATAACCCACGGCAGGACTTCAGACTGCTGGGTTTATCCACTGCAAAACCTTTGGACACAGTTGTTTGTTTATCTCCGAGTAAAACATGGTTTCGCCACACTGCAATTACTGACTTGCAAGTGTAGTGGACAGTTTCTTGGTTTTGGTTTTGCTTTGTTTTCCCTGGTTTGGGCTCATCTCAAAGAATCTCACAGAGAAACTGTAACTTACATTTTCTGATTCTGTTTTCTCTTTCTGAGACGGTAATTTTTTCTCATCTTAGCAAGGTTTTTTTTTTTTTTAACATCTTGCCCACATAGAGTAGATAAGTCATGAGTATTTGTTTCCCTCTCCTTTTTTTTTAATGTATTGAGTATATCCGGCAAGATGATAACCCCACGGGACACTAGAACATGGCTAAGCTATAATAGATATCTCCTGTATGGAAGCAAGGAAAGGATGGCTATGATGCTGCATGCCTTTGGCCTCAGAACTTGAGAGGTGGAGGCAAGAGGGGTCGATTTCAAGGTCATTCATCCTTAGCTGAATAATGTTAGACTGTTAAGCTGGCCAGCCAGATCTACCTGAGACTCTGTAACCCCATCCCCACCCCAACCCCAAGCACTCCAAAAAAAGACAAAGAAAAGACTTTTACAGTCTGAAGAGAAAACAGAGTATAAATGCAGCCTTCAAGAGCTATAGTTTTAAGCTGTGTTGTGGCACTTGCCTGAAATCCCAGCTCTTGGGGCAACAGAAACAAGGGGATCGAGGCCAACTTGGTCTACCTAGTGAGTTCCAGCCCAGCCAACAGTAGATAGTAAAAAAACTTGTCTTAAAAAAAATTTAATCACAATTTTGAAGAATTTTTAAGATATGAAAAAATTGATGAAAACAAAACTGAAGGCTAGGCAGTGTTGAAAACTTTATCGGAGCGGCAGTGGCGGCACTGCCTTTAATTCCAGCACTAGGGAAGCAGAGGCCAGTGGATCTCTGATAGGTACCAGGATAGGCACCAAAGGTACAGAGAAACCCTGTCTCAAAAAACACACAAACAAACAAAAACTTCATTGGCAAATCCCCAATTATATAGTATATATATATAATTTTTTTTTTTTTTTGGTTTTTCGAGACAGGGTTTCTCTGTGGTTTTGGAGCCTGTCCTGGAACTAGCTCTGTAGACCAGGCTGGCCTCGAACTCACAGAGATCCGCCTGCCTCTGCCTCCCGAGTGCTGGGATTAAAGGCGTGTGCCACCACCGCCCGGCTTATATAAAATTATATACACTCTTTTTTAACCAATGTATTAGGTATGTTTCTAGTTGCTATAAAAATATACTTGAAAAACTAACTTAAAGAAGGAAGAAGTTTATTTTGGCTTAAAGTTGATAATGGTGAGGAATGTGCGGTGGCAGGGATGTGAGGTGAGTGGTCACATGCATGGGGGTCAGGAAGCAGACGAATGAATGTTGGTATTCCTTTACGCTTAGTTTCTTACTGAGTCAGAAAAACAGCCCATGCAATGGGTGTATTTCTAGAGTGGGTGTTCCCTCTTCAACTAAATAATCTAGAAACCCCCTTTAGATAGTCCCAAAGATTTGTCACCGAGATGATTCTAGATCTGTCACGGTGACAATCGAAATTAGCCATTGGGGCTGGAGAAATGTCTCAGCAGTTAAGAGCACTCTCTGCTCTTGCAGAGGATGTGGGTTAGGCCTCCAGCACCTACATGACAGCTCCCATCTGAATGTAATTCCAGCTCCAAGGGATCCAACGGTATCTTCTAACCTCCACCAGCACAGTGTGTGTGTGGTATAAATGCATGCCTGCAGGCAAAACATCCATGCACATAAAATTAAAAATTTGATAATAAGAGAAATATGTGCCATCACAACTAAGTATGCACTGGACTCCTAAGCCCTGCCAGGCTGCCTAGAAGACATGTTTTGTGCGTCAATCCTTAGTCTAAATAACATCATCTCAGAGGCTCAAACTTGCAACAACAGAGTATGTGGCAAGCCACTGTAGTCCCAGCACTTAGAAGGTGGTGAGGCCAGCCAGGGCTGCATAATGAGACCTCATCTTTTAAGAAAGAAAGAAAGAAAGAAAGAAAGAAAGAAAAAAAAGAAAGAAAGAAAGGAAGGAAGGAAGGAAGGAAGGAGAGAAAGAAGGAAGGAAGAGGGCTGGAGAAGTAACCCAGCTGGTAAAATGCCTTCCTAGAACAAACCGTGTCTTGTCTTTGATTCCCAACACCACATAGAACCGAGCGGGTGGTGAATACCTGTAATCCCACCAGTTGAGGGGATCAGGAATTCAGGGCCAGCCTCAGCTACTTAACAAGTTTGAGTTAAACCTGGGCTACAGAGTAAGACAGTTTCAAAGAAATAGCTAGAGAAAAGAGAGAAAATAATGCTAATAAATTTTAAAAGAAAGCAAAGCAAGATGTCTCATCCTAGCCTGAGCCACAGGGTAAGATGCTGGCTCAAAACAAACAAACAAATGAAAAACAAAAAACCCAGTTACTCTACCTACTGCCCAGCCCACTCAACAAACTATTTTTCCATTCTCTCCTGAAGGGTGAAATCATTTACCACACAAACCAAACAAGCCAGGTATGGTGGTGGCAAACTCCTGGAAAGCCCCCTTAGCCCCATGGCAATTTGAAGGCCAGCCTGGGCAACTTGAGAGGCTATCCTCCCAAAACCAAAAGACAACAATTCTAAAACAAAACAGTTAACAAAGACAAAAACGGACTGAGATCTACTGTGAGGTTCCAGAATCGGTGAAGAAAGCCTCGGAGGTCGGTTAGGAGTTCAGCCATGCTCTTCTAAGAAGGCCACCACAAAGAGCACAAAGCCATCTCTCAGTTGCATCCTCTTTGCTTTATGCGTTCATCACATCGACTCTCAGACGCATCTATTTCCTTTTAAGAAGGAAATACTCTTTCCAGAGACACCCAGTCACCTCCCGCCCCTGGACATCTATGTCACCTCCCGTCCTTGGACATCTATGTCATCATATTTTCCCTCCTTACTCACCTGTTCATTGAGACAGGACTTACTGTGCTGTCAAGCTAGCCTTGGACTTGTGACCCTCTTGCCTCGGCTTCCTAGTTCTTGGGACTACAGGAGGATGTGGGTCACCACAGTTCACTAGCAAATAAAATTTTAGTTTGAATGCTTTTTAAAAATCAGTTTAATGGTTATTTTCCCTGGATGGCCTTGATAGTACTGAAACGCGGTAGGCTTCGTTTGGGTTGTACACTTTCTAACCTCTCATATAGAGACTGCCCTGGGGGACTTTTGCCAGATAGAAAGGATGGAAGGCCTCAGTGTGTCATGAGTCATAGCTAATTTAAGATCACTGGATCCTAGAAATTCTGGATTGGCCTAAACAACACTAGCTTTTACCCAAGAACAAAAATTAAGCAGTAACTTTTAAGCCAAAACTGAGGAAAAAATCGTTTTCCAACAAATTTTCCTTGTTGAAAAAGCATTTCACAACTTTTTCGTTCTAAAACCGAGCAAGCAGAAATAACACTCTCTGATGCATGCCGTTACAAATGGTGTAACTACCAAGATACCAAGGAAGTCAGAGGATATCAATGAACATATAAATATATAAATATCCTTGATACCGAATAAAGTCCTTCGAGAGGAAAGTCTCAGTTGAAGAACAGCCTAAGTCAGATCAGCATGTCTGTGGGGGTTGTTGAGTAGTCCTGAATTGTACGAGAGAGCTTGCTGAGTATGAGCTAGCATGGGATCTAGCTACAAGCAGAATTCTCCCAGGGTCCTGCTCTACTTCTTTGGCTATCAAGTGAGTTCCTTGGTCAGAGGTAATGCTGGACAAAACAGCTACCAGGCTTGCCTTCGTATTCTTCCTTTGAGTTCCTGCCTTGATTTCCATCAGTGATGGATTATGACCTGGAAGTGTAAGCCATATAACCCTTTCCTCCCCTAAGCTGCCCTTGGTCAGGGTATTTTCAAAGGTCTGCTTATCTCCACATTATTGTGAGCTGATCGGTTATAATTATTAGAAAATAAGAACATAATATACTTCAATTAGCAATTATTTCAATAACAAACATATTATTATATCCCCAGCAATGTACTGGGTCAACTAAATCTATCTATAAATAGAAGCTCTTACCTATTATCATTTATGCTATAGATTTACATTAAGTATTAAATGGAGAATGATATCTAAGCACCATATCACAACAAAATTGGTCTGGAAAGTACCAATCAGTTGTAGAGCATTTCCCTGGCAGGTATAGGCACTGAGTTTAACCCCAGCACTACAAAAACATAAAACAAAATACATTTCAGTCTATTGTTTGAGCTTAGGTTGTAACTTAGCTGTAGAGTGCTTATCCAATGTAAAAGCCCTGGATTGGATCTCCAGCATTACTGGGGGGGTTCCCTAATAAGTATTTTAAAACATTAATTTTACATTAAAAAAATAAACTAATAAAGAAGCCAGAAGTTGTGCCAAAATGGAAAACCAGCTATACCAGCTTCTAGATTTATGGTTGACAAGCTCCCTGGAAGTTGTCTACTTCCTTTGAGTCTTAGTTGTTATGGAAAGTACTCTTATTCTCACTGGGCATATTAGCAACAGAAAATGAGGTCAGAGGACTGGAGGGGCACAGACAGAGTTCATATAAAGTGAAGCCCTGTAGACTAGATTGGATTATTGCCTACATTTAATTTCCCCATCCCTCAGCCACATAAATCTAACAACACAAGGGTAGTGTGGTATGCTTCCCCCTCCACTGATGTTGACCCACATAACTTGCTCTGGGCAGGATAATATAACACAAACAAAGAAAGGATTCAAAGGTCCTCTTGTCTTTGGCTCAACCTCTAACATCCTGAAATTACCCTGAAGAGAGTTTGTGCCAACCAGCAGCCATCCCTTCAGCCTGGACCCGAGATGAGATATACACAGAGAACCTTACATCCGACAAAAGACTAAAATGGAGCCAAGATGACATGTCTCATGACACAGAGCTGACTCAGATGACTCCAGACCTGTGTGCAAAAGAACAAGTCACTCGTGTTGAAATATACTCAGGATTTGGGGGAACTGTACGCATGATTAATAAATAATTTAAATTAATAAATAATTTAAATATCACATGTGTTCACATTAGTAGATCCAGTTGATGCTATAACAACCAATAAATTACAAGGACTTTATGTAATTGTACACAGAGATTCTAACTGGTTCTGCATTTTATTAGTCATTGATCTATCTACCTCCTAATCTATTGCTCTATTATCTATCTACCTATGTACCTACTTATCTATTTATCTGTCTACCTACTTATCTGTCTTCCTATCATCTCTCTACCTGTCATCTATATATCCATCTACCTACTTATCTATCTACCTACTATGTAACTATCTAACTAACTTGGTATGAGATACTGGTCTGTATTCTGTCAATTATATTTTAAATAAATGCTGATTGGCCAGTGACCAGGCAGGAAGTATAGGCAGGACAACCAGGCAGGAAGTAGAGGTGGGTCAATGAGAACAGGAGAATTCTGGGAAGAGGATGCAGTCCTGTCCCAGCCACAGAAGAAGCAAGACGTGACTGCCCCACCAAATAACGTACAGAGCCACGTGGCTAACATAGACAAGAATAATGGACTAATACAAGTTATAAGAGTTAATAAGAAGCTGGGCGATGGTGGCGCACTCCTTTAATCCCAGCACTTGGGAGGCAGAGGCAGGTGGATCTCTGTGAGTTCGAGGCCAGCCTGGTCTACAAGAGCTAGTTCCAGGACAGGCTCCAAAGCAACAGAGAAACCCTGTCTCGAAAAACAAAGAGTTAATAAGAAGCCTGAGCTAATGGGCTCATCAGTTTATAACTAATGTAAACTTCTGTGTGATTTCTTTGGGATTTAACAACTGTGGGAACCAGGCAGGATCAGAAAACTCAGACAACACTGTCTAACCCTACCTGCCTCGAGTGTTGAGGATGAAGCCTAAGATCTGTGTATGCCAAACAGGTGCTCATAGCTGAGCTCCATCCTCACTCCATCCTTTTTGTGTTTAATTTTGAGACACAGCCCTAGCTAAGGTGTTCAGACTGACTTTGAATTAGCTCTGTAACCTAGGTTGACCTTTGAGCTTTTTAACCTGCTTCAGTCTCCAGCTTAGCTAGGGTTACGGACCAATACCACCCCATCCAGTTTAGCTAAAATTCTAGCAGAAGTCTTAAGAAGCTGGTTGAGAATGATTGCTCTGTAAGCATAAGGAGCCAAAACCTGAATTAGAATCCTCCAGCAACCATGCGAAAAGTCATGCATGGCTATGCATGCTCATTACCCCAGTATTGGGAAACAGAGATGGGTGGATCCTGAGAGCTCACTGCCTGACCAGCCTAGACAAAGTGGAGAGCCACCAGTTCTGTGAGAGACTGTCTCAAAGCAATAAGCAAGGAGTCATAGAAGAAGACCCCTGATAATTTGTTCTGGCCTCTGACTGTTCAGAGTAGAGGCTCATGCATTTGCACACTCTTGTGTATGAAACACACACACACACAAATCTCTAATAGAAGCAATGAACCACGCTGTTGCAGAGTGCCTACACATGGGTGGGAGTAGCAGAAAGTAGAGAAACAGGCTGTCATTGAATGCACAGTCTCGTCTGTCAGAGCCTTGCCCATGACACTACTGAGAGCTGGCATGTCCCAACAGCCAATGGACAGTCATCACTCAAGAGTTCTTTTCCTCTTACAAACACTAAGCTTCTTTCTCTATTCACAGCTGAGCGCGTTCTCATAGACCATTTGACATGAGTCATTTAATGTAAGAGTACCTTAACCTGATACCAGCAGAATTTGAAGGGCAAGCACAATGATGCTCGTCTGGTTGAGCTCCTGAGAAAGGTCCAGAAGAACGCTTATGTCAAGCACACCCCAGAAACAGACGAAATGTTGTCACAAGGAACATTGTGCGTAGAGGTTTTGTGACAGCTTCCAATGACGCATTAATCAGCACACAGCTCATATGTAGGACACAAAAGCAGAAAGAAGGACCTGCAACAGATTAGCTGCATTCACACTGGGAGAAACTTGACTTCAGGAAGTAGAACACCACCTGCTGTGTTATTATTGGTTTAAACTTGTTTGATTCCATAGTTTCATTAGAATCTAAATTGTTTCGGTATTTGTATTGGGAGGTTCTCATGCAACCCAGGTCAGCTTCAAACTCCCTAGAGTAGAGGATGACTTTGAAATTCTAATCCTCCTACTCCAATTTCACAAGTAATGGTATTATAGGCTTGAGTCTGGCATATGCAATACTGGGGACCGAACCCGAACTTAGAACTTTTATGCATGCTAGGCAATCGCTTAGTCAAATGAACTACAACCCTAGCCCTAAAGTTTCTTGTTGTTGTTTTTATAAGGATTTTTCCATAATAATCTAAATTTACCGAACTACTGATGCTAAGTTAAACAACATTGCCCCATCTTAATTGAGGCTTTTAGTTTACATTTGGTTACCTCAAAGTAGCTGTAATATTACGTTGGTCAGTTTAAATACTGTGGCTCATTGTTGGACGGGCAAACAATCTTTACTCCAAAATGTTAAAGCCTAACAAAGAAATAAGACTTTATTGTTAAATAAAGCGGCAGTGGTTACTGCAATAGGGGCCTTGTGACCAATACCACTGGATCAAAACGAATTTCCCACACGCACGTCCACGGGACTTGTCCATCATGTACCATTTCAACCAAAGCATCATGTGTGTAAATGACCATAAATGGCAAAAGTCTGAAAAGCTGCATGTTTGGTATTGTAGGCACTGTGCCCCACATAAACAAGAAACCTGGCCATTGCCTTCCCGGCAGCTTTTAAAGGAAACAACTTTAATAAAAGATATACTGAAAGGGCTGTATGCTTTCATTTTGGTTTCTGTAGTTAGCTTTCTTATGTTAATGGATAAAGAACTTGAGCGTCATTGTGGCGTATACATATGTGTCACATGTATGTCATTGTGCCTTCTTGCGACCTTTCACTTCCCACACTGTCCTTTCCAGCCCTAAGCTGGCTCCATTTCTTCCTCCAGCTAGGCCCCCACTTCCGCAATCTATCACCTTACTTCCTATCTCAGGAGGCTTATAACCTAAAGAGAAGATCACTGTTGTCCCAGGCTTTTGAAAATTTAAAACAAACCTGATAGCTATGTTAATCAGACTGCTTATTTTTGTACATTGTAACAAAAATGACCTGTATTTTTGTAATTATCTTTTAAAATCCTTTATTTCTTTCCTGACCACCTCATACATAGAAACAATGTAAGTTGAGTTATTCCATCCCTTCCCCTCTCCTCTCCCTCCCTCCTGACACCCCCAACACATCCCCTCACCCTGGTGTCTTTTTGTTGTTGTTGTAACCTGCTGGGTCCATTTAGCGCCCGCCTGCTGAAATAGTGACTGATCCTGTTGGCTTGAACTTGCAGAGGTCCCTTAAGCACAGTGAATTCGTGAGTGCAACAGTCAATGTCACATCCAGGAGATGGTGTTTCACAGGACTCCTTCCCATCCTCCGGTCTTTTATTGGCTCTCATCTTCCGTGATGAAGAGCCCCTCCAGCCTTGGGTGAATTCATATAATTGTCCTGTTTAGGGCCGAGCACCCACACGCTGCTTATCTTCCGTACTACTGAAGAGTGGACTGCATGAAACCGCTGCCCACTGCCGAAGCTCCTCTGGCCAAGGTCGAGAGCAGCACTAACTGGTGAAGTGTGGGCACTGCTCTACTGAGTTGAAAGGTGAAGTTCTCAGACCTCTCTGGCTCTGGCGAGTTCCACATGGTGCTGGGCACAGATGGGTCAAGTAGGAGCTGTTGGCATCGGTAGCCTCAGTGTTCTTGGGGTTCTGGCCAACTTGGGAGGGGCAGGTCAGGTGTTAAGGTTTTTTCTAGCAGTTTCCTTGGAATCCTAAACTCCATTGTGACTTCTTGGTCCTGTAGGTTGGGCATATGTGAGAAGCATCTCCTTTGCTGTATTTTTAAAAAATTATCCAATAAAAAATCGGGTGGTGATGCACGCCTTTAATTAACCCAGCACTCAGGACACAGAGGCAGGCAGATCTCTGTGAGTTTAAGTCCAGCCTGGTCTACAGAGCAAGTTCCAGGAAAGGCTCCAAAGCTGCAGAGAAGTCCTGTCTTGAAAAACAAACAAACAAACAAGTAAATAAACAAATAAAAATAAAAATTATCAAAGAAGTAAAGTCATTTGGAGTAGTCTATGTAGAAACTCTTTGGGTTTTCTTTTATTAAGCTAAATAACAGTTCTTTTAGGGTTTGCCATTGCACTTCCCAATGCAAAGTCAGGGATATATCAGCATACACTACACCATTTTCATCCATGTAGATTCGTGAATAAAGAATGTCTCTCTGTTTTTACCAGTTGCAAACTCTAGAATGATCACATAAGTAAAAATCGCTCTTGAGAGGTAGGAAAATGATCAGAATGTATAAGCTAATGTTATGACTTTCATTTGCCTCTTAAAGATACCACCACAGAGAGAGCATAAGACAGCTCAGCAGGTAAAGGTGCTTATTGCCAAGTTTGAGGACCTGAGTTCCATCCCAAGACTGCACATGGTGGAACCAACTCCCGCAATGGTCCTCTAACCTCTGCATGCCCACAACAGAACACATACGTCCTCTGCCTCGGTGCTGGACAATACATGTGTTTTAAAGTTATAAGGGCAGCATCACATGAGAGATTATTTATGACCTTGGTTGGCCAAACAGAGTTAGAATGTTGGCCAAAGCTCTTCGGTTCTGGCTCAGAGCCACAAGGTGTTTATTATGTTAAAGCAGCTGACATGATGAGGTTTTGTGGGCCTGATGTTTTTCTCATTTGCTATGTTAGGTCGTAAAAGGTCTCATTAATGGTTTGCGTTTTATTTTATTTTCAGAAGATTCTAAGAATGCACAGTTGTTCCATTGTCTTGCTAGACTTGGACTTTGCTCCTTTTCTACAGATTTTCCAGGTCAAGCTTACTCCCAGCTGGAACCATGGGTACATCGTTAGTGTCTGTAACTGAAGACCCCGACTTCCTGTCTGTCACTAATTGTGGGCTGGGCTAGGATGAAACAAGCTAAAGTAAATCCATGTCTACTTTCACATACAAATCCCTTGTCACTATAAACTTTCCCCTTTTGCAGTACCCAAGGTCTCAAACACACACCACTGTGCATCTATTACAACCCATGCTTGATAAGAATCTTCTGTAGGGCTGGAGAGATGGCTCAACAGCTAAGAGCACTGGTTGCTCTTCCAAAGGACCTGGGTTCAATTCCCAGAACCCACATGGCAACCCTATATCTATAACTTCAGTTCCCAAGAATTCAACACCCTCACACAGATATACATGCAGACAAAACACCAACACTATAAAATATAAATAAGTAAATAATAAAAAGAATCATCTGTGATAAGATTGGTTTTTGTTAACCCAAATTCCTTGAAGAAACAGAATTGCCAGAGCCAACTCGCCAAAGTCTAGTGAGCCAAGAACAATGAAGGTACACTCACACAGGAGGTGAATTTTGAAACCTAGCATCTCTTACCAGGTCCTTGCTGCCAGCATCATCCTGCTCTCCCTTCAGGAAGCTGCTTCTGGAGCCAAGATCCTGCCACTCTAACTTTTATATGCACAACTCTTGATGAGATGTTCTAAAACCCAACCTTCACCTTTTAAAACTAATTTTATGTGTGTGTATTTGTGTGTGTGTGTGTGTGTGTGTGTGTGTGTGTGTGTGTGTGTGTGCAAGCTAGTGCCACTCCTCAGGTGCCAACTAGTTAGTCAGGCTGTCTCCACCCTCTATGTTGTTTTTTTTTCCCTTTAGTGAATATAACCAATGTATGATGTGGTTATATTCACGGACTGCCCAAGCCTCACAACTGTCCCCCACATTCAGTGGGCCTCGTTTGGACCTATGCAGGTTCCCTGCTATCTAGCTCAGGTCAGCTGTTTCTGTGGGTATCCCCATCATGGTCTTGACCCCTTTATTCACATTATCTCTCCTCCTTTTCTTGAGCTGGTCTCAGGTAGCTCAACCCAGTGCTTCTGCAGATCTCTGTATCTGCTTCCATCACTGCTGGTTGAAGGTTCTATGATGACAATTAAGGTAGTCACCAGTCTGATTACAGGGGAAGACCAATTTAGGCATCCTCTCCACTGTTGCTTAGAGTCTTAGTTGGGGTCATCCTTGAGGATTCCTGGGAATTTCCCTAGTGCTATGTTTTCTTGATAGCCCTTTAATGGTTCCCTCAATCAAGGTATGTCTTTCCTTTCTCTCCCTCATGTCCTTCCCCCTTCTTGAGCATCCCATTCCCTCATGTTCTCCTCCACCCTTCTCTTCTCCCCTCCCCTCCTCCCCTTCCTTCTCACCCTCTCCAATTTTCTCAGGAGGTCTTATCTGTTTCCCCTTCCCAGGGGGATCTATGTATGTCTCTCTTAGGGTTCTCCTTGTTACCTAGCTTCTCTGGGATTGTAGACTATAGGCTAGCTATCCTTTGCTTTATGTGCAATATCCACTTATGAGTGAGTCTATAACATGTTTGTATATCTGGCCCTGAATTACCTCACTCAGTATGGTTTTTCCTAGTACCATCCATTTGCATGCAAATTTCAAGATATCATTGTTAAACACAGGAAAAAATTATTTTATTTAAATTTTTATCTATATGTGTATTTATACTACAAATAATAAAATATTTTTTTCAAGCCTTGGCTGGGGGGTGTTTGGCATAACAAATTTGATCCAGGAGCTCCAAAATGTGAAAAAAAATTCTTGGCTCTGCCTTTTATTGAATCAGTTTCATTCTTAAGTTCATACTTAAGATTCTGTCATCTCTAGGCTCATCTCCTCACTGTGCCTTTTGAGAAATAGTTCTAGCCATTGAAACATTCTAACATTCTAACTTGTCCTTTAGACAAGTGACATTTTTTCCCTCCAAGACAGGGTTTCTCAGTAGCTATGGAGCCTGTCCTAGAACTCGCTCTGTAGACCAGGCTGACCTCGAACTCACAGGGATCCACCTGCCTCTGCCTCCTGAGTGCTGGGATTAAAGGCATTTGGCACCATCATCCAGCAGAACAGCCTTATGCAAAAAGGTAAACAACTCAAAATAGCTTCAGGAAGTCCCTGAAACTGATCAGATTCACTAGGCCCCTTTGTGACAGAAAGCAGAGCTGAGATTCTGGAAAGATTCTCGGACAACCCATGCTGCATCAGAGGAGCAAAAGCTGCAAAAGTGACTCTGAGACCAGACCACCTGCTTGGGAGAAGCAGAAACGGGCTGAGTTTTCTGGAAGAGGTTTGGGCCATTTGGAAAGGACTCTCTCCAACATGTTGAGCTGCCTGCAGTGTATTTCAGGTTTTCCAACCTTTGTGGGCTGTCACCCTTGCTAGAGTGGGCTTTAGTCAGATGCAGCTGTTGTGAGTAATTTTCCCTTCTGTGAGTAACCCCTCACCCACATTCCAGTAAGTAACCCCAATAAAACTCACTGGCCATTGGTGATATCTGTACTTTGGTCTGTTGTGGGCTCCCTGTCTGGGGTGAGATGTGTGTGTTGTGTCTCCCAGGAAAAGTTTTGTCACACAACAATGCTACATCTTCTTTCAGAAAGAGGAAAGGGAAACCCACATAACTGACACTACAATCTAGCCAACCACTGTAGCCATGTCTTGCTGTTGCAACCCTGCCACACCTAAGGCCTGACAGTGAGCAGTGATAAAGAGCCATGGAATGAGACTCTTGCTAGGGCCGGGCGATGGTGGCGTATGCCTTTAATCCCAGCACTCTGGAGTCAGAGGCAGACGGATCTCTGTGAGTTTGGGACCAGCCTGGTCTACAGAGCTAGTTTCAGGACAGGCTCCAAAGCCACAGAGAAACCCTGTCTCGAAAAAACAAAACAGGGCTGGAGAGATGGCTCAGAGGTTAAGAGCACTGCCTGCTCTTCCAGAGGTCCTGAGTTCAATTCCCAGCAACCACATGGTGGCTCACAACCATCTGTACTGAGATCTGGCGCCCTCCTCTGGTGTGCAGGCATACATCGAGGCAGAATGTTGTGTACATAATAAATGAATAAAAAAAAAAGAAAAAAGAAAAACCAAAACAAAACAAAACAAGAAAAAAAAAAAGACTCTTGCTAGGAAAGCAGGGTCCTTGAGCAAAACAGGATGGTTTCGAATGGACAAGGATCTCTTCCACATCCCTTCCAATATGAGCTGGTAAACTATGGCCCACGAACCATCTACTGGGGGTTGTTTCTCTTTTCATTTGAGACCATGTGTCTTAAGCTAGCCTGGAACTTACTATGTAGCCTAGACTGGCCTTGAATTTATGGCAATCCTCCTGCCTCAAACTCTGGAGTGCTTGGATTACAGGTATATGTCATTCTACCCATCTTCCTTCCATCTAGAAATTCTGAGGGTTGGGCTGGTGAGATGGCTCAGTGGTCAAGAGCACTGCCTGCTCTTCCAGAGGTCCTGAGTTCAATTCC
>NC_022030.1:8828909-8832705 GCF_000317375.1 Microtus ochrogaster
GGAGAGGACACAGTTCTATCCCTAACACCATGAGTCTCGGAGAGAGAGGACACAGTTCTATCCCTGTAGCAATCTTGGGCAGCTTCCAGATTCTGAAGCTATCTGCTCATCATGTTTTCCCGAGATCCCATCTGTCCTGACCACCATCGCCAGGTCATTTTAGTTACTTTTCAGACCTCTATGACCTGATTAAGAAGCAAATATTGGAGAGAGATTATCTTCTTCTGCAGTTTGAGGGTTCAGTCCACCATGGTGGGGGAGCGTGACAAGAATGGCTGTCGGCTCTAGTGGCTGACATGAGGTTTCTTGTCCACACCTGCATCGATCAGGACATCAACAGAAGATTGGAAGTGGGGTTGCCCTATAATCCTCAAAGCCCATGCCTCCGTGACCCATTTCTGTCAGCTAGGCCCACCTCCTAAAGGCCACAAAAATCTTCCAATCAGATGGGAACCAAGTTTTCATACACATGAGCCTACAGGGGACACCTCACAGTCAATCAATAGCATAGACCTTGCTGAAGAAGGTCTCTTTGCTTTTAATCCAAAGGTCTTCATAACTCAGCATGTTTGACATAAGGGTTGAGTAAAATTTATGTATGTCCATTGAGCAGCCATATTTTAAATTAAGCTTGCATATTTGTAAAGGCTCTTGACTTAAACAAATGTTTTGGATTATTACAAAAGATAATTATTTAAACTAGACATACCCTGTTGATAGCTGAAATCAAAATGTGATGACCAGTCTGGGCCTAGTGATGGGCCTCTATAATCCCAGCACTTAGGAGGCAGAAACAGGTGGACCTCCGAGTTTTGAGGCCAGTCTGGTCTACAGAACAAGTCTGAGGACAGCCACAGGTACATAGGAAAACCCTGGCACAAAATAGATAGATAGATGATAGATAGATAGATAGATAGATAGATAGATAGATAGATAGATAGATAGATAGATAGACAGACAATAACAAAACCCAGAAATAAACAGCAATGAACTGTGATGGCCAACAGTAATCACACCAAGTATCAGTCAACGTTTACTGTAACCCTGCAATAAAAACTTCAATAAACATGCTTTTATATAGCTTTTACCTAAACAGATTGCAGGTGGACAAAATTGTGGCTTCTTAAACTTTTTCCACTTTCAACCCTTTTTTCACCAATAAAGTTTTCACAAGTTTAGGTATATAATATGTTAGTTATTTTTTTCACATTGCTGTGTCAAAATACGTACCAAAGGTAGTATAAAGAAGAAAGGGTTTGCCTGTGGTCCCAGCTACTCGGGAAGCTAAGGCAGAGGATTGCTTGCGTCCAGGAGTGTTCTGTACCGATGATGTGTCCACACTAAATGATGTATCATTGTGGTGACCCCCCAGGAGCCAGGGGCCATCAGGTTGCCTAAGGAGGTGTGAACTGACCCAAGTTGGAAATCATTGTGATCAAGAAGGAAGGGTCCATTTTCACTCACAGTTAGAGGTAGCATGTCAACACAGAGGGGTGTTGAAATTACATTTCAATTGGCTTGGATTTATTTATTTTGCTTTTATGCTTATGAGTGTTTGGACTGTACATATGTATGGTACAACACACGTGTGTGGTGCCCTCAGATGCCAGAGGGGGCATCATTAGATCCCCTGGATCTGGAGTTACAGGTGGCTGTGAGCCATCATATGGGGGCCGAGATTGAACCTGGGTCCTCTGGAACAGCAGTTTGTCATTCTTAACTTCTGAGCCACCCCTCCAACTCCAATTTTAAAATCTTGGTAAAAGAAAAAGATATCACATATCATCTGCCCATCATTTCAAGGACCACTATGAAAACAGAAAGTATAAAGGGACTCCCAAATACAAGCTGTCCTCTCTCAGTTCTGGGTCCATTAAGTATACAACATGAGACAACTCTGACCTATGTCACCCCATACCACAAAGCCAATGCTAGAGAAACCCTTCATCATAACAACAAAACTCCAAACAGAACAAAACAAAAACACACAAGGATGCTGGGCATGGTGGGCCCATGCCTTTGTCCCCAGCACTCAGGAGGCAGAAGCAGGTGGATCTCTGAGTTCAAGGCCAGCCTGGTCTACAAAGAGAGTTCCAGAACAGCCAAGGCTATACAGAGAAACCCTGTCTAAAAAAACAAGCAAACAAAAAATACACTCATGACCTTTGAGCTCAAAGGAGTGTTAAGGAAAGACTAAAACATTTAAAAAGAATTCCTACAAACCTAAGAAAAATAAACCTCATATAACTCAATTTTTAAAAATGTCCTCCAACTCCTTTTCATGAGGATTAAAACAATGAAGAAATGGACACAAAAAAAGGCAGTTTCTGTTATTCATAGCATTAGCGTTCTCTAGGGGACCAGGAGGGATTTATTAGATTGGCTTACAGAACTGGAGACTGGGTGGTCCAGAAATGGCCGTCTCCAGCGGGAGAGGCAGAGAACCTGGCAGCTTCTCAATTCAAGGAGCTAGATGGGGAAGGCTGAGCAAGAGGAACCAGTGGTGCTTTCCCCATCCAAGGCTCAAGGCCTAGAAGTGCTCTGGGGAGTCGCTGGCTTGAGTTCTTTTGAGAAACAGAAGAAGCTGGAATCTGGTGTCCATGGGGTCACATGGCAATGGACAAACTCGTTAGGAAGAGTGTGCATGCTCAGGATGACTCCCCTTCTTCCTCTAGTGTTTTCCACTCATCTTCCAGCATGCTGGATGGTACTCTACATATTCAGGGCAGGACTTCAATTCTGATGCTGTCCCATGTGGCAGTCATCTCTGGGAATGCCCAGAAGTGTATGTTGCTAATGTGTTAGTTGTCTCGCATCCAATAAAGTTGATGATCAAAATTAAGCATCACATTCATCATAGAAATACATATTAAAGGGGGCTGGAGAGATGGCTCAGAGGTTAGTAGCACTGCCTGTTCTTCCGAAGGTCCTGAGTGCAATTCCCAGCAACCACATGGTGGCTCACAACCATCTGTAATGAGATCTGGTGCAGAATACAGTATATATAATAAATAAATAAATCTAAAAAAAAGAAAGAAATACATATTAAAATGTAGTTGGGCCTTGGTATGGTGATATACACCTGTAGTCAGGCACTTGGGAGGCTAAAGCAGGGAAGGTGGAGACAGGAGGATGACTACAAATTTAAGATAAACCTGGCTACAGACCCAGTCTTAGACAAAGAAACAAACAGAATATAAACCATGAATACTTTTAAATTTGATGAATTTATAGGATAGCATTCTAATAATTGTGCTATAGTGGTAGGAAAGGTTTATGATGTGGGGGGGGGCATGAAAGCATTGTGGATTGCCAGAGTGTTACAACTTACATTATGAGGAGCACGCAAACACACACACACATACACACACACACACACACACACACACACACACTAAATGGACACGAAGCTCGCATATCAACAATGGACACCGAGCTCTGCAATTTTTTGCATGGCAACTTTGTGTATGTAAATTATACCTTGAAAATAAAAGTAAGGAAAAAAAGAAAAAAAACATGAACAAAAAAACTAAGCTAAATTTTTTAGCTATAGAGCAAATCATGCTGGAAAAATAACACCAGATTTTAATTTAATCTGAAGCCTCGCAAAGCTGCAAAGGAAGCACACTGTAATTAATGTGTGTTCAAAACATTTGCACACCTAAAATACCACTGGAGATGTGTATGGATGTGTGACAGATATGCATGGATGCATGACATATATGCATGGATGCATGACATATATGCATGGATGTATGACAGATATGCATGGATGCATGACATATATGCATGGATG
>NC_022030.1:8832990-8835528 GCF_000317375.1 Microtus ochrogaster
TAAGCGCACCTTGGGGTGCTATACACAGATGATTAGAAATGGGCTAAATTAATATGTGAGAATTAGCCTAGAAGAGAATGGGACAAGCAGTGATTAAAAGAATACAGTGTCCGTGTAATTATTTCGGGGCATAGGCTAGCCAAGCGGCTGGGGTGCTGGGGACGCAGCCCCGCTGCACCTATTTCAACATGGATATATGACAGATATGCATGGATGTATGACAGATATGCATGGATTATGACAGATATGCATGGATGCATGGCAGGATGTGAGAAATCCAGGGATAACACAGGAGAACAGATGACATATGAAAAGGTAATTATCACATGCCAAGAAATACAGTTTACCCACATGATGTGAGGTCATGTGAGTAAACAAATAAGCAAATAAAACCCACCAATCACCAAAATTCAAAGAGAAAATTACTGAAAAAAACCAAAGTATTCTGATCGCTAATATAAAATGGATATATATATATCCATTTTATATTAAAAAAACAACAGATTTTTTTTAAATGGACAAAATCCCAAAGCAGCCAATTAGTGAGAGAAGACTTATAAAGAAGCAACAAGAAAATGCTTAAACCCACAGTTATTACAAAGTCAACATTTATTATTGTTCAATGAGGGAAAAGTCAAACTTCTCAAACATTGCCACTGGAGGGGGTGAGATGAGGGAGAAGTTTCTGTGGAGGAATTTGGCACATGTACAAAATGCCATGAGAAGTGAGCTCGCTCTACAAATCCTTGGCAGGCCGCCATGTCTGCAAATGCACCTTCAGGAAGTAATAGCAGTATGGAGGGAGGTAGCTACAAGGATGGTTATTGTCCCGTGTATGGCAGTTGAAAAGGGAGAGGAACGGGTGACTAGATATTACTGAAGTAAAACATATTCATATTACATAATAGGTTCATGTTACATAATAGAATGCTGTCAGTGGGGAATTACCAAGAGCCTGCAAATATGTTTTAAATATAGTGAGGTTCACACACATAAAACATATGGACCCGAAGCCATTTTGTGATTTAACGTGGGAAAAAAGGCATTTTAATAATAAAAGCATCACATTCTTAAAAGAACTTGGAAAATAAATAAAATCAAAATATTAAAAAGTCATGCAAAATGACACCGACATCAACCAGATATACCCATGGCTTATTCTTTTTTATATGGATGAGAAACTAATGTTTAAAAGTAGAAATAAGAAGGCCAGGGATGTAGCTTAGGGCAGAGTATTTCCCTAGCCTATTGACTCAGTCCCTAACACTGTACACACCACACACACACACACACACACACAGTCCATATTCTTTGAGTATACAAATGCTGGTTTCAATTTTTTATTTTTATTATTTATTTATTTATTGGTTTTTCTAAGATAGGATTTCTCTGTAAATCTTTGACTGTCCTGGAACTTGCTTTGTAGACCAGGCTGGCCTCGAATTCACAGGGATCCACCTGCCTCTGCCTCCCAAGTGCTGGGATAAAAGGCCTGCGCCACCACCACCCTGCTCAATTTCTAATCCAAATGTTCCTAAAGGAGCACGTCGAGGGGCATGTCTGTTCTCTAGAGACAAGGTCTTGCTACACAGCCTGGGTGGCCTGGAGTTTGCAATGATCCTCCTGCCCTCACCTCCCCAGTTGAAAACATTTTCTAAAATTTGATCAGAAAAGAAATATGTCTGCAAAGAGGAAGGGAGGATGAATGAAGGGCAACCATCTTTTACCGAAGAACCAGAAGCCTATGTTGTGAATGAGTTTATGACAAGCTCTCAGATTAAACACCATAAACTCAAAGGTTGTCAGTATTCTGGAGACTGCCTTGTATAACGAGATAAGAGTTGGGAGCTGTTACAATTCACAGCCCCAAAAAAACTAGGCCCAAAGAGAGAAGCATGGATTTCCCTGGGAAAAGGAAATAGAAGAGATCTCCTGGACAAACTGGGGGTGAGGATGGGAGTGGTGGGACGGAGGGGGTGAAGGTAGAGGGATGGGAACATGAGAGATCTGGCTCACCCAGTTGGGGACAGGATGGACAAGGAAAATAATGAAAGAGATGTCTTGATTGGTGGGTGCATTTTGGGGTTAGGGAGAATCCTGGTGCCAGGGAAAGTCCCAGAAATCCACAACAATGACTCCAGCTAAGAGTCCTTAAATAAAAGAGAGGGTGCCTGAACCCTCTCTCCTTTCTTCAGATTGGTGACTATCCTAATTGTCATCAGAGAACATTCATGATAGAATCAGATGCAGAGATCCATAGCCAAACACTGGGCCGAGGGTGGAGGGACTGTACCAGCATGTGGGTGGTGGTCATCAAGGTCATGACAGGAGAACCCACAGAGACGGCTGACCTGAGCTTCTGGGAGCTCACCAACTCTGGACCAACAGCTAGGGAGCCTGCATGGGATCAATCTTAGCCTTCTGCATGTCTGTGACAGTTGTGTAGCTTGGTCTGTTTGCAGGGCTCCCAGCAGTGGGATCAGAACCTGTCCCTGGCTCTTAAACTGGACACTGGACGTCTGGGAACCCGATCCCCAA
>NC_022030.1:8836626-8838297 GCF_000317375.1 Microtus ochrogaster
ATATGCATCAAGTAGATGACAGAATGGGTTGTAGACATATGGCCACAGTCAGAACTTCTAAGGCTAGCAAAGAGTGGCCTTCTGGACAGCAGACAGTCAGTGCACATGTCACTACACAACTTCTTTACTGAATTAACTCTTTCCTCTTCTTGAGTTCTTAGACTAAAATACATTTCATTGGTCAACATACTGTTATCACATTGACTTACAAAGATTTATAAGAAGCCTAGTACCCATCTTCTCAAAGCTTAAAAATCTTTCTGTAAACGAATATAGAATGCAGCCTATCTCTTATTCTTCACTCTATGGATACATTAGGTCACATGATCAGTGGAATTAGGTTTTCAGAAGAAATTAAAGTTAATAGTCAGTTCATTGTGTTTGTTTGATGGGAAGGAGAAGGGCAGAGTCAGGGTCACCAGCCAGATGCAGAGGGAGCAAAAGATGAATGTGCCATGTTAGGAAAGGCAACAGAGCATAAATAAGGAACATGGGTTAACTTGAAATGTAAGAGCTAGTTAGTAATAAGCTTGAGCTATTGGCCTAGCATTTATAATTAACATAAATCTCTATGTGGCAATTTGGGAAGGACTGCTGGGTATTTGGGGATGGGTAGTTGGGACAAGAAACATCTGATTGCAAACCGCAGCACACAGACCTATCTTTCTTCATTACAATATCTATTTAGCTCGTGGGTTTTGTGACTGATACCTGCAATTCCAGCATTGTAGGAGGCAGAGGAAAGAAGACCAAAACATGTTTAAGGCCAGTCTTGGCTACATACTCCAAAGCCATCTTGATCTATATAGTATATAGACTATAAGACTCTGTGTCATCAAAACATAAGCAAAACAAACACAGTGAGTTTCTTGTCAACTTTAACTTGATCATTAAGCTTAATTTTGTTTTCCATTACCTAATATAGTCACAGGTTTTGGAGAAGAAGAAATGGACTTCTCTAGTGGCTTCAGAACCTGGATGTCTGCATATCCCCCAAATTCATTCATGTCTCCAAGGTGTCTGGTGACAGGTTCTGAGAGAGGGTAGAGGAGTACAGGAAGCATAGAGAAACCTCTAGTTTTGTCCACACGAAGAAATGTCATGGTGATGGTTGTCATAAATCTGGAAGGAGAAAGAGGCTGTCACCTCATGACACGTGAATCTCCCAGGCTTATGATCTTGGACTTCCTGGCCTCCAGAACCATGAGAAATAAACTGTTGTTTAGAAGTCTGTAGTATTTTTGTTAAGGGCAATTGCTGAGCAACCATGAGAACAGGAGTTCAGATCCCAGCACGCATGAAACAAGCCATTCATCCAGCAAATGTCTGTGACTTCCGCTCCTTTTTCCGGTCTTCATGCACACACATGTATATGTACATATACATATATACATACACACAAAAACCACACATATTCTTGAAAATCAAAAACAAAATCAGCGAGATAACAAAATTGTTATATATTATACACACACACACATATATACATTAGTGATGATTAAGTGGAGTTAAACAACTGCAGTTGGGAATGTCAGGGCAGGCTTCCAAGAGAAAGTTGAATTATTCTAGTCCTAGTAGCTTAGATTGTGTGGGAGTAGGGATGAGGAGAAGGCAGAAGAATGAGGCCTGGAAAGTGTGGGACATGAAATGGGACCGTGGAGAAAGTGTAAA
>NC_022030.1:8839270-8840605 GCF_000317375.1 Microtus ochrogaster
AAATAGGCTATTGCAAGAATTGCTGTCGTTTGCTTGTTTTGTTTTGCTGAGAAGGGATCCTGTTATATAAAGCCCAGGCTAGACAGTCCTGCCTCAGCCTCCTAAGTACTGGGATTACAGATGTGTGGCACCCTTCGGGGTGTCCACGACATACTTTAATCTCTCCTCCAGAATGCTGATATGTTGCATCTTTGTAAATGTGTTTTGTACAATGGTTTAAAAAGACTCAAAGCCAGGCGTGGCAGTGTAAGCCTTTAATCCCAGCATTCGGGGAGGCAGAAGTAGACAGACCTGCCTGAGTTCAAGGCCAGGCAGAAACCTTTTAATTACTTAACTATTTATATTTTTACATTTATTTATCTACTTGTTTTGTGTCTGTGAGATCTTGCCTAAAAAGCAAACAAACAAACGTCCTTCTACCCTTGCACTTGAGCATCTTCTTCTCCCCACAGGAAACGTGTCCCCGGTGTCTGAAGGCGAGATGAGGTAAAGCCTCCCTTACGTGCAATAACACAGCCCAGAAACGCTCTCTGCCCCTTGTTGCTACCACTCACCTTCCAGCACTTTTGAAACTGCTGCTTCTGCTATCCACCTGCACTGTGAACTAATCAGAGCTTTGCTCTTGGATTCAGACATGTGTAAGCAATGGAATGGGTGTGGTCGGGAAAGTTTGATTCAGAAGCTGGGATGTAGCTCAGCTGGCGGATCTCTTAGAAAGCATGGAGCCCAGCATTTAATTGCCAGTACCGAATAAATGAAGCATGGTGGCTTGGGTCTAACCACCACACTCAGAAGATCAGGCAATAAGGGTCAGAAGTTCACAGTCATCCTTGGCTACTTAGGAAGGTTTTAGACAAGCCTGGGATACAAGGAGATCCTGTCTCAAAAAGCAAAAGAAATTAAACCAACTACCCAGGCAAAAAAAAAAAAACAAAAAAACAAAAAACCCAAGCATATATACATACAATTTATTATAGAAACATGATAACATCATAAGAGAGAAGAACTCCCACTTTTACCAGAAGAAAACTATTGGGCTTGAAGCTTGACTCCAGATTAGGAGATTTAGAAGGGCATTCCTTAGAAGATGACTAAAAGAGCCATTTTTCATTAATTAATTTTACATTTATTAATTAAATTAATTTATTTATCTGTTTATTTTGTGTATGAGATGGTGGTGTGCACTTGCCACAGTGTACATGTGGGAGTCAGTTCTCTCTTCTCGGCACTTCAATTCTGGGGCTTTACCCACTGGGTCATCTTTACCCACTGGTCCCTGAAGAGGCTTGCTAGTCTCCTCTTGTCTTACCGTTTCTATTGCTGCAACAAAACACT
>NC_022030.1:8841085-8850069 GCF_000317375.1 Microtus ochrogaster
TCACAGTGATCTGCCTGCCTCTGTCTCCCCAATGCTGGGATTAAAGGTGTGCGCCACTACTGCCCGGCCAGACTGCTTTCTTATAGAACTCAGGACCAGCACCCCAGGAATGGCACCACTCACCATGGGCTGGGCCCTCTGCCATTGATTGAGAAAATGCCTTACAGCCCAATCTCACAGAGGCATTTCCTCAACCGAGGCTCCTTCTGCTGATGACTCTAGCTTGTGTTGAGTTGACACACAAAACCACCCGGTACACCTCTTACTGAGAGAAGAGCTCCAGAGGGAGCATCTTATCAGGGTCTACCTCCTCATTTGCCTTCTCCTCTGAAAGCCAAGATAAAGTCGAACTTGCAAATATGTCTGTGACATGGTTACCACTCTGCTGGAGAAATTTGCATAGACCTGCAAAACCTGAACCTGTTAAACCACTCCGGGGGGAGGAGAAAGCAGAGAAGGCCAGAACAGGGGCCCCTCCCATCTCAACTCTTCCCAGATTCCAAAGTCTAGGTGATAACAATAGCCTAAACCAGGAGCTGACCTATAGCACCGCCTACAATGGTACATGGAAGATGCCAGACACTAGGGGACCGCCCTCGAGAGAACAAACACAAGAGTAAGCAAGCCAGTCACCAAGTGGGCTGGACTCAGTCTAGGTTTGAATCAACACACAATTAACTGATCTAGAATGAGTAAACCTGTCTGGAACTCAGCTTCCTTATCTATGAAATGCATCTAGATATCAATACCTCTGTGGGACAAATAAGGACATTAAACGATGAAATGTATGTAGAGAGTTTATAATGAATTAGGATGAGGTAGCTCATACCTGTAATCCCAGCATAGTATCAAGGTGAACCTGGGTTATAAAAGAGTAGGGGGCATGGAAGATGAGAGAGAGAGAGAGGTAAGTTAGTTTATAATAGTGCCTGGTGCCTAGTGTATTGACTACTCAAGCCATGTGTGCTCTAAGGAGTCAGTAGTCTACAAAGTGGGCTCAGGCCAGGCTAGCTCTCTCATTGTCCCTTATGGTTCTCAACTGTGCCAGAATCACCCCATCCTTCCCTGCCCTCTTTCTGTGACCTTCTGGGCCTCCACTGCTCTCCCCCAGTTACCTTCACAGCTTGCTCTCAATCTAGGGTTTGCTCAGCTGCCTCTTTCCCCACCCACGGGCCCCTCCCATTCTCCTCTGCTGGGTTTCATCCGTGCTACCTATCATTATCTCTTAGACGTAAGATGAATCCTTTTATTTAAATCATTTTCTGTGCTCCTACAGATACATCTCTGTTAGAGTAGATACTTTGTTATGTTCATTGATGTTTCCTCAGTACCCAGAACAGCACTGGAATACAGCAGATGCTCACAGTCAACGAATGAGTGAATATTTCACGTATCCCCATCCTACACTTGAGCACACGTATGCTGCTTCATACTTTTGCTGGTACAGTGATGCAGTGAGCAGCTCTGCGTATATTCCCGTCTTCACTTTTTCCTGGAACTCCTGTATGGTGGTATGTTATTTATAAATAAAGCTTGCCTGGAGATCAGCGCAAAGCAGCCACATTAGTCAGCCATACAGGCTGGCAGTGGTCACACACACCTTTAATCCCAGCAGCCGCACTAGTTAGCCACAGAGACCAGGCGACGGGGGTGCATGCCTTTAAACCCAGCACTAAAGAGGAATATAAAACAGGAGGAGACAGGTCTCAGCTCAGTCTCAATCTGAGGGTTCGTGGAGGCAGGTTCGCCCATTTCGGTCTGAGATAGAGCCAGTGGCTGGCTGCTTTGCTTTTCTGATCTTCAGGTTGAACTCCAGTATCTGTCTCTGGGTTGTTATTATTCGTGCTGCCCTCCTGGATCATGGGTTAAGCACAGCTTTGGTTTATTCGCTGTTACCAGCTCCCCAGAGGGCTCTTTATTTCTACTCCCTCCTCACAGTTTGAGGCTCCTGCCCAGAACTTGACGGTACCTGGTGTTACAGGACTCCACTGAATTCTGCTAACTGCAGTAAGACAGGGTATTTGGTTTTAGTTTGTTTTTATTATTTTCTTGTAAGAGAGAGAGACTATACATACCCTCATGTGGGAGACGGTCTCTCCTGCCACCATGTGGGTACTGTGAACTGAACTCAGGTCTTCTGAGCCCTTTGCCTGCTAGCTGGCTCACTGGCCTTGGTTTAATCTTTATCACCTGGTTTCTTGTGAGTGAAAGCATTGGCATGTGTTTATTGATCATTTGTCTCCTCTGTAAACGACTTGTTCTACTGTTTTTTTTTTCTTTTTGAAACAATCTGTCTAAGATGTTTAGACTGACCTTGTGTTCGCTCCTTAGCCCAGGCAAGCCCTCAACATATGATCATCCCCACTTAGCCCAGGCAAGCCCTCAACATATAATCATCCTCACTTAGCCAGGCAAGCCCTCAATGTATGATCATCCTCATTTAGTTAGCCCAGGCAAGCCCTCAGTGCATTCAATTAGCCCAGGCAAGCCCTTAATGCATGATCATCCTCACTTGGCCCAGGCAAGCCCTCAATGCATGATCATCCTCACTGAGCTCTCCCGAGTGGCTGGGGTAACAGGCTCGCGCTATCAGGCCCAGTTCATCAAACATTTGGCTAGACTGAAATCGGTCTGCACGCTACACCACCACGAAGATCACGGAGCCCTGAGAAACCTAATTTCTGAAGCATTTTCATTGAAACTGTATGCCTGACTTCGTATAGAAAATCTTTAATTAGCTGTAGCCCTCTTGTTATCCTAATGATTTTAACATTTTGGAATGAAGTCATGGGATCCAGTTAACACACTTGTTTTATTTTATCCAAATGCCTGATGATTGCTAGCTGACTACTGAATGCCAAACTCAAGTGGACAGTGGCAGTGACAAGCCTAAACACCGTCCCTCAGGAAACGCTCCAGGCTCCTTATCAAACCCAGTCCTTCACAGACAGGACAGGAAGGGGCTGCTCTTGGAACTCAGCTTGGATCCTCTCCTTCTCCCATTACAGTCTCAAAAGGACGTGGTCGATCATATAAACAATGTTTAATTCTCTGTTCAGCCCCACCTTATGTTCATGTCGCCTCTCTTCCTCATGCTGCAATCCTTTTTTCTAGATTACTGGAGTTAATAGTAAGGCTGTCAAAGTGTAGTTTGGATGGATTATAATGAAATTTATTCATAGCAATAAAAAGTGTGTTGTTGGAAAGTAATTTACCTTCAGTAGAAGCCATTGCCTCTCTCAGGGTCATAATGAGTGTGTCTGCATACGTTAGAATGTGTGCTTGTGCACGCGTACGTGTGTGTGTGCTTGTGCACGCGTACGTGTGTGTGTGTGTGTGTGTTGAACCCAGGGTCTCATGTATCCTATTGATGTTTTTGTTTGTTTTTTAAGAAAGTTTCAATATATATCCCAGGCTGGTCTTGAACACACTATATAGCGGAGGATAACCTTGAACTTCTGATCCTCCTATGTCTACCTCCTGAGTGCTGGGGTTATGAGTGTTCACCACTGCTCACGGTTTATGCATATTTAAATCCCAAGGTCTTATCTATAATAGGCAACTACTCTACCAACTAAGATACTTCCCAGCTCCAATAATATTTAATGAGAAGAATGACTTAATTTCCAAGTAATCAAACAAGACAAAATGAAAAATTACTAAAAAAAAAAAAAAGGAAAAAAACTGAAGGCATCACTTCAACTCGGATGCTTTTAGCTCACACGTAGAGAAATGCAATCTTATGACAAATTAACACATGAATAGAAACGACGCGTGTCTCTCTCAAATACTTGTTTTGATATCTTACTGCGGCCCCCGTGAACCTTCTATTTGGAAATTAAAACAGTACCAATTATTTCCTTTTGCTCGTGCTAACAATATAAAGCTTTATCATGGACTGTAAGAAAGATCTAAACTACGAAATTAATTTTGGCACTATAGCTCTCCCAACTGCAGAAACCAGTCTCTCTTCCTCATCTATGCGGCGATCTCTCTTGCCCTTTTTATTATGTTGCTCGAGTCAAGGGAAAGGTTATTTTACTTGGCATGAAGTGAACCTTTTCTTACAACTTGGGGCCCAGCCTTTATCCGGACACACTGCACACACCTACTCTCCAGAGAGAGGTAAAGGGAGAATTGGCAGGGATGTTGAATCTCTGTGGAGAACACATGGCAATTCTTAGATGCAGTGTATTCTAAATAGTATTACTTCGAGAATATATCCCATTGACTACAGGAAATTTAACAAATTTGGAAATCGGCTAAGTTGTCATCAAACCTCCAAGAACATCCTTTCTTCCTTCCTTTTCTTTCTCCTTTCTTTCTTTCTTTCTTTCTTTCTTTCTTTCTTTCTTTCCTTTTTTCCTTCCTTCCCTCCTTCTTTCTTTTTTGTTCCTTTTAAATAAATTCACCTTTTAAAACTGGAAAACAAGCTGAAAAACAAACCCTAAAAACATATTTTTTTAAATAGGGATAAGCTGAAAATGAAGTTTGTTGCTTTAACTCCACAAATGACATAAAAATTTGGGACTAGGTCAATATAGGGTGATGTGGGAGTGTCATATATCAATCTGTTGATTTCATTGGTTGAGTAATAAAGAAACTGCTTGGCTCTCATAGGTTAAAACATAGGTGGGTGGAGTAAACAGAACAGAATGCTGGGAGGAAGAGGAAGTGAGCTCAGACTTGACAGCTCTCCTCTCGGGAGCAGACGCCTCAGAGAGACGCCATCCTCCCCTCTCCCAGGCAGAGATGAAGCTCCAACCCAGGATGGATGTAGGCTAGAATCTCCCTGGTAAGCCACCTCATGGGCTACACAGATTATAAGAAATGGGCTAGTCCAGGTGTGAGAGTTAACCTAGAAGAGGCTAGATAGAAATGGGCCAAGCAGTGTTTAAATGAATACAGTTTGTGTGTTGTTATTTCCGGCATAAGCTAGCAGGCGGCCGGGGTGCTGGGGACGCAGCCCCGCCGCTCCTATTACTACAATAGGGGTGGGATAAAAATCAAGGTTTTGTAAGAAGGGATGTAAATAAAATATTAGAGATGTATGCAAAAAAGATTTAAATCCTTGATGCCTATAACTGATGATAAATCAAGTCATAGGACCACTTGCCACATAAGAGTGAGGTCAGCATTTGAGTCCTCAGGACCCAGACATAGTAATGCAATCTGTAATCCCAATGTTCCCTCAGTGAGACTGAGGGTGGAGAAAGGAGACATCTTAGGGGCTGGCAGGTCAACATAGACAGTGCAACAACAACAACAAATAAAAACAAAGTTCCTGCCTCAAACAAGATGGAAGGCAGCTGGCACCTAAAAGCTACCGTCTACCTCTACACATGGTGGCATATACTCCTGGACCCACACACATTTTCTTGTACACACACACACACACACACACACACACAGAGTCACCAGCGTACAGGAAGTACAAGCTAATCTACCACTAAGGTCAATCACCAGTGATTGTCCTTGTTGTTTGAGGGAAACAGCGGGATCCTGGTCACTTTCTTTCAGGCTAGTGTGGATTTCTCTTCTGGTCTGAAACTTACACGGGGAGAGGCACACCTCCAAGTTACATAACACACATGGGGCATTGCCAAGAAAGGTGTGACAGCACCTGTGATGGTGGCACAACCTCCACCCCCGGGCTGGACTCCTGGCGGATCACATGATCATGGATTCAGGCCATTTCCCCCCTCTCTCCCTTCTGCCAAGTGCCACGTTCTTTTATTCTTTGGAAATGGTGCTTGTATTTGTGTGTACACATTAAATACATGCATTATATACATAATATATGTGACATTTTTAAAGATAAAACACATTATATTTTATATAATGTATTAAATAAATAATACAAAAAGCAAAATTAATTATATAGTATGAGTATGTGTGTGTGTGTGTTTTGATTTATATTCATCCCTTACTACCTTACTCTGTCTTCTTCTGGGACCCCTAACATGGCTCTCTGACAACTTTATGTCTCCTTCTTTTTTTTAAACATCTTACTGAATCCAATTGTGTTGCTCACATGCACATAGCTGTGGCTCCATTTACTCAGACCCCAGCAGTCTTATGTCCAAAGTAAAGTGACGCTGCCTAGGCAGCCATCAACTGCCAATCTCCCTGCAGCTAGCGGTCTGGGCCTCGGGAGCCAGTCCCCTATTCATGCTGGAATTTTGGCTGGTCTGATGACATGCAGGTAGCCACAGCTGCTAGTGCATGCAACGGCTCTCCTGCCCATGCTCCTTACATTCCTTTTGTAATTTCCTTACATCTTTTCTTTTATATTCCCTGAGCCTCGGGGTATGTTGACATGGACGATTCATGCGTGACTGAGAACTCACAATTACTTATTCATAGCGCTTTGACCAGCCATGAATCCACCTCAAAAAGGTTTTCTGACCAAGACTGAAAGCAGCACAAACCTGTGATTACAAACATAAATATATTTAGAAGACATGACTATTTAGCCAATATAATGCTAGATTCTCTCCTAAGGTCTATGACATCCCTACCTATGAACTTTAACCAGGTTTGCAAAACTAGACCTGGTGGAACAGTCCTAAATTCAAGCAGAAAGCATTGGTCACCTCTGTAACAGACACACCAGCCCTAATTTCATTATTTTTGTTATCTATATTTTCTAAAGTAAATACTACTTTTTGGTGGGAAAATATCTCAGTGGGGGAAAGTTGTGAGCCGTCATGCAGGTATAAGATCCCCTGCAAAAGCAACAAGTACCCTTAAACCACTGAGCCATCTCTCCAGCCTCAGTATTCAGTTTCATTGTGCATTCCTTTTGAGACTAGATCTTACCATATCTCTCTGACTGTCCTAGAACTCGCTGTGTAGAACAGGCTGGCCTAGAATTCACAGAAATCTATCAGCTTCTGTTTCCCAAGTGCTGGGCTTAAAGGTGTGTACCATATTAACCTGAGTTTGATTCTCCACCATCCACATAAAAAAACTGGGCATCAGCTAGAGAGATAACTTGGTGATTTACGAGTGCTTGTTGCTCTTGCTGAGGGTCTGAATTCAGTTCCCAGCAGCAATGCTTGGGGGCTCACCAATGCCTACAACTTCAACTCCAAGGCTTCTGAAGTCCTTAGCTTCCAAGGGTACTTGAGCTCATTACACACGCGCGCGCGCGCACACACACGCACACATGCACGCACAATTTTAAGAACTAGGCATGGTGGTATACACCTTTAATTTCCTCTTCGGAGACAGAAGCAGATAGATCTCTGTGAATTCTAGGTTAGCCTGGTCTACACAGTGAGTTCCAGTGAGTGGCAGTCAGCGTCATATGATAAAGACGGTCTCAAAAGGAACACACAATGAAATTGAATACTGAGGCTGGAGAGATGGTTCAGTGGTTTCTTGTTCTTGCAGGATATCTAGGTTTGGTTCCCAGCACCCACATGGTGGCTCACAACTGGCTGTGACTCCAGTTCCAAAGGGATCCTTCACTCTCTTCTGGCCACCATGGGCATAGCATGTAGGAACTCATACACCTAAAACTCAAAACTAACTAAGAATGTTAAAAAGCTAGAAATCATCTTTAAAAACCTAAGTGTGGCTGCACATGTCTGAAAGACCAGCTGGGTGTGATGGCGCACACCTTTAATCCCAGCACTCGGGAGGCAGAGACAGGTTTCTCTGTGAGTTTTAGGTCAGCCTGGTCTACAGAGCAAATTCCAGTACAGGCTACAAAAGTTACAGAGAAACACTGTCTCTAAAATCAAAATCAAAATAAAAAAAACAAAACAAACAAAACATGTCTGGAACCCAGCATTGGGAGGTGGAAACAGTATCCTGAGAGCCTGCTGGCCAGTCAGCCTAATCAAAATGAGAACTTCAGCTTCAGTAAGAGGCCCCATGTCAAAGGAATAACACAGTGGGTGATGGAGGAAGAGCCTGAATATCCCACTTACGTACCAGAATATTTAAATACTATGTGCACGTACCACACAAACACACTCGTCACACACAAAACAAAACACAAAATACCACGTACACGCTCGTGTGCATGCAATTACTTACAACAATACAAGATGAATCCTAAGGAATATTATAGTTTACATGGGGGAGAGATGCTCTTTTAAATTACAGAATTGCTTCAATAATGAGTTAGTTTTGATAGCAAGACCAGAGGTGAGCTCTTTCAGTAGCCAGTGTTAGGTAAAAATCTTAGCTTCGGACTGGGGAGACGCCTTGGGATAAAGTGCTTGATGTGCAAGCTCAGGGACTCAGTTGGTTTCCCAGAACCCACATAAGAAGTTGAACACCACAGCACACACCTATGGAAGTGGAAACCGGGGATCCCTGGGATTTTCTGGCCAGCTGGTCATACTAAATCAGCAAGTTTCAGGTTAGCTTATCTCGGAAAATAACGTGGAGAACAATAGAGGTAGACACAGGACATCAGTATCTGGCCTTCACATGCGTGCATGCACATACCTGTGCGCTCTCCTCTACGGGGGCAGCTCCCATCCCCAGCCTGGAGATGAGGCTATGTCTCCTTATCTTAGGACTTGTCTATCATTTGCAGAAGCCCTGGGTTCCACCCTTAGCATCACAAGAATACATACAAATAGATTATCCTAACCACACTGGGATTTTGGGAAGATGTGGGGAGGGCTATTCTGGGAACACGGAGGTGTTCCACTATGCCCAGGTATTCAAATACATAGATGTTTGGATGTGTGTGTGTGTGTGTTAATATGCGTATAGATTGTTGGTCAGCTTCACTTCTATGTTGTCATTCTCCTTCCCTCTGCATTGACTTCTTCATTTTTATCTCCACGACTGCACGCACCCCTCTAATGCTTTGGTACTAACCCATCTCTCTTGTTAGGCTATGAGCTACCAGGGACTATGTCTCCTACATCGCAGGAAGCCACCGAAGAAGAAAAGACACAGAGAGGTCATGCCACCTGATGTGGGATGTCCTTCTGTATATGTGTTGTTTTTATTGA
>NC_022030.1:8850175-8850907 GCF_000317375.1 Microtus ochrogaster
AGTCATAAAACACTACTCATATCAGATAACCAGTTAGAATCACACCATACAGAATAGAGTAAACTAGATGGAGGTGAGTGCCTGACACTGAGGATCACACCATACAGAGTAAACTAGATGGAGGTGAGTGCCTGACACTGAGGATCACACCATACAGAATAGAATAAACTAGATGGAGGTGAGCACTTGACACTGAGAATCACACCATACATAATAAACTAAATGGAGGAGGGCACCTCCGTCAGAAGTCACCATCTGTGAATCACACAGACTATGTCACAGGAGGAGATGAGTGCTGATGACATGACACACAGCCACATCTCCCCCTAGGAACGTGTGACTGAGCAGCAAAATAAGTCAGATCTTCATGCTTAAGAGACAGGCACCTCACTAACTGAACCATTGCACAACTCACCAGCCTAGTGTTAAAAAAAAAAATTCAGAAGCCTGTTTAGACATCGCTCCTGATCCAGGCCACCGGAGCATTCACCTTCTGTTCCAGAGTGCATCCAAGAAAGCATCACCTTCTCTGGCCTGTGCCTAAAACCACCGCCATCTCCAGTTTAGAAAGCAGTATGGTCAGTGTTAACCCTACAATCAAGAATGAGACAGCGACCACAGCTTAAGGTCAAATTTGAAGCATGCTTTAGTTAAATACTTACCAGGTGAATGGGCTCTGGCCAGGTCTACACCCAGGTTCTGGGGACATGGCCCGGAATCACAGTTTGCAAC
>NC_022030.1:8851397-8852927 GCF_000317375.1 Microtus ochrogaster
TTTAGGGGAGTGAAAACACCTGACTTGTTATCTCCCATAAACAACAGCTTCCAGCATTTCAGGATCTGTCCATCTGCAAGAGGCTTGCAAATCGGAGGCCCTTTTGTTTCACGTTCTCACATTAGAACTCTGTTTCCTAGAGACAAGTCTTTCTTCTCTTCCTTGTGTATTTATTGTTTGCTTTCTTATTCTAGATATGGGGTTTCACGTAGCCCAGGCTGGCTTTGAACTCACTGTGTAGTTGAGGCTGACCATGAACTCCTGATGTTTCTGCCTTTACCTTCCAAAGTGCTGGCATCGGAAGTGTTAGACACTCACGGGATTGTCCCCTTCACTCTATCGGATTAGATACTCATGTGACCGTCCCCTTCACCCTCACTATCTATTAGACACTCACGTGACTATCCCTTTCCACCCTCACTGTCTCACAGGTATTCGCTCCAGAAGAGGAAAGAAAGAGAGAGGAGTGTGTGAAGAACTGCTACCTTGGGTGGCCTTGACTTGGGTAGCTGTCCCTCCTCTCGCCTGGGCCTGTGTCCTACCCCAGATAAGCCCCAGGTCAATTTCTTAGCTCTGTGGCAAGAGGCAGCTATTTAGCCTTTGTTTTTTCATCTGTCTAGAGAGTTCGTAAGGACTGGAGAGATGGCTCAGCGGTTGAGAGCAGCGATTGCTTTTCTAGAGGATCTGGGTTTAATTCCCAGCACCCACATGGCAGCTCACAACTGTCTATAACTCTAAGATCTGACACCCTCACACAAACATACGTGCAAGCAAAACACCAATGCAAATAAGAATAAGAATAAGTAAGTTTTTTTTTTTTTTTTTAAAAAAGAGGGCTCTCAACAGACTCTATCTCCTAGGCTAATATAAACATTAAAAGGGTTAATTTAAATGAACTACTTTAGGAGGCTTTTGGCACAAAAACAAACTAAATAGGACTTAAAGATATTTTCTCAAACACAAGTACTCCACACTTAAAATAGTTACATTTATTTCTTCCTTTTAAAATGTGATTACAATAAGCTTTTCTTTAAAAAGCACATCTTAAGACTGCAAATAGTGCTTCAGCCACGTGATCAAGTAGACTCTTAAAATAACCAACCTCCTGTGGTCTAGCCACTGTTGATACTTTCCATGGAAAGCTTCTTTCTCTCTGCATGGCATATCTGTCTGTCTCTCACCCTCCACGGTCTCCTACCTGCCAAGGGGACCCTCTAAGGCCTTGGGGACCTGTGGAGGACTCCAGTCACCACCGCAGCCCCCTTGTGGGACCGGCTGTGTAATGGACTAAGTAAAAATGCTGCGGATCCCCCACGTGGCTGCAGTGGGCAGCAGGCCATGAGACCAAG
Organism: Microtus ochrogaster; assembly: GCF_000317375.1. NCBI lineage: Eukaryota > Metazoa > Chordata > Mammalia > Rodentia > Cricetidae > Microtus > Microtus ochrogaster. The sequence goes on from NC_022030.1 coordinate 8,852,747, forward strand.
CTGCAGGTCCCCAAAGTGGAGGCAGGAGGCCACAAATCCCAGGCATGGTGGGCGAGAGACCTCGATGAGGCAGCCAGTCCTACAAGGAGAGACAGACAGATGGGCACACCACCCCACAGGTCTCCCAAAGGACGCTGATCCCAGGCAAGGAGCCACATGGTGGGTGAGAGACAGAGAAATG
>NC_022030.1:8853312-8857723 GCF_000317375.1 Microtus ochrogaster
AAGATCAGTTTGCCTCAGCAGTCAGGAGGGAATACATGTGGCTTGTCCCTTAAAGGGACAGAGCAGACCATTACAGGCTGCCCCTCGTGGGACCGGTCCCCCACTTCCATCACCATATCTTTATAAAGAATAACCCCAAGTGCTGGAATTAAAGGCATGTGCCACCACCACCCAGTCTTTATTTTTTCATCATGTGGTTTGGGGATTGAGTCCAGGACTTCAATACATACCTGGCAAGCACACCACCATTAAGCTCCATCTCTGACCCAATAAACATAATCCTAAAGCACAATTTACTTGGAAGATGGGGGATGCATATTACTCACACAAATAAATATACATCAATACCTTGTTTAGCTTGCTATAAAATGTGTTAATATTTTAAGGGATTAATATCTATTTATTGTCATTGGATTTATTGTTATTGTTGTATATCTAGTTCTTCTGCAAAGGGCCTAGGATCAACTTATTATTAACAGGTTTGGGGTGAGTGAGTGCATGCGTGCATGTGTGTTGCCTGGAACAAATCAGGGATTCAGACATACATGATTCCATCAGCCCCAGGACTCGGCATTTTCAACCAGACTCACAAGTCATAAAACACTACTCATATCAGATAACCAGTCTGGGCTTTCCCATGTTCATTTACTAGAGGACTCAGTTTCCCAGCGAGAAGCCCCCCACAGAGAGATGTTAGCCTCCTGGAGAGAGCACAAAGATCAACAAAGTCAGCCTTCCAGTGAGGAAGCTGAGCCTACTGGCTACTTCCTTTTTATTATCTCTCCAAATAAGAAAGTGCCAGGTTGTTTGGTTGTTTTGTTTATTTTGGACTAACAATTACAAACTGTTGGTAAAATCGCCTGATTTAGTTAAAAAAAAATACAAGCTTTTCAGTAAATTTGAATTTCAGGTCAACTGGAGCACTCTGGTTTTTTTGTTTGTTTGTTTGTTGTTGTTGTTGTTTTCTGTGTCCTGGATGCAATATTTGGAAAGACAACACTCTCACTAATCCAAGATGCAAATTTTACTAGCCACTGTCTCTGGCCACCCTGTCAGCTAATTACTGCCTTCTCTCCCTAATTCTTCCCATCATCCAAACCCATGCGCATTAGACATTTTTGTGTTTTGAAGGATGGTGTGTATACTGAAGGAAAAAGAACACAACAGCTTGTCACAGACTCTCTCAAGATTCTAGAAATTGCTTCAAGAATTACCAAGAATTCTCCTTTGTATTGAAACTGGGGAAGAAATACATAATCTCATGGAATTCTATAATTATATTTTATCATTTAGTTGCCTCTATACAAATATAGAAATAGATAACATGATTTTTATTTAAATGTGCTCATTTCCCCAAAAAGTTAGTGGAATCTAGTTTGTCAAAAAACAAATATGGCAAAATACTGCCACCTGGAGATCAGAAGAGCAACAAGCCTTCTGACTGAAACTGAGTGAACAGGACTGCCTGCTTTGACCACGTCTTCCAACTCACTGCCCTGGGAGTTTAATTTCCCCTAATGGTTCATATTTCCTATGCTGCACACACTATGCTGTCCTAGGTGACTATAAAGACAGTACTGTCCAGATCCTTCCTTGAGGAACTAACAGTCCAGTGAGAAGGACAGGCACAAGTAACCCCAGACACCAAGGATGCAAATGCACAGTTGAATTTAAACTCACAGGATAGGCTTGCTGGCACACTGGTAATCCAAGATCTCAAGAGGCAGAGGCAGGAGGACAACCTCAAACGGAAGGCAACCCTGTTCTACATAATGAACAGCCAACACTACATAGCAAGATGCCTAAAAAAGAAGAAAAAAAACTATCTTTATATGGTAGAAAGTGTTTCTTATTTCTAGGCTGACAGAGTATGTGATAGTTTATATTTTCCTGATCACTATGGAGAACCATGACTCTATTCAGTGTACGGACTACCTAATTGACACTCATTCTGCCCTTGTTCTCTTCAGACCTCCCCAAAGATGTTGAACCCAGCTCTTTTCCCTGGAATCCTGTAGTAATTTTTTAGGGAGCTTTGTGCCTATAAGGGATGACTCTTTCTGTGTGGAAGTATGATGTGTATGTATATATACACACACACACACACACACACACACAGAGTAACAATTACAGGTCAAGCAACATATTCCATCACTCTTTAGATCTTTTTGTTTTAGAGACAACATTTCACTCTATAACACAAGCTAACCAGCACAGGACTATGTTCTGAATTTCCATATGTTAACCACCATCATTTTTTGTATTTTGAGACAGGGTCATTTTATGTAGCCTTGCCTGTCCTGGACTCACTATGCTAGCCTAGGCTGGCCTCAGCCACACAGAAACCGGCCTACCCTGCCTCCTGAGTCCTAGGATTGAAGGTATGCATCTCTGCAACTGGTCAACCACCATTCTTTGTACAGTTCTTCTTACCATTTTAACTGCCCTTTCTCCTGTCTGCCTTTTTGGTTGCCTTTAGCACCAACATTGAAATGGCCCTTAACTCTACTCTAGTGATTCTTCCCTCTTTATCACACAGAGCAAGTAAACAGGAGGCTGAGTTGCTGAGTTGGAAGCCACAAAGTTGAGAACAGCCTCCTGTACACCTGTGAATATCTAGTTGTCATCATTAATTATGAGCACACATCTATTTTCTTTTGCCTCTATTTCCCCCAGCTGTGCTGGTTTGCTGTCATAAGACACTGGTCAAAAGCACTTTGGAGAGAAATGGGTTTATTGAGCTGACACATCCCAGTCATAGCCCATCATAGAGAGAAGTCAAGGCAGGAACTCAGGGCGGGAACCTGGTAGGAACTGACTCGGGGACAGTAGAAAGTAGCCTTATCTATCAGGTATAAATAGCTCCTTCTTTAACTCGTCTTCTTCCTTTCCCGCTCTGCCCTCCCTCACCCTTCATGTCAGCGTTCTCTAAGGAATAGCTGATAGAACACACATATTCACACTCCCCTCATCATATACATTATACATCATTTATATGTATGTGTGTGAGCGCATGCGCATGTATGTAAGCATGCGTAACCGGTTCATTAGTGTAGCTTATAGGCTGTGGTCATGGTATCGCTTCACAGCTACAGAAAAGCAAGACATTCCTCCTTTTACTTTGTGTTACTTTGTAAGACATTCCTTCAGGTGTTTCTAGCATCCTTGTAGGACTACCTGGTAAACTCGGTAAGTCTAGCTAAGGAGAGAAAACTGAAGGTTGTGATACAGTGTAGCCAACTTCTGACCCCATCACACTATGCTTTGCTTTCTGATTCAGCTTTCTTTTACCGCTGTTCTGATGACAGCAGCTTGGAGAAGATTCTTGGTGGATCAAAACTTCCCCAGCTCTTTCTGACACCTATCTCCTAATCTAGTTAACTACTTTAGCTTTAAAAGAGAAGCGTAGAGTTGAAATGCGAAAACGCATTTAAAACATTAACTTTGTAGAACCATAAGACTCAAATAATAAGCTTTTATTGTTTTTAACAAGAAGGCATCAGAACTCCAAAGGCAAGGCAATTAGATCCTTTTTCAGACCTCTTGGAGGAAGGCAAGTATACAAAGCCCAGATGCTCTGCTGAGGAAGGAGTGCCTGCCTGGACACTGGTGATGCCATCCGGTCAGTGCTGTGCTGGGCCAACTCCTCCAGATGCTGCAGTTTCAAAGGGAAGCTTAGCCAGATGTGATGTAGCACAACTGTAGTTTCAGCATTTGGGGAGACTGAGTCAGGAGGATTATACATTTAAAGTCAGCCTGGTCTGTTGTGGAATATTAATTTTAGACATGTTACATTTGTTTGATCAAATAAAATTAGCCTGGGATCAGGAGGTTGAGACAGCAGCTAGCTGACAGGAAGTGGGAGGAGCCAGGTGTAGCTAGGGTTCTTAAGTCAGGGTGAAGCAGAAGGCCTATGGGCTGCTTTTTGGGAAAGAGGATTAGCCACTAGTTATTCAGTTTTTCTGAGCAAGCAGAATTTCACCTCAACCTCTGAATCCCGAGTTCTATGGAGGAATAGAGATCTAGACAAAGTTTCTTTAGTGGCTGTGATTGTCAGTGCTCCAGGGAACAGAATTCCTGCCTGGCTACGGCCAATGCGATCTAACTGCTACTGGTAGCTGCGGGGTTGCAATTGCCGATTAAAACAGCAGTTTCTTAAGGGGCAGCTATTTGAATTTAATGAAAAACAACACTCTATAGCAAATCCATATAGCATTCCATAGCCAAAAAGAATGGTTCTGTAGTTGGTATTTTCTTTGGGCTGCCAACTACCTCCCAAATAAAGACACGGAGACCTGTTGTGAAAGCTCGGCCTTAGCTTGTGCTTGTCCCACTAGCTCTTATAACTAAATTTAACCTGTTTCTATTCAGCTACATTTTGCCTCGGGGCCTTTTGCCTTACCTTTCTTTC
>NC_022030.1:8857900-8868914 GCF_000317375.1 Microtus ochrogaster
CTTCTTCTTACTCTCTCTGATTGGAAGTCCTGCCTACACCTCCTATTTATTGGCTGTTTAACTTTTTATTAGACTAACCAGGTACCCTAGAAAGGCAAGATAAAGAATCATCTTTACATAGTTAAGCAAACTCAGCACATCTTTGCATATTTGAACTAATATTCCACAACACGTTTCCATGCCTGTAACTCCAGCACTCAGGAAGCTGAGGCAGGAGGACTGCAGTGAGTTTAAGGCCAGACTTGGTTACCAAGTGAGTTTCTTATGCCAAGGCTATGTAAGACAACCATAAATATGGAGTCAGGGAGAGGAAGAGACACACTGCTTTAATCACTGTATTTTGAGAAATAAATTAGAGAACTTTATTCATTCATTACATTTACTGAGGTTAATGGAAATTTAACTCTGGTTGGATATTTTTGCACTCTGGGTTAAGTTATATGTGGGATATTTTGATGATATAGTGGAGAAGGAAAAATGTGAGGTTGGAATTTTAGTGTCCCTTAGTCTCCTATAAAGGCTTGGTTCCCATATGGGGATGTATTGGGAAGTGACAGAATGTCTGAGACAGGGCTCTTGTGACACATCTTTAAGTGATTGGAGGGACTCAGGACAGACATTCAAAATGTGAATACTTCCAATGCAAGGCATTTATTTACTTACGTGGAGACAGAGTTACGTGTAGCCCAGGTTTCTCCTGCTTCTACCTTCCCAAGGCTGGGATGATAAGCCTGAGTCCCCATACTGGATTTTCTTATCTACATTCAGAAGGGCATTTTTCAGTGTCCCTAAATTATATCACAGGCTGTAAACCCAAATGCCACAGGTCTCGGGTGGATTCTAAAGGCAAAGAAAAGCTAAATACTTCTAGAGTTTAGATCTATCTTCTGTTCTAAAGCAGATATTGCTTTAGGTCATTTTGACCACTGCTGCCAGGCTTCAGTGAAGATCGGATCTTCTCATTTATTCACAAACTGTCAACAATCCATTTCTTTCTTCTTTTCACTCTGTCAGCAAAGATCTTGGAAAAAAAGACTAGCATATTGATCATCAGTTATCAAGATCTATTTCCTAGTGACCCTGGTGGTCTGTGCGAAGGGAGCTAACCAAGGGGGATGAGGAATCCATCTTTCCTGAATTTGCTAGTTCTTTAACCTAAAATACCAAATCAAAAAAACTATAACATGCATTCATCTTGGAAAGTGGGATCATGAATGTTATGTCTGTGTTAAAAAAATAATTTGTTTTATTTTGTTTTCTAACGGAAGAACTTCTCATGATAGGAGCCTAGGGACTTAGTATCTCCATCTTTGCCTTGCCTCTCTAGCACTGACACTCTCTAGACACATTTCCTCTTTAGGTAATTAGGGCAGAGCTACTTCAATCTCAGAGGCTAGGAATCTAAAATTTCCCATCTCCAGATCCCAGTCCAAGAAGGCAACCCACACCAGGGAAAGAAAGACTGGTTTTCTTCTCTAGCCAAGGACTGGGCTGAAAGAACTGTATTCAGCACAAGACACCCCAAGACCAAGTTCTCAGCACAAAGGTGATTCATTTGCCCCAGAAGGACAAAGAGCAGGGGAATAAGAGACACAGATGGAGACAGAGGATGAGGGAGAAGGAAAGAATAATAAGGAAGAGGGGAATATTGTTGGGGAAGGACAAAGGACTATCTTTGGATAGAGAGGCCCATAGGTAAATGATAGTTTATAAAGGTGAAAGGGGAGACACCGTGTTAGGATGAGGTGTTTAATTTTTATTGGGCATGTTAATTAGGGCAGCCAAAAGGGGCTTTTGATTGCTGGACTTCAATATTTTGATATTTGGACCTTGGTAGTCAGCTTCAGGAGGAAGAAGTGATCAAGTAAGGGAGTAGACCTTGGTGGCTAGCTTTAAGAATGTAATCTGATGGTTTTTTAGCAAGGAAGAGGGAATGGGGGAGAAGGTCACGGACTGTCAGAGGCATCTTTGCCATGGTCTGGCTGCCTAGAGCCCCTTCATGACCCTCTCTCAAACCTCAATTCTTTCTCCCAGGGATGAAGTGAAGAGTCAGACAACATGATTGATTAGCCTTTCTGAATCTCAGATTCATTTCTAAAACGAGGATTACGCCAGCTATCTCAAAGGACTGTAGTGAGGTAATCCTAGCATTTAAGAAGTGCCGACAGGACGATCAGGGGTTCAAGGGCATCTCAGCAACATAACTAGTTCTACAGCAGCCTCGGCCGAACGAGACCCTGTCAAAAAGAAAACTCAGACACACAGACACACCGACACACAGACTACATAAACAAACCCAACTGCCCCCAAAGAACAGCAGGGCTCGTACACTAGCTATTTACAGACTCCCACTTGGAGGCTCAGCACCCGAGTGGCTCATCTGCCTACAGCTTTTCAGGCCACACTCAAGGTAGCCAATCCGAGGCTTGGATCCGCTGCTAGGGTGACAACAGGCTCTGCCTTCAGGTGTGCTCGAACGGCATGCTGGGAATTGCAGTGTACGGGGGCGGTCATTCACCGTGGTGGCTAGCCGCTTCCGGTGAGGACACTATACTGCCAATTCGAGGCCGTCGCAGGGGCAGACTTGGCGTGGCCAGAAATAACTTCTCTTTCCCGTGGCAGCTGGAGCCGTACCTGAAGGCGGCTATGGGTGCACTGAGCCCAAGACGGGGGATGCGAGCAAGGCTAAGGGACCCGGAAGGGGCGTGGCTTCCGCCTCACAGAGGGCTCCGCACCGATAGCATCACTTCCGTAAACAAAGGGCGCTGCGGAGGCGCGGGTCCCAAGCTGGTGACGGGGACTCTTGCTGCAGCTGTAGCAGAGGCTTTGGACGCTCTCTGACCTTTTCCAGTTGAGGGAAAGGACATAGCCTCTTCCTACGGTATGTAATGGGATGAGGGGACTCCCGCAACCTGCTCCTTCGGGCCCTTCAGCACCCGCTCCGGTCACTGCTGGGGATTGATTGGTCATCACTGCGGTGGGTTGCGGAAGGGAAATGAAGGCAGACCAGAGGCCGCCCCGGTGGTCCTGGTTAGAAGCAAAGCCTAACATTCAACTGTGAGCAGCAGTTCGCCCTCTCTAGAACGGTCTCTGTTGCTTGTTTAGGATTTCAGGTTCTGGGACAAATGTTATCCTCCAGAATTGAGTAAATCTCAAGCTTGCTCCCTAGGAGACCATTGGTTTATTTCTTTTTTCCTTCTGTCACTAAATGTGTATTAGCACCCTTAGGATTAAAGGTTTATATGTATCATGAATTATACAGAGCCTCACCTCTTGGAGACCCGCTTTCTCATCTTTAAATTTCTGTTTAATCTGTATTACATGCTAAACAACTAGCAACTAAGTCAAGTGGATTCACTATTAGTATCTGAGATTAGAGCTTGGATGTTGGGCCCTTTCCCAAGAAAGCCATCTATTAGATAGCAAAACAAAAACAAGAAACAAAAATCCAACATTGTCTTTTTAATTCCCAAGACGGTTTCTGACTTTTAAAACAGTCGCGGCAGGATTGAATTCAACACTTTTAAATGTTAAATTAATGGCCGTGTATGAATGTTTTGCCTGCTTGGAAGTCTATGCACCGTTTGCATACAGTGCCCCTGGAGGCCAGAAGAGGGCATTGGATAGCTCGGAACTGAAGTTACAGATTGTTGAAAGCCACATTGTTGGTCCTGGAAATCGAATGAATCCTTTGGAAGAACAGCCAGTGGCTCCTAATTGCTGGGCTGTCTTTCAAGCCTGATGATATTTCTTTTTAAGACCTGACATTCATAATGCAATTAACAATTTGAAGGAATGAATAGGTATGTTTCTAACGGCTTTGTAATTCATTAATAATAGAATTAGGAAAAACCCAAATCTAAACGGTGACAAATGCCCATCATTCCAGCACTTGGGAACAGAGGGGACACGTCATCACAAACTGGAGGCTAGCATGGCTTGCATAGTAATTTCTTAACAAACCAGAAACATAGAGCCAAACTTTTTCTCAAAAAGAAAAGGTGAGGTGGTGCACACTTTTGATGCTTTTAATCCCGTCACTCAGATGACAGAGGCAGGTGGATCTCTGGGAGTTCCAGGCCAGCCTGCTGTACAGAGCAAGACCTGCAAAAACTCTACAGTGGCACATAGTTTACCAATCTAGTGTACGTGACATAAGCCTTAAAGTTGCAGTTTAGACTTCCAATGCCCTGATAGGCATCTGTTTGAGTCTGGTTTGGAAGGGAGATTGAAAGGCCAGCTACAGCTTCCGTGAGGCTGCGGGTTTGCATGGGTGATTGGCTTATATTGGCCACCTTATGTAATGGTGACTTCTTGAGATTAAGCGCTTTGTCTTATTCGTTATTGCTTCCCCAGGACTGACAGCAGTGCCTGGCTTGTGGAGGAGAATCAGGAGATGCTTAGATGTGCGATGAGAGAAAATGCTAAAAAAGATTATTAGACAGTTTTCATAAAGATCTTTATGTGCACTAGCAAAGTAGATTAGACATAAGGGGATTCCTTGTTCTAACTTAATGACTTGAGATTCTTGCTCCTTTGGCCTGTGGAATGTGCCTTTGTCTGTCTCTTTACATATTGTAGCTTATAGCTGTAATCACAATAGTTCCCTACTTAGGTCTTATGAAGCTGCTGTCAATGCAACAAAGAACTTGAAGCAATGGAAGAGCGGAAAGCGAAGAGGAAGAGTCCCAAGTCTTTCAGTGCCCACTCTTCTCAGGTTGTCAATGCCAAAAAAAATGCCATCCCAGCTAGTAAGAGCACAGGCTTTTCAAATCCCACGGCACAGTCAACGTCCCAGCGGCCAAAGTTAAAGAGGTAAGTTCTTGTCTTTGACATTTCATACTAATGTGCTAATAAGTCGTTGTCTTCTCTGTCCAGCCTCTTTTCCTCTTGTGGTTTGATTTTTCCCAGTGCTGCAGATTAAATCCGGGTCCTCGCACATCCAATGTTCTACTTCTGAGCTACAGTCTCAGCCCAGGCTTTGACTCTAAAAGCAATGACTATGAGAGTTTCATGTGAATAAATATTTGGAAAGGGGTTGTTGGCTCTGAAGAGTTCTATCAGTTGCTAAAACTCTGGTCCTACAAACTGGAAGGCTTGAGTTTCATCCCTAGAACCCACATAAAAATACCTGGAATGGTAGCTCATTCCTGTCATCCCATCCTAGGGAACATAAGAGGAGTCCTGGGGCTTGCTGACCAGACAGTCTCCTTGCTGACTTCAGAGAAAGCGCCCCTGGAGATGAGATCTAAGAGTACCCTCTGACCTCCACATGCCTGCACACACACACACACAGGCGCAACCACACAACCATGCACACCCTCGTGCACAGATGTACATATGCATAAAGGAAACAAATTTCAGTAAAGAGAGTTTTGTAGTGTATGCCTCTTTTCTTCTGTTACCTGATGAAGTTGCCTAGTAGATAAAAACTTGCAAATTTGAAAGAATGAGAAAAATACATTTGCTCCACAGAAACCATAAAATCTATAGTGGATTTTTCTCTACTTTTAAAGAGAGTAGGGGGATTGTGAGATCTTTTTAAGCTACACATTCTGGATCAGCAGGAGTGGGTCTTCAGTTTCTCTCCAGGTTGCTTTCTCTCATGGTCTTCATGACAGTAAAAGGAAGCAGAGGTAAGGATCTGAGTGATGTCATTTAATACCATATGAAATACTGGTATAAAAACACAGGCCTTGGGGCTGGGGACTGCTCAGATAAAGAGCTCGGTACACACGCATGAGGATCTGAGTTGGATCCCCAGCGTCCTTGTAAAAAATCAAGGTGTGGCAGTGCACATCTGGACTTCAGCACTGCAGCGCACACCACCTGTCTGCGCTCTGTGCGCTACCATACAGTTCGCGAGCTTCAGGCAAGGGGCTGGAGGTTGAAACACACAAACAGAGACACGGACCTCTAGTCACTGGTAAGAAGCTCTTTATTCAGTAGCCCCACGGAGGCTTATATACCCAACAGTCAGGAGGGCCAACAGGTGAAAACCTTATCCTCTGATCCTCAAGGCAAGGCAACACGTGCTCGTGAAGCAGAGCTGGTAAACAACTTTGACACAGCTTTCAGTAACTCAAATCAGAAGAAAAGTGAAGATCTCTAGCAGGGAAGAGCAGCTGGAGGCCAGGACTCCAAATGGTCCCAGCACGGCACCATCGTTGTGGACGTAGGAATCCTTGGGGCTTGTTGTTAATGCAATCTAGCCAATGTGGCAAGCTCTAGGTTTGATGAGTGAGTCTGTCTCGAAAAATAAGGTGGAAAGCAACAAAGGAAGATGTGTCTACCTGACGTCAACCTCTGGCCACCCCACATTCATGCATGTAAACGGAGAGTGTGCTTCTGTTTCCCTGCCACCAGACCCGAATAATCACACAAAAACTGTATTAATTACAACACTGTTTGCCTGATGGCTCAGGCATATTTCTAACTAACTCTTACATCTTAGCCCATTTCTATTATTTTTTTATCACGAGGCTCATGGTTTGTTACCTTACATCTTCTTGGACAGCTACATAGCATCTCCCTGACTCCGCCTTCTTTCCTCCTTTATCTCTGCTTGGATTTCCTACCTTGCTATATTCTGCCCTGCCAAAGGCCAAAGCAGCTTCTTTATTAACCAATGGTAATAAAACATATTCACAGCATACAGAGGTTAATCCCATATCACATGCATGCACTGCATAACACACACACACACAATATGCAAACCTTTCCTCATGAAGAACTGACAGACTATGAGTTCTAAATTTATTTTCTCCTATTGGTTTTTTGGTTTTTGGTTTTGAGAAGTACTTCGCTGTATTGCCTTGGCTGGCCTGGAACTCACTGTGTAGACGAGGCTGGCCTTGAACACGTAGGACTCTCTCTTCTTCCCTTCCTCCAGAATGCTCAGATTAAAGCTGTACACCACCACTCCAGGTTCCAATTTTTTAAAATTTTCATTTTATTCATGAGTGTTTTGTCTTTAAGTCTGTTTGTGCATGCATGGTACTTGTGGATGTCAGAAGAGAGAGTGCTGGATTCTCTGTAACTGGAGTTAGACAGTTGTGAGCTGCCATTGGAGGCTGTAAATTGAACCAGGGTCCTCTGGAAGAGCAGCTAGTGCTCTTAACCACTGAGCCATCTCTCCAGCCTGAATTCTAAATTTCTTAAGAGTTGTTAGTTTCTTTACCCAACCGCGTCCATGGGCTTACACTCCCAGAACGTCACACAAAGATGTATGTGCACATACACACACCCTATTTATCTTATCTTTGTAAGTATAGTTGTGGGGATGAAGTCTTCATTCATTATTATGTCAAAATCAAGTACTGAGTCTCTGTAAGTGGAGGACTGAATCCAGAACCTACAGTACTAGTTAAAGCTAATGCCAATCCCTTTGGCTTTTTAACCCTTACTTGGGCATCGCCTTTAAAAGCCTGGCTGGCTCTGTGCCTTGTGAACTCCTATTTCTCCTGTTTTTATATAGGGGTGTGCATGGCACCATCTCCGTGGTGTCTGAGAGCCTGGTGTATGCAGATGCATGTGATAAGAATTAATCAAAGGTTCCCAGGTGCCTTTCTGGGGAAATCGCAGCTAGACTGAGGCTTGAAGGGATTGTGAGAAGTGGCCTGGCAAAAATGGTGGGAAGTGAAGGATCTGAACGTAGGACCAGGACTCAGATAAGAAGCTGGCCAATGTGCTTCTAGGAGGCTAGTATGGTTAGGGACTGACTGGTTGTTTTATTTGAAACTGCGTCTCAGTAGGTGGCCCTCATTGTCCTTGGACTCATGCTGGTTATCCCCCTGCCTCTGCCTCCTTCCTCTGCATGCATTGGGATTAAAGCTTTGAACAGCCACACCCAAGGAAAGTAGGGTTTCTTAAGAGTATTGGATTAAGACCAGCCTTTGCTCTTGAAGGTTTAAATTATACAACCTGGCATTATTTCGAAATGAACTTGTCCGCTTCATGGGGAGGGAAGGGGACTAATGACCATACACAGGACCAGGTAGTCCATCTGGGAAGGCGTGGGGAGCTGTTAGGTCAAGATACAAGCTGGTGGCAGTGGCTAAGGAGAGCAGTAGCGATGTTATATTACATTACTCAGCCAGACTTTGAAACTGCAGGAGGGGCCGCACGGAAGGTGGCAGAATTCCGGATGCTACCAGGTGCTCGAGTTTGGGTTTTAAATGTTTCTTTCCTAAGTCCAAGCACTCTCGGTATCCTGTCTTCAGAGCAGGAACCCAGAACTACTCACCCAGCTATAAAAAGTTCAAGAATACCATTTAGAAAGTAGAGTGTGTAGGCAGGCAATGGTGGTGGCCTTTAATCCCAGCATTTGGGAGGCAGAAGGAAGTGGATCTCAATGAGTTTGAGACTACCTTGGTCTACAAAACAAGTTCCAAGACAGCCAGGACTGTTACACAGAGAAACCCTGTCTTGCAAAACAAAAAACAAAGTAGAATGTGTGGTGTGTTTTACTGAGAAATGAGATATACAAATTAGGACCCTGAAAAGATTTACCAATTTTCAATACCTTTTCAGTCTAACAAATTAGCATACTGCATAAACGTAGCAACCAAACTTTCTACATTTCTCAGTGGATACACTTTATATAGTTGGGATCTTTCACCACCTGTTTTCATTTGCTGTTGGCTTGAGGTTTCAGACTTTACCTAGTATTGACTCTTTTCTGATTTCCTGTTTTTAAGAAATGTACATTTATGTAACTGAGAAGTGAAGCAGGCGTTTAATCTAGAACAGTCTGGAAGATCTAACCGAGATCAATCGCGTCTTCTCTGCAGAGTGGTGAAAGAAAAGAACAAGCCTCCAGGAGGAGAAGGGAAGGGGGCTCAGTCTACCCCCATCCAGCACTCCTTCCTCACAGATGTCTCCGATGTCCAGGAGATGGAGCGCGGGCTCCTCAGTCTGCTAAATGATTTCCACTCGGGGAAGCTGCAGGCATTTGGTAAGACAACAGTGCGCTCTCCATGCTTTTTCTTAAGGATGTTTGCATCCCGTTTTCTACAGTGTCTCATTCTTCCTTTTGTTTAGTATGTTCTTGTGCGTGTGTGTGTGTGTGTGTGCGCGCGCGCATGTGTGTGTGTGTGCGTGTGTGTGTGTGTGTGCGTGTGTGAAAGCAAAATGACCCTTGGCTGTCATTCTTCAGCACCATCCACCTACCTTTGTTTGAGGGGCTCTCAAAGTATCTTTTTCTTTTATTAAAAAGCAAAGGAACACTGGATGTGGTGACTCATGCCTGTAATCCCAGTATCTAGAAGGTAGAAGCAGGAGGATGAGAGGTTCAAGGTCATCCTCAACTACCTAGAGAGTTTGAAGCCATTGTGGGCTACTGAGACTGTGAGCATGCCCAGAGAGGGCTTAGGATGTGGCTTTGTTGGTAGTTGGTAGACTGCCTAGTGTTTACAAAATCCTTGGTTTGACACCGCACTACAGAAAGCCAGGCACGGTAGTACCCATCTCTAATCCTACCTCTCGGGAAATAGAGGCAGGAGAGCTAGACAGTTCAGAGACATCCTCAGCTACACAGTGACTTTGGAGGCAACCTGTGCTACTTGAGACCTGTCTCAGAAACAAACAAGAACACACACTCAGTGTTGAGGGAGAGGGAAAGAAGGGAACCACAAAATATAGAGACACAAAATTTAAGAATTTTAGATTTTATTGTCATGGAATATAATTTGCTCCCTAAAATTATTGAGGGGATTTTTAAAAGGGAATTTTCAGGGCCAGAGAGTTGTCTTAGTGGGTAAGACAGTTAGTCGTCCAACCGTCAGGACCTGAGTTTGTACCGTAGCACCTGTGTTAAAAGCTGGACATGGGCACAGCCAGACCTGGAACCCAGAGATACGGGAAGCAGATTTCTGGAGCTTACTGCTGTCAGCCTTGGTCCAGATTCTCAGAAAGACCTGGTCTTAAAGGAATAAGGCAGAGTGATGGACAGGACAGCTGACATCCTCCTCTCTGGCCTCTGCATGCCGCATGCACAGGTGCACTCCTGCATACTACGTAACACCACACTTACACTTAGGTACACACACAAGGGAAGATGAGCGGAAATGTTAAAGTAGGATGCTGTTATGGAATAACCGTCCTGAAGTGCTTGTTTAAATTAGATTCTTCATCCCTATGTATGGTCTTGTATGCCCCTTCTTTAGAAAGCAACCTAATTTATTTCTGAAAAACAAAACCATATCATATAATTTATCTATTTAAAATAATACGGGAAGTCTTTATTAGTTAAACCAATTTAGACTTAGTGTGGTCAATTTCCTTTTGATTTGTTAAAGTGTCTCGCTCTGTACGAAGCCTGACTATCCTGGAGTTCATGATCTTCTGTCTCAGCTTCCATGCACTGGGAATTTTTCCCCTTTTGAGGCAGGGGTTTGAATACCTTCGGCTGGCTTTAAACTCACTGTGTAGCTGAGGATGATCTTGAACTTGTGATTTTCCTGTTGCTACGCATCTCCAACTGCTAGGATTATAGTCACATGTTTATACAGACTGGGAATTGAATGTGATCTTTGTGACTGTTAGACAAGCATTCTGCCAACTGAGTTAACATTCTTATCCTATTTTTTTTCTTTTTTGAGGCAGGAACTCATGTATTGTAGGCTAGCCTTGAATTCATTATATAGCATAGGCTACTCATGAATTCTTGATCCTCCTCCTGTCTCCAGGTTCCAAGGGCTGAAATAGAGAAGTGGTTCATTCACCACACCCAGCCCTAATTTTATTTGTAATAGAAGTTTCCTGCAGTCGATATTATCTTTAATTTTTTTGCCAGTCAAGTGAAATTTTTTTAATGGCCATCAAATTTGAATTTCTATGTCTACTTGTCTACTAGTTGGATTGCTCTTTTCAGGATCTTTACATAGTTTTTAGTTTGGTAATTTCTTTCTTTCTTTCTTTCTTTTTTTTTTTGGTTTTTAAAGACAGGGTTTCTCTGTAGCTTTGGAGCCTGTCCAGGAACTAGCTCTTGTAGACTAGGCTGGGATTAAAGGTG
>NC_022030.1:8869014-8890767 GCF_000317375.1 Microtus ochrogaster
AGGCTGGGATTAAAGGTGTGCGCCACCACTGCCCAGCTAGTTTGGTAATTTCTTACTTTGTCATTGTCAGGAGCCCTTTGTATGTCTTACACATAAACAATACACTTTTTAAACTTACTTTTCCAAATTTATTTATGTCTACAGATGTTGGGTATCTTCTTTGGTCCTGTGAAGTGCTGGAGTTTTATGTACTCAGATCTCTCTTCTTGTGGTTTCTGGGTCTTTAGTCCTTGGTAATGCTTATACTGGACAAGGACTCAAGCCCATAATTTCAGTGCTGGAGCGGCTGAGGCAGGAGAATCATGACTTTAAGGCCAGGCTGGATTACATAGGAGCCCCTGACTCTAAATAAATAAGCGTTATTTACTTCACAGACATGTTCCCCCATCTCATGCTTCACTGCACCCCAACAACATGGTATCCCAGAATGTTTTCACTTCTTCCTCTCACTTCTTCCTCTCTTCCCCGTTCACTTGTTCTCAGTGACAATCTCTGGACCTCTTTTACTTTGCTTCCTCCCTTAAGGTCAGGTGACTTTGTGTTTGATTGAAGTCCTTCCTTCCCTGTGTTGTCACGCAGCCCTGTGGCTGTAAGTGTTGCCATGAAAACTCCGTTGCTAGTCAGTTTCTTTCTTATGGGACCATTAGCTTTATTTTACAGCTTAATGTCTAAGAGCCCACCTCTCTATCAGTAACTGTGGGCATTTATCTGGATAAATGTGAGCCCTGGGTCTTTTCTCATGGATCCCTCCAGGGAATCACTAAGCCTTTCTTAGCTGCTGATTCATCTTTGGTCCTTTAGAGCAAAGTCCTTTGTCCTTTTTCTCTTGTGAGGCTTCTGTTGTCTCTTGGCAGGCCAGGTAGGCCTGTCTTCCTCTCCATTTTTTGTAGATGTTAGGTCTACACCTCTGTATTCATTCATTTTCTCTCTGCCTCTCTACCACTCTCCCTCCCCGTCTTCCTCTTGTCACAGGAATACAGCTTCAGGAGATGCAGTGCCTCACTTTAACTGAAATTACAGTATACTTTTGCAATATATTTAGGGGGAAAAAGTAGTTTTGTTTTTGTTTGTTTGTTTTCCATTGGAGTACCAAAAGGTTGCCGAGGCTGCACTTAGACCAGATGAAGATATAGACTATGTCATGTGTATATACATTAGTTGTTCTGGGCAGGTAAAGACACCATGCTGGACTTAAGAAGTCATGAGATCCATGCCTTAGTGAAGCTGTCTTGCATATGATTGAAAATATTATACTGTGTAATGTATAATCATTATGCTTTAAATACTTGCATTTATATTTCCTAAAGGAAGAATATATAACTGGTAAAAAAAATAATTTATGGTTGAAATTCTCAGAGAATTCCTCATTTTACTCAGAGTACTACAAAATGTTGGCTTTTCAGTTCACCTGGCAGTTGTCAAAATGGACATAATTATGGTTATTGCTTCTATATACAGTGTTACAGTGGAAGAAAAAGAACACATCTTCCCTACTTAAGGAATGGTTTTACTTTAAAAAAAATTTTATGCATAATTTTATTTTAGGGCCCAGGATTATTTCTTAGTCATTGCTGGTCATTGTTTTCCTGACCAGTAATTTTATTTGCTCCCAACAGACAAGAGGCCAAAACAGGAAGATTGTGAGTTTGAGCCAGCTTAGCCACCCTGTCTCAAAAAAATAAAGGATTTGTGATTATACCCAGAAAACAGTTATTAGCAAGGCAATTTACAGAGAAACTGGATTTCTTTTGCGCACCTGGAGTTTAAAAGCTGTTCTTTGAGGGTTATAGGGTTTAACACTAATCTTTGTTAATGTTCTGGAATGTTCCCCAGGAAATGAATGTTCCATAGAACAGATGGAACATGTCCGGGGAATGCAGGAGAAATTAGCTCGCTTGAATTTGGAGCTCTACGGGGAGTTAGAGGAACTTCCTGAGGATAAGCGGAAAGCAGCCAGTGACGCCAACTTGGACAGGCTTCTGTCGGACGTGAGTGGAGCACTCCCTGTTTAAAAACATCTTATTACAACAGTACACACATAACACAGCTCACATTTTAGCTATCAGAATTTTAACTGTATATGCTCATATATTCTATATATGTGAGATCATATGTAGAAAGTGTTTTGCAGTCATTAGCACCATCTAATTCTAGAACATTCTCTTTACCCCTAAAGAGGCCTGCCCTTCAGTTTGTCCTCCCAATGCCCTAGCAACCATTCACCTATTTTCTATCTTGATGAACTGGCCTCTGTGGCGCCTCATACAGATGTCATTATGCAGTGTGTGCCCTCATGGGGTGGGGGTTCTCTTAGTGTGGTGTCCTCAGAATTCATCTCTTGTTACACTTGACTCTTCAAAGAAATACAATCTAAGAAATGCTTGAACTTAGATTTGTGGAAGCATGTATTATCATAATCCTGGCAAACTTCTAAAGGAAATGCTTGCTTCTGTACATTTTTACATACGTATTATTATATTACATTATATAAGGCCTATGTTATACAGAGACCTTGTTCATATGCGGATCATAAGTCCATCAAAGATACCAGTGAGAAGCCCTTTGCCTGCTCGGATGGTTACTTATTTGTAAATACAGAGCCGTCCTGGTCCCTCCAATTCAGCGCATTGCCACATCTGTCAGCCCTACCATAACTAGAACTTTATTTTCTCCCAGTTTTGGGAGCTGGAAATTGGAGATCACAGTGTCTCCTAAGGCTTCAGTTCTCCTCTGTGGGTCTTCTCCTGTGCACATGGGTCTAGATCTCCTTTCTTTGTTAAAGTCATATTGGATTAGGGCCCCTTCCATTGACTTCATTTTGACTGATTACTGCTTTAAAGGTTCTGTCCCCACATGCCCGCATATTCTGACATGTTGTGACCCACGTGAATTGGGGATGGAGTGGGGCACAACTCAGCCCATAACATCTTGTAAATTTGCCTCTTTAAAACCTTTTTTAGGGAGCTGAAAAGCTGACTCAGCGACTAAAAGTACTCGCTGCTCTTGCAGAGGACCCAGATTCTGTTCCCAGCACCCACATGGCGGCCCTCAACCGTCTGTAGCTCCAGTTCCGGGGATCTGAAGCCCTCTTCTGGCCCCTGAGGGCACCAGGCACACAAGTGGTACACATGCTAACATGTGGGCAAAACACTCACACCCGTTAAATAAAAATAAATAAATCTTTAAAACCTTCTTTAGGCAGCTAGGAAGATGGCTCAGTCAGCAAAGATCTTGCTACACCAGCGTGAGGGCCTGAGTTCTTGCCAAATTTGTGAGCTCCAGGTTTGGTGAGAGATACTCTCTGATAAAAGTAAGGTGGGGGACAATTGAGGAAGACAGGAAACATTGACCTTTGGCTTCCATATGTGCAGATTGCACACACAGGAACTTAGGAATCCATAAAACCTTTTTAGAAGAAAGGAAAATAAATAAAAACTGACTTCAACGTAGCTTATCTTCATTTTCAGCAGTGGTAAGAGTTTGTTTCTGCTGCTTTTCTTTTCTTTTTTTGAATAAGTTTGAGGCAGTTTGTCCAAACAGGGTTTCTGTGTAGCTCTGGCTGTCTTGGAACTCATTCTGTAGACCAGGTGGCCTCAAACTCAGAGATCCATTTCCTCTGCCTCCCAAGTGCTGGGATTAAAGGCATACTTTTGAAAGGTTTAAACCTAGAAGATTAACAGTGCCTGTTTGCAATCCCAGCACTTGGGAAGTGGATGCAGGAG
Source organism: Microtus ochrogaster (assembly GCF_000317375.1). NCBI lineage: Eukaryota > Metazoa > Chordata > Mammalia > Rodentia > Cricetidae > Microtus > Microtus ochrogaster. The sequence continues at coordinate 8,872,737 of NC_022030.1, forward strand.
GAACAGGAGTTCAAGTTCAAAGTCAGCCTTTCAAAAACAAACAAAAATCCCTTCAAGCCTATATTTTAAAGGCCAGATCTGCCATATAATATTTAGTGTCACAAGTATTTCAGTTCATATATGCTTTATTTCTATTAAATATAAGCTTGGTTTGTGTACTTTTAGTGCACTTAGGAAAATACTGCATTTTGGCAAAAGGAATACTAACTTTGAAACCAGGAGGCCTAGTGCAGGGCTTGCACCAGTGTTGCTCTTGGTGACGGTGAAGTCTCGCTAGCCTACCTGCCTACCTTCCTTTATTTTTAAACTGTTTTGAGGTGCTGGAGATGAAGCCTAGGGTGTCATGGATGCAAGTCAAGCACTCCACCACTAAGCTACAGCCTCAGACCGCGTTTCTATACTTTATATTTCTCCTTCTAAAATTAAAGATACTGTAGTCTGGATGCCTGTATCTTTCTAGAACTCATACTTTTAAGTCCTCACCCTGGTGCAACAAGAGACAGGTCTTTGTAAGGTCATTAGGTCGGGAGTGAGATTAGTATCCGAGGAAAAGAGGCAGAAAAGGGATGTTCCACTGCTTCCGTTTTGTGAAGACATTGTACAAGGCCACACTCGGGCTTCGTTGGCTTCTTAATTGCGCGTGGCTGGTCTCTAGAGCCATCAGAAATGAGTTTCTTTTTTTTTTAATATTTTAAAAATGCCAATTTAATGATTTTTTAATAGACGTCCAAACAGACTAAGGGGTGATAAATTCTACTTTATAGTAAGAATTGAAATATTTGTAAGTATTTTTATAAATAATAAAGGTTTCAAAGATTATGATTACAGAAATGGCAATTTAAAAAAAAAAAAAACTTCTTTAAAAGCTAGGCAAGGGGTCAGCAAGATGTCTGAGGAGGGAAAAGTGCTCGCAGTGTGAGCCTGGTGAAATCCGTACCTGAGTTCACTTCCTAGAACTCATGTAAGAGCCGAGGGTGAGAAGCAGCTCCATTCACATGTGTGCTGCCTTCACACGCAAACAACATAGCACACACAATAATGATACGATTTCTCTTAAGAGAACAAGTGGTTATACATCTGTGATCTTAGCATTCTGGAGTTCAAGACCAGCCTGACCATATATGGAGACTTACTTTTTTTTCTTTCTGTTTTTTGTTTGTTTGTTTTTGATTTTTCAAAACAGTTTTCTCTGTGTAGCCCTGGCTGTCCTGGAACTTGCCCTATAGACTAGGCTGGCCTCAAATTCAGAGATCCACCTGCCTATGCTGAGATTAAAGACATATGCTACCACTGCCTAGTGAGACTCTTTCAAAAAGAAATACAAACACAGTAGTGATTACTGCCATTATACGCGATTCTAGGAATGCTTCCAAAGCTCTAGTCTTTAGCATTTGCTTCTGTTCTTGCTTCAGGGTCTTTAATCTAAGCTGCAGCTACTTGATAGTTATTTCGTGCAAAAGAATTCCCAGCCTAGAAAGCCTTTTGAGAACTTTTTAAATAGTTTCTTTTTTCAGTTAACACCAACATGAAGATATTTTAAAACATGGTTTACAGTGACTTATTAATATTTATCTTGTAAAAATTAATATTCAATTTGTTTCTTTGTATTGCAGTTAGAAGAATTGAATTCTTCTATGTATCCTTTGCCTACTACGAACAGTGTAAAGTTCATAATCTATAGTTCTGGGTAAATAATTTCTGTCATATCTTAACTTTATTTACTAGGGCTATGTCTCTTCTCTTTTAGTTTACAAATCAGATTGTTTCATGGTTGTGCATGCTGAAATTCCATGTCTGGTTGTTTTTTTGTTTTATATTGTTTACTTACTTTTTCAAAACAAATTTAATTATTACTTTTCAAGTCATGAAAATTGCATATTGGACTATAAGAATTATTTTGACTCTTAGATTCTGAAACTAACCTGGCAGATATCCAAAGATATATTTAATATGATTACTTAAGGTGCATAAAATTGAAATTTAGGTGCCACTAAAGCACAGTATTCAAGGACTTCTTCCACAGCTTGTGAATTGGCATGTCCGTGCCAAAGCTAGTGCAGTCTAGAATTAACGTGAAGGAGAACACCAAGTCACAGGTAGGTTATTTTGATTTTGATATTCCAGTCTGAAACAATGACTTAAGGAAGTTTTCTATTTTTCCATGTCTTTGTCAACATGATTGCTAATACACAAGAATAACAGGAAACAATCCTGCCTTCAACCTGCTTTTATGTGAGAAGGACACCCTCTCTTTGAACACAGTAATGACACGAGATAGGACTTCTGAAATGTTCACACTCAGTAATGTGACAGTCCACATGTTCTTTAACATCGGCAGGGGCCTGTTCAGTGCCGGCGCAGTTACGTATTGTGTAGTGGTATGAATGAGGAAATTTGTAAACTACATAGCACATGCGGGGGTGGAGCAGCAAGTGCGAATGCTGCTGTGTTTTACGCTGTTACTGACTGCTCAGCCCTGTGGCAACAGCAGTTAAGTCTGTGTTTTGCTTTGAGCTTGGACGTGGTTATGAGTCCCACTTGCCTCTCCTGCCGAGTGTCAGCTCTTACCACGTCTGCTCCTAGCCTTCCTTCTTCATTCTCCACACTACACTGCAGGCGCTTAGAAACCAGTTCTTCAGTGTTCTGATTTTATGTTCTGACTTGAGCTTCAAATTAAACATGGAAGCCACTAACTCTATGGCTACTGAGCATATGACATGTTTAGCAGGTCAGAATTAAAATATACTTTGACTGTAATAAGGACAGTAAATTTCATCCGTAAAAAAGTCAAACATGAAACATTTCAATTAGGTATTTCATTTTGGTTGAGACAAGATCTCCCTTAGGTACCCTAGGCTGGCCTCCATGTAAGCTTCCCCTGCCTGTGTCTTTCAAGTGCTGGAGTTACAGAAGCTCATGTCCACCAGGCCTGATTGGAACTTTTAAAAAATTATTTCTGGATAGAGCCAGCAGGTGCTCGTTACACAGCCTGTGACCTGAGTTTTAGCACCCTGACTCTGGAAGATTAAGGGAGAGAACGGACTCCATAAAGCTGTCCACATGCCCAGTGGCATGGATACCTTCCCACAGTAAATTAAAATGTTTTAAATGCAAATATATCTGAGTAGATAACATTTAAATTAGTGTCACCTATTCTTCCTTTTAACTCAGTGATAGGAACTTTTAAAACTCTGTACTTCAGACATTGACATTAATTTCTTTTAAACATCACTTTTTTCTCTTTGATTCTTGTTTTGCTTTTCAACCAGGATCACATTCTACACCTCAGGCTGGCCCGGCACTCACTGTGTGGCGCAGGCTGGCCCAGCACTCACTGTGTGGTGCAGGCTGGCCCGGCACTCACTGTGGCACAGGCTGGCCCGGCACTCACTGTGGCGCAGGCTGGCCCAACACTCACTGTGTGGCGCAGGCTGGCCTTGAACTTGCAGGAGTCCTTCTGCCTCACTGCCTGTAGCTCTGGTTTTATACACGGACTCTTGCCAATGCTTTTTTATTTTTATTTTTTGCCATTATGTTTTTTTATAGACTTTTTCCAGGTGCTTACAACACATATATCATGTTAGAGTTCTTGTTCCCACTGTGTTCTCTGGCTTGGAGCACATCCTCTTCGCTCTTGCCATGATAGCCTTTGCTCAGCTTGCACTCTGATCCAGACACACTCTGGCCTTCTTTCCCACTCATGCTGACCACTCCCATCAAGTGTTTGGTTTGCACCTGTAAGCTAGCATTCTGCCTTACTTTACTGTCTGATGATTGTTCCATATGTTAAGTCTCAACCCCCCCACACACACACTAGACAAGAGTACTTGGGACGGCCATGCCTTCGTCTGTGTGCCTTTGCACTCTGCCAGCGAGCACTGCTGACCGCAGCTGTCCTCAGTGTGCTCAGATCACTGTTGGAATTGGACCTGGAAAGGCGGGCGACAGCAAACAGTTTAGGACGATGAGGAAATGAACAGTAGCCATGAAAGGGGACAGGACTCATGCAGAAATCTGTTTTCATTCACAGTTTTCTTGAAGGATGAGTAAGATTACATAAAGATTCCAGAGTTGTGATAAATTATTTCATGTTTGGCTTTATAAGACGTGGGGAAATGGCGTCTTTGAGGGATTGTCTTGATCCCGTTCTTCTTCTCATGTTCCGCTTTCACTGGTTTCTTGTCATGGAAATGACTCTTGCTGTATTAAATTTACAGTACAGACACGATGCTACTGTGCTCCTGTAACTGCAGCACTGGAGGTTGAGGCAGGAGGATTTGGACTTTGAGGCAGCGTAACTCCTAAATAAATGTTTTTAAGCTTCAAATTATACACATAGCATTATTCTCTACATTGATTGAACTATGGTCCAAACATGTTGGCAACACGCCAGCTTTCCCTTTAAGCCTCCATTACCCTTCCTCTTTCCCTCCCTCCTCCCCCCATCCCCTGCTTCTGTTTCCCAGTTACTGAGTGTAAACTCCTGAAATGTACAAGAAATACTCCCTCTCAAATGAAAATCTTCTTAACTGATGGATTCAGACAGAAGCTGCATTTGGCAGACGCACAGGATGTCCCCAACCCGTCCACCGGCTAAGGCAGTGTGCAGCCTGCTCAGGGGGGTTGCAGAGAAGCAGTTGTCGCTGCTTTCGCCGAGTCCAGTAGCAGAATCATCCGCACAACACAATTCAAGTGATGGAGTGCAAGTGCAGCGATTGTGCTCACGCCGCTTCTAGTCCATGTGCTCGCTGTCATTCACCGCTGGGGGGCGTGGCCCTGCTGCCAGGGCCCTTGAGGAGTGGGATGCGGGGCTGTGCTGCTGTGCTTTCTTCTGTTGCCTTAAGGGTTATACTTGAAATGCATTGTGCTAAACATTCTGTCGGGCTGAAGGAATTGTCCTTCCTGTGATCACCACACTGACCCAGCTCTGGTCACACGGTGGTGGTGCACAGGCCTCCTGTGGCAGCCCAGCTTCAGTTTACGTCAGACAATCAGTACACACGCAGGTGTGTTCCCCAATGGCCAGTGACAAATGTTTAATAAGTATTTGTGAGATTCGCTATTTTTAATAAAGTGATTGTTTTAAATGATTGTCTCTGTTGTCTGTTTGGAAGACCCGGTGGTCTTCCTTCAGTCTAGAAACAAGGGTTCAGTTTCTCCAAAGGAAACTGTGTATATAATATGAGGATTTTGTGCCATCTCTGCAAATCCTGTGCCTTTGCATGTTTAAATACTGTTTAATGAAAGTGCATGATTGTAAAGCTAGAGCCTGATTTGGATGCCCATTCTTCCCCTTAGCTTTCTAGCGTGTGTATACTCGGGCTGAGTTCAACTTTGATTTTCAATGTAGCCTGTGAGGATTAGCAGCTGCTGGTGGTTGTGTGAGGATAATAGAAATGCATGAGGCTGATGCCAGGAAAGCTCTGGATACAGCCTCACTACCTTCCCTCACTTCATTGTTTCAGTGATGAGGGTCACGCCCCAGACTCGCGAGTGCTAGACAAACAGTGTCATTGAACTACACCAACCACCCTTTTTTCTAAAATTCTTGACAATTTCATGAATATCCATTGATTATGCCACCCCCAACACCTTCCTTCCATCCTCCTGAACCCCGTAGTACTTCCCTCTCCCACATTCATGTCCTTGTTAAATTTTATTTTTATGACTCACGGGGTCCAGTTAGTGAACCATACGGGCGTGGCCCTGGGGCCATCCATGGGCAGCCTACAAGCAGATGTGCCCCTAATGAAAAACGACTCCCACTCCCCCAACAGCCTTTAGCTGTGAATAGCTCTTCAGCTAGGGGTGACTGGTGCCTCGTGAGCTCCTCTCCTCCGTGGGGAATACTGACCGGCTTGAGCTCGTCAGTGCAATCATCTTGTCAAGTCTGGAAGATGGCCTTTCACAGGATCCCTCCCATCCTCTGGAAGATGGCCTTTCACAGCATCCCTCCCATCCTTCTACTCTTACGTTCTTTTTGCTGCTTTTTTCCGTGATGTTCCCTGAGCCTTGGGGGACCTGATAGAAATGGCTTGTTTAGGGCTGAGTACTCAAAGTCACTTACTCTGAACACCTTAATCGGTTATGAGGTTGCTGCCCACTGCAGAGCAGAGCTTCTCTGACTAAAGTTAAGCGCAGCACTAATCTAAGGATAGAAACATTTACAAATATTTAGAAAGCAATTTGACAACAATGGTCAGTACTCCCGCAGGACCCATGACTTCTCCAGCCATGGGCTTTTGGCCAGGTTAACAGTACAACACATGAATTTCCTCCTTTGTAGCAGGGCTCAAATCCAATCCAAAAGCTGCTGGTTACTCCATAAGAGTCATGCCATTATTACACCAGTAGGCAGATCTTGCTTAGCAGGGTAGTAGTGTATAGTGTATAGTCTATTGTTAGCTTTTCTCTCCCACAGACTATAAAACACTGCCCAGCACTGTAACAGCTAGCTTACAGGGATGAAGTTTGCACATCCATTTCAATTTGAATTATGTATTTGTCAATTGGGCCTTAACTTTTAGCTATGGTCGACAACAAAGAACAATGATGATAACGTTATTTGGGGTACCTCTGGGTTCTTTCTGTCCTGTAACTCATAGGGAAGTATCTCATACCTGACAGTGAGATTTTTATTTAAAAAACCCCATCTTCTAGGGGAACATTGTTAAAGATACCTCTGTTCAAACTCCTTTTAAAGTTATTTTAAGTTAGTTTGCAAAGAAGTTGGCCTTTTTATACATCCTTAATTGTGTTTGACTCGCCCCCACACCCCAACCCTCACTCCTGCTGAAACACTCGAACCTACCCATTCCCTTGTCACACCTGTTTTGTGCATTCGCTCCATCTAAGGCTTCCCAGGCTCTGTGCACTATTCTAGCTTCCTGACCTCAACTAAAACTCACAGATCTAAAAGATGTGCATCTAGGATCTACACAGGAGAGAGAGAAAGAGGCATCTGTCTTTCCAGGCCTGGGTTACCTCTCTATCATATTCTTCAGTCCTGTCCACTTTCCAGAAAAATGTCAGGATTTCCTTTTCCTAACATCTACACAAACTGCCATTGTCTAGACTGGTTTCATTTCCTCACGGCTGTCAGCTAAGCAGCAGGTGTCCCTGTGATAGGCTGTAGAGTCCTCTGAGTGTATGCCCAGAAGTGGTAGAGTTGGGTCATATGGCAGTTGTAATTTTAGCTTTTGGAGACACCTCCACACAGATTTCTTTAGTGGCTGCACCAGTTTAGACTCCCGCCACAGTGGTAAACGGTCCCCTTTCCCCTTGTTCTCCTCAGTATTGATAGTCTGACGACAGCCGTTCTGACTAAAATAAGATATAATCTCAATTTTAATTTACATTTCCTTGATATGTAAAGACCACCCTTTCAACACAGATGTTAGAACCATTGCATTTTTTTTTTAAATCGAATTACAGATGATCTCCAAAAACCTAGTATAGAGCAAACTGTTTTTTAACTTAATTGTGTGTTTCCTTCCAGGCCTCATACTTGGGTTTTGTTCAACCCCCCATTCATAGGATTGTTAGCTTTCCCATACTTAGTTATTGTGCAATTAGCCACGTTAAGTACAAAGAAGCAGTGGCCAGAGGGAGGTGTCACAATAGACAAAGGCATTTTGATCGACGCAAAAACATGTTGGTGTTCGTATGTCTAACTCCTGCATAACTAATTCTGGCAAGAAAGAAGCAAACTCGAAAGTTTCCTAAGGATTTGCTTAAGATAAACACGAGAAAGGCTAAGAAACGCCACCCTTACCAGCACAGGTCTTCATCATTGCTGGCTGTGTAAAGCTAAGCAAACTTCGCTTCAATGTCTAAGCCTTTCTTGACAGACAGCAGCTTTGTGTGTCTGTCACCTCCTAGTGACTTTCAAGACCCTGGAGGTCAGACAGGCACCGCCTCCCACCGCCAGCGAAAGAAACCACCCTGAACTTGAGTCCAGAAAACCTAAGGAAGGAGACTTAAGAGCCCTTCTGCAGCAAAGACCCAGACTGGCCGCTGGAGCGCGGCACTGAGCAGGATCTACTTTGTGCCGGACGTGTGGGGCGTGATGGCGGGCCTGTGTTGTCGTCGCTATGGAGATGGGGCTGTCCTGCCCCGTCTGTGAACAGGAGAACTGCCCCTCCATTTCACTATACTGTGCCAAGAGGAGTCTGCGGCAGCCCTGCTCAGCCCCTTGGCCACTTCCCGGAGGTAAAGCCCCTGCTTTCTTGGCGATGTCTTTTCCTTGGGACCCCACGGCCTTGGAAGGTCCTGCAGGGTCAGGTTTGAGTTGGGCAGTGGCAACTAAAGCCTTCCCTCCTCCTCCAGAACTCTGCTGGGGTAGAAAGAAGTACTCCCGCGCTTTGGAAAACACTGATTTTTCACAAGACTCTAAATTAGCACAGGCTAGCTCTCCTCTCTGGCTCTCTCATCTTGCTCTGTTTGCTACTTTGGAGTCCAGAGATGTGGGAAGGGGCTGTAGAGCTAATAAAGAAGAGGCTAAGACTCTACACTGACTGGTTCATGGTTCTAATATTTCATATGCTATGATTTCATGAATAAGGTAAATGATTATGCCATTGCTACGTGTTTATCTTTTGAGAAGTACTGGTGGTGTACGTATGAATAAACATTGCTCTGAATATCAGAACAGTTTCCTGGCAGCATCTGTATCCAAGTTCATGCAATTCAAGTGGTGGTATGCACATCCCCATGTGGCGGTCTGTCCTTAGAAACTTGACTTGTGTGTTACTCGGGAGCCTTGGAAATCGTGTTCTAAAAACACTGATTTCAGGGGGAGGAAAGTAGGAGTGGAGAAAGTTAAAAAAAAATAGGGCAACAGTGAATTAATAGTGCAGTTATTTCTTGATTTGATTTTGTAGCTTTAAATTAGTAAGCATATATACCAACACAAGTAGCATTTTTCCTTAATTTTCTGTGTGTGCGTGCATGTGTGTATGTGTCTAAAGTAGCTCGGGCTGGCCTCCAACTCACTGTGTAGCCAAGAATGACTTCTAACTCCTGACCTCCCAGAACTGGGGTACACATGTGTGACACCACACCAGTTTCTATGGTGGTAGATGGAACCCAGGGTTTCCTGCACACTGAGCAAGCATTCAACCTACTGACCTGCATCCGCAGCCTCAGGTGTTATTGTGGTTTCTATAAGCTACGGTGCTTCAGTGCAGATTTCTTCAAGCCATCTCATTGCTCCATTACTTACTATTTTCTTGCATATTTAATAGAAATATGTGTATACTGGCTTGTGTTCATAGTAAATTATGCTGTAAATGCAGGTAAATGAACTGGACCGGGATTGTCTTTCTCTTCTGGATTTTTACCGGTTCCCTCCACATTTTTTTTTAGAAAAACTCTTTTTTTTTTAATATTTATTATGTATACAATATTCTGTCTGTGTGTATGTCTCAGCCCAGAAGAGGGCACCAGACCTCATTACAGGTGGTTGTGAGCCACCATGTGGTTGCCGGGAATTGAACTCAGGACCTTTGGAAGAGCAGGCAATGCTCTTAACCACTGAGCCATCTCTCCAGCCCCCCTCCACATTTTTGTGAGTTGCATTTCTTCACTGTTATTGGAGATAACCTTTGTGAGAGGATTTTTGGATGAATTACAGTTCAGACACTAAATGAAGCTCCTCCCAGTTATTTGTATGTGTAAGCTGTAAAGTGCCAAATGCAGTCACCTCGCTACCAAGGAATAACATTTTAGAAAATTATTGTATGGGCTGGGCATGGTGGCACACCCTTTAATCTCTGCACTTGGGAGGCAGAGGCAGGTGGATCTCTTTGAGTTGGAGGCTAACCAGGTCTCCATAGTGAATTCCAGGATAGCCAGGGTTATGTAAGGACATTCAAAGCAACAAAAATGTGTCTGTCTGTGAGTGTGTGTGTGTGCGTGTCTGTCTATGTGTGTGTCTGTGTGTGTGCGCGTGTCTGTCTATGTGTGTGTCTGTTTGTGTGTGTGTGTGTCTGCATGTGTCTGTGTGGTGCGTGTCTGTCTATGTGTGTGTCTGTGTGTGTATGTCTGTCTATGTGTGTGTCTGTTTGTGCATGTGTCTGTGTGTGTGTGTCTGCATGTGTCTGTGTGGTGCGTGTCTGACTGTGTGTGTCTCTGTGTGTGTACTAGAGCACCACAGAGCCCAGAAGAGGGCTGGAGTTAGAAGTGACCGTGAGGGTGCCTATGTGGGTGCTGGCAACTGAACTCCCCAAGAGCTGCAAATACTTGGAACAGCTGAGCCATCTTCCCACCCCCAACAAATACATTTTGTTTATGATATTCTAAGATGTTCCTTCTGTGGGAGTAGAACAGGACTGGCCTGTTCGGCCCTTCTCCAGCTATAACACAAATCACTCGGGGAAGCAGTGAGCTGATGGCACAGCTTTCTGGTTTATTCCAGCAGTGAGGCAGCTCTCTTTGTGGACTGCCTGTTGCCCAGCCATTTCATCTTCTAATCTGGGATTGATTGTTCTAAGAAAATACAAGGAAACAAGACAATCTCAGCAGCTTTTCCTCTCTGAGCACACACTTGCTGAATATGACCTTCACTCTGGCCGCCAAAGTGGGAGCTGTCTCTCTCCCAGTCCTCCACGGCTCCCAGCAGGAGTAGGTGGCTCTTGCTATCAGGTCCACTCCTGACACTGTCCAGTTGGAGTTAGATTACAGGCTATGCTAATCGGCTTTCTGTCACTGTAACAGATCCGAGAGAACTTGTAAAGAAAGGTTTATTTGGGCCCACAGCTTTGAAGGTTCGAGTCCCTGAAGTTAGCCCCGCTGCTTTGGAACAGCATACCGTGGAGGAATGGAAGAGCGAATGAAGAACACGAGGGAACCGAGGTCCCATAATCTTCCTCAATGGTTCGCAGTCAGTGACCCAAAGACTTCCTGTGAGTCTGTACTCAGGAATGTGTTGGGACTAATGAGTCCTGGCCTTCAGCTGCTCTTCCCTCCTAGAACCTTCTAATTGAAGTTACTAGAAGCTGTGCCTTAGTTAGAGGATCAGAGGATGGGGTTTTCACTTGTTGGCCATTGACTGCAGTGTATTTAAGCCTACATGGTGCTAATAAAAAGGGGCTTTTGGTATCAGTGTAAAAGGTCTGCGCGTCGGCCTGTCTCTGCGTCTGTGTTCTCAACCTCCAGCCCCTTGCCCAAAGCTCGCGAATTGGGGTCTAGCGCATAGAGCACAGACCGGGCCACCGTGCGCGGCAATTGGAGGTTCCCACCGAGATTTCGGGAACTAAGGAACGCTGAGAGGTCGCCCTCGAAAGTTGAGGGTGGATTGGGGTATGTGTTAATCCTGACGTCCTTCACTGGGTTTTGGTTCCAGGCCATGCAGGCAGCAAGTGGAAGTCCAACCGAGAAAGAGGGGTAAGCAGACCCCGGCTGGAGGGGACGTATTGGGGAATTAAGATGGCACACCCTCTGAAACAGGAGGCAGGAGGGTGACTTGATGACCTCTAAAAAATAGAATGTATACAGCTCAAAAAGATAAATGTGTACGGATGTATGATATGTTGATTGTTGTCTTCTGTGTTCTGGACTGGAGGAAGACATTTGATTCTAGGAACTGCTAAGAAAGGTATTTTGACTTTAAAGTGTGGGCTTAAGAGTTTGATGCTTTGGAAAAGAGGTTCTGCTTTTGTCTCCACAGACGATGAGAACCTGAGGATTTATTCAAGATTCAATTGCCGCGTACCGCGGCCCCAGTCTGTACTCTATGCACTAGACCCCAGTTCGCGAGCTTCGGGGCTGGAGGTTGAGAATACAGACGCAGAGACAGACTGACACACAGACCTTCAAACACTGGTACAAAAAGCCCCTTTTTATTAGCACCATGTAGGCTTAAATACACTGCAGTCAATGGCCAACAGGTGAAAATCCCATCCTCTGATCCTCTAAACTAGGCACAGCTTCTAGTAACTTCAATTAGAAGGTTCTAGGAGGGAAGAGCAGCTGAAGGCCAGGGCTTATTAGTCCCTACAAAAAAGCCCCACCTCCTTTAAACAACGCCAGTGGCACCACTCTGGGTGCCATGCCTCTAACAGGTGGACCTTTGGGAGGGACCTTCAAGATCCAAACTCCAGCAGACGCCAATCACAGCTCACAGGTTAGGGCTATAGGCATCAGAGACGGGGCTCAAGATTGGCTCAGCACCACGTGCATGAGCTCAGAAGGGACGTTTTCCTCAGTCCAGCTTTGGATGACTAATCTCTATTTGACAGTTGTTCTGAGAGGCCCTGAGTTGGAGGCCTACCCGAGCTGTGCCTGGACTCCTAACTCACAGACACCAGGAGATAACCGGTGTTTGTTACAGTCTGCCACTGACTGGGAAATAATTTGCTAGAATTAGATAAACACCGTGATAATTGCATCAGAAAACACACACGCTGCTGAGTGTGATGTCATAGTGAATGAGAGAAAATGCTGTGTAGTACTTCTTCCTCTAACAGAGCCACTGTAACGCCAGCGTGTCAAAACTTCTAAAGCAGGGGAGGAGGCAGAAATCCTTAATAAATAAATAAATTAAAAAAAATAAAATAAAATAAAATCAGCAAAAAAAAAAAAACTTCTAAAGCATTGTGCATGACATTAATTCTGGTCATTTATGTCCTAATTATATTTAATCACAGAGTCTGTTTCTGAGGAAACAGCCCCTAATACCCTGTAGAACTACTCTTTGGTGATTATAAAAGGCTGGAACAAGAAAACAAATCATTTGAGAGGCAGAAGTAAGAGAACTGCTTATGAGTCTGAGGCTAGCCTGGGCTGCAGAGTGAGCCACTTCTCCAATCAGAGCATGAATCACGCATTAAAGGGTGAGGGGCGGCCATTCACACCCTGAGTGAATAGCTAGTTAGGAAAACCGACCTTGGCTTTTACTTTCCGAGGCTGGGTCTCAAGTACCCCAGGTTGGCCTTGAACTTGTGGAGAATGGCCTTGAAGTTCTCCACACACTCTTCTACCTCCCCAGATACAGGGATTATAGGCGCGGACAACAGCACTCGATTCTACTGTCCTGAGGCTCAAACCCAGGATATTTCCTGGACAACAGGCTAGCCCTCTACCAGCTGAGATACATTCCCAGTCCCAAACTGACATTCCAGATAATCAAAATAATTTTGTGTAAACTTGCACACCACGGACACACACACACACACACACACACACACACACACACACCCTGATCATGTATTTAAGCCCCCCAGCAGAGACAGCAACTATTCTGTTGTGTTCGATTCATTATGTAAGTCAGGAATCCCTCCACACAGAGGATAGCAACAATTCTGAGAAACTTACTAAGTACAAGTCTCTTAGTTGGCTCCTGGGGTGATTTTCCATAACAGTCAACTATCTTAAAAACACCTTAGTGTCATAGGCTTCGTTTTGATTTGCTGATCCAGACAGAGATATTTAATTTCCCACATTGCCCTGAGGTTTTCAATCTGAACAGCACATCATTGTGTTGCTTGTCATGACACAGTACTCACTGCCTTGCATGGCTGCGTGTATTCGCATGTGGTGCTCGCTGTATCATGCTTTGCTCCTGTACCATTTCCCCCGTTGTTGCTTTTGAAATATGATCACTTTTAAATGTGCCTTTCTCTTGGGTTGTATGGCAGGAGGCAGGACATATGTAAATGCTCGTCTTTGGGGTTCTTCTGCCCTAGTCTTTTCTTTAGTTGCTTGCTCACTTCCAATTTACAGCACCTAAGGGCAGCTAGAAACATCCACAGTGTTCGTGTGTCAGCTGGAACGTCACTAACACAGGGCAACCCAGCTTGAGCTTCCTATATCTAGAAATGGGCATAGGGAGGCAACTGAGCTGCTGGATGACTTGTTCTGCATTTACTGAGTGAGTGAGTGAGTGTGTGTATGTGTGTGTGTGTGTGTGTGTGTGTGTGTGTGAGAGAGAGAGAGAGAGAGAGAGAGAGAGAACACATATGTGTCCTAGCAATGGATTCCTGAGAGAAAAACTCAGGTGACCAGGTGTTCTCTGGGATGAGTCCTCTCAAGTCTAAAGTGATTTTTAAAAAATCTTCTGACACCACCAAGTCTTTTTTTTTTTTTTTTTGGAGCCTTGCTGTATTACTTTTGGCTAGTTTCTCGGAGATCCTCCTGCCCCAGTCTCCTAAGTGCTGGGAATGATGTGCCATCACCTCTGTATTTGTCTGTGGTTGTTAATGTCTCACGGAGTGTGTTGGAGTTATAGATGAGCGTGAGAGAATCAACCACTCTGGAAGTCCTGTGACCATGAAGGAGCACACCTCTCCGTTCACTTCGGACTTGAGGTCACTTAGAACGTTGGAATCGTTTTCTTCCTTTTGTTTTGTTTTGAGGTAGGGCTTCTCTGGAACTCACTTTGTAGACCAGGCTGTCCTCGAGCTCACGACTTGCCTGCTTCTCCCTCCCAAATGCTGGGATTAAAGGCGTGTGTCACCTCTTCCCTATGAGAATAGTTTTCAATAAAGTGTTATGGCTTTCTTCATAATATTTTTACTCACTTTTTTCAATGCACTTGTTTTTGATGTTGTAACTATATCACTTTACAAACTTGTTCAAAATACAGAATTATGAAAAAACAAATCATGACCATAGGGCTCGAAGTGCTATGAAGTGAGCTCACCTGGATTGCTATTTCTAGATCATTCTCAGCCCCTGCAGTCTCCTCTAGTGCCCCCTCCTAAATATTACCCTTTCCTTCTTCAAAGGAAACTGTCTTGGTTCTTCAACCATTGTGATCAAATGTTTTATTCTGTTCCTAGCCTTTTCTGTCCCTAGGGTGTATGTGTGAGCCTCCTGTGGCCGTGTTTAACAGTTCCTTCATCCCATGATACACAGCCTTCTGTTACATGGATATATGATACATTTATCCATCCAGCTGTTGATAAGACACTTGCTTGAATGATCCCCACCCTAAGCAATCTGGTGCTTTTGATGTTTTAATTCATATGTGTACTTTTTCTGTTAGGGCAATTATATGAATATACTCAACTTCAGTAAGTAATGCCAAACAGCTGTCTAAAGTACATCGGCACCAGCTGTGTCTGAGTTCCCAATGCCCACTGCAGCTGGCACACTGAAGTCTGTGCTGGGTAACAAACCAAAATGTCAAGTGACATGTAACAGTCATCATTTATTTTCCACAGCGTTGTAAGTGTTTTGGCTTCCTCTGTGTGGTTCTTCTGTTTGTAGGCCTCTCTGATCTCTGTGGGTACGTGCACACACGGTATACACTCGCATAGATATACGCATATACACAGAAATACAATGAAATTGGGGAAAAAGAAATCCTTTTCACTTGTTGAATGGGAGGATCTACCCAACATCGCCCTAAATCTTACCAGAGTCTCACGGCCACACTGTTTGTTCGATCTTTGTCCAAAGGCTGATTGTTGTTGAGACTCTATGGCCTGCTGGAAAGGGTACTGGATAGTCTACCCCCAGACTAAGATCTTTTGTGTTAGCCCTGGCTGTCTCTCTGGACTTTGGATATATAAATGAAGAAGTTAATCAACCACCAGTTTCTCGATTCTGCTAGTAACCCCTCCGGTCATGTGTCTGTGTTCTCTGTGGCACTTTGGGTTAATCACAGTAACACAGGCAACAGTGTCACTCCGCTTCCCTGTAGCTCACTAACCCCGATCACCTTCTGAGCCTGTCTTAGTGATGCATCCCCTCTTCGTCCCCCCATCATCACCCTGGGCCCGGTGTCGGTGCTCTGTGTTAACTTACATATGGTGTAAATAAACTTCCACATATATTGGTTTTTGTTAATTCTGAATAGCAAACCACCTTAAAGAAAACAGTGGCTCCAAACAAACAGTAATGTATTGTCCTGATTCAGGTGATCAGCCGGGTGACCTGGGCAGTTGTCTCACTCTGTGTTGTGGCTGGAGCTGTCCTTTCCCTACAATCTAAGTGCCACCTTTGACAGAAGTCAAGTACCCATATACACGTGGCTCAGTTTCTGGGCTTCTATTGTTCTGGCGATTCCTGAGCCAAAATCTCATGGGCTTGTTACCTTAACTTTAGGATAAACAAGTCCTGACATATGGACTGCAGCCAAGTCCTGACTCTTCCTTCTCGGCCAAGCTGGCCTTTGCTGTTCTAGATACATTTTCCTTTTTTTTTTTTCTTCTTTTGGTTGTTTAAGACAGAGTTTCTCTGTAGCCTTGGCTGTCCTAGAACTCACGCTTTAAGCCAGGCTGACCTTGACTCACAGAGACGTGCCTGCCTCTCCCCTCCCAGTGCTGATATTAAAGGCTTGCACCACCCCCCCCCCTCAGCTCTAGATACATTTTCTAATCAGTTGTTCAACGCTTTTTGGATTTTGGTTGAGATTACACTGGGTAATAGAGTAATTTGGGAGAATAGACATCTTTAACGTACATGTTCTTATTTATAATCTATTAATATTTTTGATACACTTTTTAGTTAGTGTTCTATGTGGAATGCTTAGCCCTCATATTTGACTTGGATTTTAAAGGTTTTTTTTTTTTTTTTTTTATAAATAAATGATACATTGTTGCTTAAAGTCTTTGTGAGGGACTGGAGAGGTGACCCAGTGGTTAAGTGTCTGCTTCTCTGGAGGACCAGGGCTGAGTTCCCAGTACCATGTGGCAGCTCACAACTGCCTGGAACTCCAGCTCCATGGGATCTGGCTCCCTCAGATAGGTGTACGTGCAAGCAAAACATCAATGCACAGACAATGAAAATAAATCATTAAAAATTTTGTAAATGTTTGTGAGCATATGGAAATTGATTTTGCCTGTTGAACTTTCAGAAGCAGCTTTTAAACATGTCGAGTTGCTGTTGATTCTGAAGTATAGATGTCAAAAATGGCAATTTCACTTCTCTCATTAACATTGTTACACATGTTTTTTGGTTATTGGTTTATCACACTGCAAAGAGCACTCAGAACAATGTCAAATAAAGATGCTAATTGTAACCTGAAGGAAGGGTCCGCTTCACTGTAGAGTTCCATGCTTGACATACATTTCTTATCTATACTCATGTTTGGATTCAGAAACCCCCGATGGCTGCTTTACTAAGGGTTGTGTGTGTGTGTCAATAAATAAGTGGTAGAAACTTATAAAATACATGCTTTGTGTCTACTGAGATTATTATATAACTTCTTTGTTTAGTTTATGATGATAAGCACATTGATTTTATGTCGGATTATATTTGACATATTGTAGTACATGTCATCTTGTAGTAATCTGACATAATGTCACATTTACATTTGAAGACTAAATCTAGAGCTGGGGATGTATCTCAGCCAGTAGAATACTCGTCTGGCATGCCTGCAGCAACTCTAAGCTCAACCCATAGTGTCACATAAATCCCAAGTAGTGGAACAGCCTTGTAATCTCAATATTAAGGCACTTCGAGGGGCAAGGGGATCAAAAGTTCAAAGGTCATCCTCAGCTAAAGCATGTTAGAGGCTAGCCTATGGAGGAGGAGAAGCAGCAGCAACAATTGAATTTTGTGGGTGGGTGATTTCTGCATCTCTGTTATGGTAGTAAACCTTTAGTATTCCTTTCATATTGGGAGTTGGTATCAAAGTTTTATTTTGGAATCGCCACCCTTTTCTCCCTTCTTTGAAAGAGATCACATAAATTTAGTGTGAATCTTCAGTTGATGCAGACATTAGTTCTAAGAACAAGATGCTGTGGTAAGATCAATGCAGTCCAAGTGGTGTCAACAGCAGGCTGACAGCACCGGAAGATGGAGATGGGAACCCATCTTCCATGTTATGCTCCTGGGAAAAAGGTAGACCGGTAATCCAAAGACATTTAATATACAGAGTGAGCTTGTATTTTATACAAAGGGGTACAAAATGAATGTTACTACAGGAAACTCGTTACTACTGACTGTATTTGCAGAAGTGGACCACGGTGTGGTTGGCAGTCAGAGTTCAATATCTTCCCCCTTGCTGAGGCAGGGTCTCTCTCTTGCTTCTGCCGCTGTACTGCATACACTAGGCTGGGTGACACTTGAGTTTTCGGCTCAT
>NC_022030.1:8891067-8904133 GCF_000317375.1 Microtus ochrogaster
AGGCACCAAAGCTACAGAGAAACCCTGTCTTGAAAAAAACGAAAAAAAAAAAAAATCAAATAAATGTAGGTGTGTCGGGCTTACAGATGTGGGCCCCACACCTGGCTGGTTACATCACTTCAGGACCTGGAACCCAGGTCATCAGGCTTGTGCAAAAAATTCTTTCACCTACAAAGTCATCACCCTGGTTTCATACCTCGATTCTTAACCTCCAGGAATCTTGAGATTAAAAAAAAAAAAAAGTTTGATGTTTTAAACTAAAATTTGGAGTGATTGGGAATGCAGAAATGGGTAACAGTTTCACACCAGTTCTGAGTGGGCAACAGCTCTTCCGAAACCCCGTTCTAGCTCTGCACTTTCCCAGCGAAGTAAAATCCCTTGTTTAGATTCAGATCTGGATACACATATATAAATACAAAATAAATGTCACACTTTGGAGTTCGTGGACACTTGGTGGGTATTTTCATGATCTACAATACATATGCATAGACATACCTGAATTGTAAATTTTGTGTATGGTTTACCTGTATATTAGTGGATATAGTAATTCTGTGATTCCTATAGAGAAAACAGTTAATATTGTGGTTGTTTCTAAGCGTTCTTATCCATACATCTGTTAAATTGAACCCATAGTTCCTAGAAGTGGAAGAAAGTAATTTGCTGAGATGTCACTCGGGAGCTTTCCCCAGAGAAGTCTGGAAATGGAGAGTTTCCACACAAGATTCAGCACATGGACTCCTTTTAACAACCGGTCCTTAAACAGACAGGTGAGTTCAATTGGTAAAGTCAGTTTTACTGAGTACGTTGAGTCTTATGCTATTATGTTTTTAAAGAAAAATCATTTAGCTTTTGAGTCTTTTTTTTTTTTTTAATAAGCCTGACTATGTCTCAGAGTGAGAGGCTCCTCACCCAGGACTCTGTTACCCAGGAAGGCACTGCATCTGCCCACCCCCCCATCCTCCAGGACACCGTGGGCTTCTGTGGTGGGGGAGGGAAGTAAGGGAAGGGTTTCTGAGAGGTGGCAAGGGAGCTTTCATGTATGTTTCTATGTGTCTTTCATCTGTTCTTCTATCGTATGCACACTGCATGATTCCACGGAGCCTGAGAGCGCCTGTTCTTTTGAAAAGTAATTCAAGAAGAATTCTTTGAACTGTAGGGCAGTCTTGCCAGATTTTCATGGAGACTGAGTTCACGTGGGTTCAGCTCCTTCCACATAGTGGGAGGCGAGGAGGTAGCTGGCAGATAAAACTTGATCAACAGTAAAAATGATGGGTTTGTATATGTCCTTGTGTAAGAAAGTCAGGCTGAGACCAGGCTTTCAGAGATGTTAGTTCACGGTGTCTGTCCTCACTGGAGACACAGCTCACAAAGGTATTGTGCAGTTATTACTCATTTTCAGCTTCATAGGCATTATAAAGCTCCAGATTTAAGAGCAAAGAAACCAAATCCTTACTGAATGGTACTGCTTCCACCATTCAGGGAGTAGGGCCTGTAGACAAGGTGGAATATTGGATTCTTGCCCTGGGCCACACTAACCTAGGTAAACACAGGAGCAGTGGCTCATCGTTGCCCTTTGTTCTCAGGAGGCTCTTTCTGGCCCCTCTGTAATTATACACCCCCTGGTTTTCCCCACTGGCCCACGACAAGCCCTAGCTTGCCTGGATGCTGAATAAAAACACCTGAAGGCCAAAGCAGAGCCCCTCCAGCGTGCCTGAAAGTTACCTGTGAACTGCCGTGAGCATGCGACCATTAGCTGTGAGGTTACTAGCTGACCGACTGCTTAGCAACTGAGACCTTCTGGAAGCCAACAGTGAAATCTCGTTTTCCTCTCTTCTAGCTCTTTCAAGAAAGAGTTACTCTCATAAATCACTGGTTTGGCCTCTGGACCCACAAGCAACGGCAGGAGTTCTTATTTGCAATTCTTTCACAATGCTCTAAGTCACAGCTCAGGTAAAAATAGCATAACGATGGAATTATTGGTTCTTAAGCTAAAATATGGTAACATGTTTATATAACCCTTAAGGAGTTTTTCCTCTTTTCTCTATAAAAAAAAATGAGGCCATTGTTATTTTATGGTTTATGAACAGATCCTTCTAGTGCCTGCTTCCTCCTTGAGTCTGAAACAGAGCCCAGGGGGCTTAACACCTTCATACCAGTGGGCGGCTGTTTCATTTTTGCAAACACTTGTCAGTGGCTTGGTCTTTTCTCCTGGTCTATTAAATTCTTCTTGGAGCTATCAGATAGACAATAGATGCCAGATGGGTAGACAGTTCATAAGGATTTTTAAACAATGGATGGATCAAAAGAATGTAAAAAGGGACAGTACTAGCGGCCTTTAGGGTTATGGACAAGATATGCAGCTGATGAATTGTTTGTGGATTCCTGTCCTTATTTCTCCCTTCCCCTTTGGCACAGATACTGTGACATTTGTTAGTTGAAATCACAGCCAGGGAGACTAATGTTCTCATCAGGGATTAGTATTCTAGAGGTCATTAGCTTTCTCTCTCTCTTAGATTTATTAATTTATTATGTATGCAATGTTCTGTCTACATGCATGCTTGCACACAAGAAGAGGGCATCAGATCTCATACACGGTTTTGAGCCGCCATGCTGTTGCTGAGAATTGCATTCAGGACCTCTGGAAGAAGGGCCAGTGCCATCTCCCCAGCCCTTCATTAGCTTTCTCATATTGAGAAGGTCACAATGGTTCTGCAACTCTCGGATATTTCCCAGGTAGCAGAGCAAACATCAGACTCAAGAGGTAATCAGATCAACCAGGGACTTATTAAACAGCCAGCTAAACATTAGAAATACTCAAGATGTGTGGCTAACCAATATATTCTAGAAAGCCCATCAGCGTGCCTGGACCCGACCGAAGAACCTAGCTGGGCCAGTAGCAGGTGCTGTAAGGATGGTTTTGCAGGTTTAACCCCCAAAGAGGTGCTCTTGAGTCCTTCTGGGATAACTGATGGTAACTTCAGCCAACCATCATAATTCGATAGCATTTCTGAGATGCTGTTCTTTGTCCACGAAGTGAAACTCTTTACCAACTCTGTCAAGCCTACAGAGGAGACTTGAGGAAGTGACATTTCCTACCATTTGCTTCGTGAAACTGGGTATGTCATCAGTTGGGGTTAGTTGATTTCACTCTGAGCTCAAGGAGAAACTAACCTTCAATTTCTTATACAACTATCAGAAATCATCAAGAGGTAGGCTTGGTCAAACTGGCTTCTTCTCCCAAAACTGCCTTCTACCCTTCCTTCCAGCTGCCTCTGCCCATCACATTGAGATCAGTTATTTATTTTTTTCTCTTCTCCACTGGCTATCTCTCCTGTATCTGTGCTCATAGAACAGAATGTTCACTGAGGCTTCCTGGTGTGTGTGTGGGGGGAGGGGGGGGTCACTGGAAGGAAACAGCACCCTGGCTGTGAAGAGTGAATTGTGAAGACTCTTTTATTTAAATAATCTTTATTTACTCATACTTAAAGTGTGTGTGTCTTGGGAAGAAGGGGTACCAACAGAAGCCTGAAGAGTCTGTCAGATCCTTTGGATATGGAATGATAGGCATCTGTAAGATGCTGTGCAACGTGGGAACGGAACCCGGCTCCTCTGGAAGAGCTGTGTGTGCTCTTGACCACTGAGATAGCTCCCAGCCCTAGCACAGGCTCTTCAGTCAGTGTCTGAAGGTCAGGAAAGCAGGTTTCCCCATTGTTATTTGCTGTCATTCCTTTTACCCTACCTTGCAGCTTTCCAGAAAAAAAAAATAATAACCTACCAACCTCATAATCCATCATCACTTTGCACAGTTCATTCCCGTCTCAGGGACCATAAACCAGCAGTTTCTGATGTAACCACTGGAGGTCATTAGAGATCTTGTATGTTTGAGGCCTGACAGTCAGCCGGTCACTGGAAATTGCACCCTTGGCTACCTGGATTCTTCTTTCTGAGGGATAAGCATGTGCGACCAACGTGTTCTGTAGAATGTCTTTGCTATGCTTGACAGCAGCTGTGTTCCCACGGTGGGGGGGGGGGCGACGAGTGAGTCATAGCTCATGCAGCTGTTAGCATGCTCTGGACTGCTGATCTCACAGGAAGTTGTATGTGAGTTGCTGGTTTCTGGATCTGACTTCTGAGGTCATCTTTAAACTGTAGGGACGGTTTTGTTATTGAAACAGTCTGCTTCTCTTCACGCTCCCCGCCTCCCCAGCGCAGGCTTTCACACTTGGAAGGCTTCAGCCACCCTCAACGGTTCCCAAAGGTTCACTGTGGGTCGCTAACTAATTCAATTAGAGCTGTGTTTCATGTTAGTTAGTTCTAGAAGCTCAGCTCAGTTCTGAATCAGCTTCCTTTAAAAAACACCTTTATCAAAATAAATAAATAAAATACATCTTTCTTGAGATACAATTCGTGTACGATAGCATTTGACAAGGGCAGGATTCAAGTCATTAGTTTTAGGACCTGCTCAGATTTGTGAGGTCATCTACAATCTAAGTGTAATGCCTCCCCGTCCTTCCCAGAGCCCTCCTGGTCAATAGCAATCATTCTCCATCTCCAGTCGGTTCAAAGGTGCCCATACATGAGTCTACTTCCTGTGTCTCTAAATTTATCCCCTCTGGACCCTTTGTATAAACAGACCCAAGCAATACATGATTCTTTCATGTATTAAAATGTTAAGCTTTATGCATTTCATAGCACACTTGAGCACTTTTCTTTCTACCGACTAATATTCCACTGTGTGGGCTTGTCCTATTCAGCTGATAGACGTTTGGTTTGCGTCTCCTTCAGGCTGTTGAAGATCACGTTCCTGTGAACTTCTCTATCCAATTTTTCTAAAGGGGTGCTTGCATTTATTTATTATTGGTTATTTAAGACATAGTTTCTCCGTGTAGCCCTGGCTGTCTGGAACTCTCTCTGTAGACCAGGCTGGCCTCAAACTCATAGAGATCTGCCTGTCTCTGCCTCCTGAGTGCTTGCACTAAAGGTGTGCGCCACCTCCGCCTGGCTAAACTTAGAGGTACTTTTATTTTCCTCTTTTTGTTTGTTTTTCTTTTCTAGCCCTTTGATCTTTTTAGCGTAGGTAGAAGAGGGCTCAGTGGTAGAGTACTTGCCTAGCGTGTGCAAGGGCCTGAGTCCAATCCTCATTATGGGGGGAAAGAAGCTATGAAGCATATATGTTTAGGAGTGAAATGAATGGCTCTAACAGTAACAATGTTATGATTTATGGAGCGAGGACCGTGGCGGGTTAACGGACAGACAGATACGCCATGCAGAGAGAGCTTGGGTATGGAGAGTTTATTTATTGAGTATTGGGAGGGTATACGAGTAGGGTGGTATGGGGAGGAAGAGAACGGAGAGAAAGAGAAAAAGGGACCGGAAGAGGGGGAAGAGGAGGGAGAAGGAGGGAGGCAGACAGCCGCCTTTTCAGAAAAGGAGCTGTACAGAGAGAAGGGAGAGTGGAGTTCAGTTGGGGGCGGAGCTTGGGAGTGGGCAGAGCTTGTCTCTTAAAGGGACAGGGTACTCAAGTGACAGAGCAGACCAGCACAATCATAACAAACAGAACCATCAAACTCTAGTTATTTATTGAGTGTTCCTTTCGAAGCCTCCTTATCCCTGTAGTCTTTCTCCTCCCATAACTGCAAACTTAATAAGAGAAGCGTACATCACTTGGAAGCTTGAACTCTGTGTAAACTCTGCTGTCTTTACAGACCAATGCTTCTCCCAGGACAGGACCAGTGTTTGTTCTTTTTTTGTTTTTCCATTTTTTTTTTTAAAAATCCCTTTCAGACAATATATTCTGATCACCCTTCTCCCCTTCTCCAAGTCCTCCCAGATCCTCCCCAGCTCCTCACACACCCACTCTACTCCCTTTCTTTCTCTGGAGACCATTGTTTTAAATGTTTATTTTGCTTTTTTCCAAATATGTTTTAATTGGGATAGCCACATTTATAAACATGGTATTTCAATATCAGTAGGAATGTTATCCCATGTTTCTTTAAAACTTTATCCCTAATCTCTATGAGATAGATATATTTAAACATCTAAGACTTAACATTCCACCGTTAATTTTTAGGATGATCGTAAGTGGAATTTTATAACGAGGCTATTTTTCGCTGATTAAGCGTCTCAGGCCATCCTTCTGGCCAGTGCTCCTCCTAGACTTCCCTCTCCTGGAAGTGTTTTTGTCCCTCCATCACGCGGTTTCCCTGGGACAAAACAAGCCTCATGGCTCCCACTGGTGTCTGCCTTTTTCCACTTGACTCTGAAGGCAACTGGGCTGCTGTCTCCAAGTGTCTGTCACACTGGGAGAAGCCTCGGAGGATTGTGACTCGCTCTCCCTGCTGCACTGGCGGGACCGGTTTTAAATTGCTTCTGCCCAGCTGCCAGCATTGCCTTCCTACAAAGGCCTTTCATCCCGGACCTGGAGAAGTTTAAACTTGTTGCCTTTCTGGGTGGGTGGGGCAGCGCTCACGCAACTGCGTTTTCAAGAGGTGGGGGAGGGAGGGAAGAACGAAGGTCTTGAGCAACGCAAGAGAGATCAGCCCTGGCCATCTGTCTCCATCAGAGCAGAACGGACTTGCGGGCGGGCGGGCGGGCAAACATCTGCACCCAGGTACACTTAAGAACTCCAGTACACTCATCCGCTCTTTCCACGAGAAAAGGAAGGGAGGGAAGTCTCACTTTTGTGTGTGGCCTGAAGAGGAAACCAGGTGTGCAGTTTTTCAGAGACAACGCACTGCGTTTTAATTTGGAGCCCACACAGCTGTGTCACTCAGCGTTCAGAAACTCATTCTAATGGAGAATAGTTCCAAGTGTCAATGAGAACGTTGTTGGGGGGAAAAAAATACCTTTAGTGATGGTCTAACCCTAAAGCAGGATGGAACCAGCTTTTTAGGACCTTGACAATGGGCAGAGGGTTCCCTGCAGTGGGATTTGCCCCCAGAGAAGGGTGCAGCTTGATCTGCAACACAACCAGGCAAAGTGAAAACGCTAGCCGAGAGGCAGAGCAGAGCAAGTGGCTGGAAAATCACTGGGAGGGAACTGGGCGTGAGGGGATTCGGTCTAAGCCAACCTAGCAAGCTCCTGCTGGAGACAGGCCAGAGGATCAGACGTCCTCTGAGGGGCAGTGACGGACCAGGAACCTGATCACATTTCCAGGGTGATCAGGTTTCAAGAGGTTGGGGTTTGGCAATGTTGTTTGCTAAGACTGGATTTTACAATGGAGCTCAGAAGGACGGAGGAGGCAGCCCAGAAGCCTGAAGTTAGAGAAGTTTGGTCAGAAAGGTGCAGGCCGTACTCAGAGGCGAGCTGTATACCTCTGCACTTCAAACTATTGTATCTGGACGTGCAGAGAGTCTGGAAGCTAGGACCATTTTGTCTTTCTCTTCCTCTAAGGCCATGTTCTGAGCATTCTCCAGCTTTCTTCACGGTTTCATTTGTTTGAGACACTCACACACTGAAAGAATTATTCTTGTTCATTGCTGCAATGTTTTTGAAGGGATGGGTGGTGCTAATAAAACACTTGAGTTTGTTTATTTTATTTTATGTGTATGGGTGCTTTCACCTGCCTGTATGTTTGTACACCACGGGTGTGTAGTGCTTCAGAGGCCAGAAAAGGGTGTTGAATCTCCTGGGACTGGAGTTACAAACAGTTGTGAGCCACCATGTCCGGGCTGGGACTGGAACCCAGTTCTTTGGAAAAGCAGCCAAGAGCTCTTAACCACTGAGCCATCTCTCCTGTCCCCTCCCCAACAAAAATGCTTAGCTTAAAAGGAAAGGAGAGCCAAGTGGGCAGTGGCGGCGCTCTTCTTTAATCCCAGCACTCAGGAGGCAGAGACAGGCTGATCTCTGTGAGTTCAAGGCCAGTCTGGTCCACAGAGCGAGTTCCAGGACAGGTTCCAAAGCTACAGAGAAACCCTGTCTGGGTTGGCGAAACCAAAATGCAGAAATCCTGGGCCCATGATGCTGTCATAGGTTCCTTGAATCTGAAGCTGCCCTGATTAGAAAGTCTAAAACAGTCTTTTCTATTTAGTAGCCACGTCTCTGGTCATCTCAACTCTGGGGGGGAAGCACTTGGCAATCACACAGATATGAGAGAGCCCATCACACCCACACATGTGGGCTAGGTAGTTAATCAGAGGTGTGTATAGACTCTCTCCTACAACCAAGTGTATACGCTGTGCTGAGTACTTGAATCAGCTGTGGCCACAGAATCGGCCCTGCTGCCTGCTGCTTCCTTACCAGTGGGAAGTCAAGTTCACAAGCCCTGGCCTGGAGTTTGTAAAACACAGATCATGAGTCTTGATAGAGACGTTAGCTCAAGTAGCCTGGAATCGGATTGAGGAAACTGTTGTCAGGAAATTACCCAGGTGATCCGGTGCGTAGCCAAGGACAAAACAAGGTAGGCTCTCTAGGCCCAAAGGCTCCACGTGCCTTGCGATTCCCTACTTCCTGGAGGCAGGGAGACTGGCTCCACCGGCCGCCCTGGCTTTGTAAGTGTGTTTTGCATCCTACACTGCTGAGACTACTTAGTGGTTTTAGAAGATGCTTCATTATGCTGTTGGCCCTGAACTTGACAGGAATAATGAAGGAGATTTTCTTCCTACGTGGCTAGAAATTCCAGGCATAGATCTGGTTGCAGTTGAAGTCAAGTTTCAGCAATAAAAGCCAATGCCTTGTGTCTCTCATTCCCTGCTCTGCCATCAGCAGCCTTGGCTTCTTAGTCATCCTCAGTGTGTCTACAGTGGAAGAAAGTGCATTGTTTGGGGTTTCATTGTAACTGGACTAGCTTATAGGTTCAGGCCAGCACCCTCCCTACAACCCCCTGTACCCCTGCGAAGGCTGTGTTTCTCAGGCTAGTATCGGGATGACTCGAACTCCTGATTCTCTTGCCTCTACCTCCTGAGTGCTGAAGCTAAAGGTCCGTGACATAATGCCCGTGTACATGGTGCTGGGGATCAAACCCAGGGCTCTGTGCATGCCAGACAAACCATCTACTAACTAAGCCATACCCCTAGCTCAGGACAGCGTCTGGGTGACTGCTGTCAGTGACTGAGCCACATAGCATAACTTGGCCTTGATCCTGTGCTGCTTAGATCTAGAGTTAGAGTAAGTTTCTATGGATACCCATGGACCACAAAATAGAAACTGAAGTCATTACTACCTGTAACTCCTCCAGTTCCAGGGGATCTTATGCTTCTAGCCTCCTCAGGCACTATACTCACACGTACACACACACACACACAAAATATTTTTAAAGAGTAATCTGTTGGGCTGGGCATGATGACACACAAAGACTCAACATTCAAAAGATTGGGGCAGTCAGATGGCCACGTGTTTAGGACCAGCCTGGGCAATGTAGCCAATATCAGGGTAGCCAGGGCTACAGAGTGGACCATTATCCTAAAAAAAAAAAAATTAAAATACATTTTTAAAGAGGGTTTATTGTTTTGTTTTGCCGAGGTCTCACTATGTATTTGTTCTGATGTGGACTACAATAAACCCAATACCTTGTGGTGGATTTAAATAGGACTCGTGAGGCTGGAGAAATGGCTCAGTGGTTAAGAGAATGGGCAGCTTTCCCAGGGAATGCAACCTTGAATTCCAATACCTGTTGGGACTAAGGAGTCCTGGCCTTCAGCTGGATGTTGTGATTAATGAGTCCTGGCCTTCAGCTGCTCTTCCCTCCTAGAACCTTCTAATTAAAGTTACTAGAAGCTGTGCCTAGCTTAGAGGATCAGAGGATGGGATTTTCACCTGTTGGCCATTGACTGCAAGGTATTTAAGCCTACGTGGTGCTATTAAAGAGGGGTTTTTTGTACCAGTTTTTGAAGGTCTGTGTGTCTGTCTCTGCGTGAGTATTCTCAACCTCCAGCCCCTTTCCCGAAGCTTGCGAACTGGAGTCTAGCACATAGAGCGCAGACCAGGGCCGTGGTGCGCGGCAAACACCCACACAGTAGCTCACAAGTTTGTGTAACTCCAGGCCCAGAGGATTTGACAGCCTCTTCTGGTCTCTGTAGGCACTGAAGGCTCATAGTGCACAAACATACATGCAGGCCACACACCTGTTCACATAAAAATAAAGGAAAAAAAATAAAAACAAATTAAGTAGGACTCCTAGATTTCTCTAGGAAATGTATAGGTGCCCTGCCCTCAATGTTCCCTTTAACTTGTAGAGTTTCCCACAGTTTTCTACTTGTTGATTGTATCCTTCTGTCTCTTAAAGTTTCTGAAATTTGGGTGTTTGGGCCTACCTAATTGGATTGCATTTTTTTTTTTAAGGAGATAGGCTAAATGTTCTTAGGGTTCCCCTTCAGAAGGGCATGTCAGATGTCCCTCTGGCTGCCATCTGCCTTTCTTTGCTTAGATCTATTATGTTATTAAGAGTTGCGGAATGTTGACTTGTTAAAGTTCAGTCCTTTTTAGCTTACTAATTGAAATTCTTCAAAAGAGAGGCCTCTTGTCTTTGCTGAGTTCGTTTCTCTGTGTTTTTGTCCTGAAAAGGCAGACAACAATAATCTGGTTTTCTAGCTTCTTCCATATCTGGAAATTGAGTTCCTAGTAGCATTATGAACTCACGTAATTTTATTATGAATTTAAATATTTCGATGTGATCCAATTTCAAGTTGTTTGGTTAGCTGTTTTGTTTGGTTTGACATGAGCTCTCAGTATGTGGTCTAGGCTGGCCTAGAACTCACTATGTAGATCAACCCTGTCTGGGAGAAGGAAGTAAGGAAGGAAAAAAGGAAGTAAGGAAGGAAAAAAGGAAAGAACGAAAAAGGAAAGGAGGAAAGAAGGAAGGAGGAAAGAGGAAAGAAGGAAAAAAAGAGCATTTAGTTAGGAGTGTCCACTTCCCTTTTCCAGTGTTGGTATTTGTTGGGCTTGTTCAAAGCCCAAAGTACTGTGAGTGCTGATACGACTCATGAAAAATTTCATGCTAACATAAAGTTCACATCTGTTCTGATTTCCGTCCCTCCCCTAGACCTTTACTCTTGCATCCCAGCTGACACCTTCCCCATGGAACCCAGAGGAGGTGGAAGTGAAGCTCAAGGGCTCAGCTCTCTCAAGAGTATCTTACTGTAGCTGTCTTAGCTTGAGTGTGTGCGCGCGCGTGTGAGCGTGTGTGCACGCGCGCGTGTGTGTGTGTTATTCCAGTAGATTGCAGATTTACTTTTTCATTACCTTTTTCTGGAAGATGCTTTAAAATATTTATTGTTGTTATATTCCCCAGAACTCCTATGCATTTGAAGTTAGCACGTGGATTCCCCTTTCGACTCAGAGTTTTGATTTCTAGGAAGAGTTATTAGGCTTTATAAATATACCATAACTTATCCCAGACATTTATCTTGTTTCCCTGGCATTTGCTATAGAAACAACACATATAGGAATCTCCTTTAGCTGAGTCCTTAGCCATGTCCTCAATCGTTAAGGACAAACTCCTAGAGGAAGAATTGGTGAATTCAAAGGCACCTTGGGGTGGCTGTTGGTACCTCTCATTCTGCTGACTTGTCTTCTTAGTCCATGCAACTGCCTGAAACCGGTACATAAACTACCCAGTAGGCCCTTACCTTGCCCTAAGTGTTTTCAAGAAGCCACTAGACTGAGATGTGCTGCCTAGGCAACCAGAAAACAAAGACCTCAGCCAAAGCCACTTACCCTCTCCAGCCACCTCTCCAGGCTGTCCTCCCAGCCATTTTCATCAGAATTTTGGCAGCTGCTTTCTCCTTCATATCAGAAATTTAACAAAAAAATGAGATTGAGTCCCCTAGCACTGAGCTCCGTTGTTTTTGAAAGTACACACTGTGCACTCAGTAATACACCACAAAGTATTGTCATGAATTATTTAGATAAAACTATCCTTGTCACAAGAAAATGAGCAAGGCACATTTTGTTCATTTTCTCCTTATGTGTTGTTATTTCTCTTCGTTGATTTCTTACTTGGCAACATTAAGTGCAAAGTGACGAGCCGGGTGTCATTACTGCAAAAACCTTCCTTCTGTTGCTCAGGCATGGATTTTTTTTTTTTTTAAAGCGTAATTGGGCCATTTTCTGTTCTCCTTGCTTAAGATTCGTATTTCTTCACCATGATCCTGGTAGCAGAGCAGAGCAGGCACAAACATAAAACACGTATAACTGAAGTCTAGTTTCTAAGACATTCGCATTCTGCTTTCCTCCCCGGTCTCTCTGGGATGCAGCAGTAGAGTCTACAAAGTCGGATGGTGATGGAAGCAAACATTCCAAAGATACCCAGAGACCTTTCTTGGAAAAGATGGCTGAGGCTGGGCATGATGTTGCATGCTTGTAATCCCAGCACTTGGGATTGAGGAAGATGGTCAGTTTGAGGCCAGTCAGGTCTATCAAGTAGGTGTGAGCTATACACAGAGAGACCCTGTCTTAAAGGACCAGGGACCGGGATATAGTTCATTGGTGCAGTATTTATCTAGCATGTGCGATCCCCTGGAGTATGTACGATTCCAGCACTTCAAGAAAAAGTGGCTGGAAAATTTCAGCTTTTCATGTTATTTTGCTAATTTTTTTAAAATTCCAAGATGACAGCAAATTTTCTCTCAAAGGGGCTGGAGAGATGGTTCAGAAGTTAAGAGTGCTTGCTGTTTTGCCAGAGAATTGGAGTTTGTTGCCCAGCACTGGCTTAGAGCGGCTCGTGACTTCATGTAACTCCAGCTCCCGGGAATCTAACACCCTGTTCTGCCCTTGAAGGGTAATGTGTGTGCATGTGCACATATGCATGCTTTTGTGTACACACACACAAATATAAATAAAGTAAGTCTTTCTTTAAAAAGAAGAAAAGGAAGGGAAGAGGGGAGGAAGAGGAGGAAGAGGAGGGGGAGAAGAAGAAAAGAAGAAGAGAAGAAGAAGAGAAGAAGAGGAGAAGAGGAGGAGAAGAAGAGAAGAGAAGGAGAGGAGAAGGAGAGGAGAAGGAGAGGAGAAGAAGAGGAGAAGAAGAGGAGAAGGAGAGGAGGAGAAGAGGAGAAGGAGAGGAGGAGAAGAGGAGAAGGAGAGGAGGAGAAGAGGAGGAGAAGAGGAGGAGAAGGAGAGGAGGAGAAGAGGA
>NC_022030.1:8905533-8921004 GCF_000317375.1 Microtus ochrogaster
TCCAGGAACCAGCGCTTGTAGACCAGGCTGGCCTCGAACTCACAGAGATCCGCCCGCCTCTGCCTCCCGAGTGCTGGGATTAAAGGCGTACGCCACCACCGCCTGGCTAGACACTGCTTTTGGAGACAGGGTCTTTCCTTATTCCGGCCTTGCCCAGTGTGCCACGCCAGCTGGTAAGGCCCAGGGATCTTCCTGTCTCCCTGTCCTCAGATCTGGGTTGGCAAGTGGACTCTAGCATGCATGGCTTGGGTTCTGGTGACAGATCTTGGCTCCTCATGTTTGGAAGGCAAGTGCTTTTCCAACTGAACTCTCTCTCCAGCCCTTCAGTTTGTATTTTCTAACAAGGACACTGATGAAAAATCAAAGTTCATCCACACACACCAGCACTGATTCAGTTCAACTATCCCATCACAGACCTCATCAGTATCCCTTATTGGCCCGGCAGCATCCTCCTCTCTTGGTACACAGAATGCTACATTTCCCCTGTGGTACAGAATCCAGTGCAGTCACTCACCACACTGTGGGACAGTTGCCCACTGTGTCCTCGTCTTTTCATTTCGGTTTTGCAGAGGGCAGCCTAGTCACTAGTTGCCACCTCACTTTTAACTCAGCCCATACTAGGCTGAGTGAATCTGTTACAACTCCTCCCCATCAGACAGTCTCTCCAATGCCTGATAGTTATCAGATTAGGAGAAATGATAGACAGTTCAGAATAGGCCTAGATATTAAAAGTAGGAATAAACAAAACACAGCTCTAGTCGGGAAGGAAATGTTATCTCGTGTAGAAGTTACCAGCTAAAAGGGAAAAGAAGTCTGTTTCTTTCAGTGTCACAGACCTAGCAAATAAATCACAAGAATACCCAAACAAATACCCTTGCTTTGCACTTAAAACGCTTGGGCTGCTGTTGTTATCAATTGATGAGAGTAAAGCAACTCCCAGATCATCCCAAACAATAAAGAGCATTTTACCTTAGATGAGGCAAAGCCATGTCTATAAACACAAATCACAAGTGTGCCAGGAGAAAAGGAGCCGTGGTAAATAACGGGCCCACGAAGCCTCACAGGCAAGGAGTGAGCTGTATCAGGAGCAACACACATCACACAAAACCCTCCAGGAAGGCAGGCGCTGGAAGCAACTCTTGGAAGGTGTAGAAGGAACTATTAGACTCCTAGCCAACAACTCCGTCCCTTTCATCCAAATTACTGTGCTTTTTGTTGTTGTTGTTGTTGTTTAAATTAGTAAGTTTATTATTATTGTGTGTATTGTTGTGGGTGTGCATGTCCCACAACACACACTTGGAGACCGAAGGACAACCTGTGGAGCTGGTTCCTTCCTTCCATCTCTATGTGGGTTCTAGAGATCAAAGCCAGGTCACCAGGTATGGCTGACAAATGCCTAGTCGTTTCTGAGATGCATTGTGTGGCCCATCTAGTCTCGAACTCTTCATCCTCCTGTCTCAGTCTCCTGATTACTGTTGCTGCAGGCTTGTGCCGCCATGTCTGATGCAAACAATGGTTCCTCTTTTGTTAGTCTTATTTATGTGTGTGAGTGTTTTGCCTGCACATCAAGCAGAGGTCAGGGGGGCATCAGATTCCCTGAAACTGCAGCTATGGATGGTTGTGAGCCACCATGTAGGTGCTTGGAACTGAACCCTGGTCCCCTGGAAAAGCAGCAAATACTCTTAACCACAGAGTCAGCTCTCCAGCCCCCGGATTCTTTTTAGTGTAAATCAATCAAGGCATGTAGGACACTCTCGCAAAAATCCAAGTGCAAATCTGCAGACACTGACTTCTCCCTGCAGATGGTAGGGAGAACATTTCCTTTCTGTGACATGTTTATTTAACACGTATTTGCTGAGTGTCTTCTCTATGCCATGAACTATCTTCTGCCTTGCATAGGGGACACATACACACAAGCTCCATGGAATGTACATGTAGAACAGACTTTATTAGGAAAATGTTTTTATAGGATATGATTTATTTATTTTTGACAATTCCATAGATGAAATGGATTGTGATCATAACCACATATTACACCCTTAAGCCCTCTCCCAATCTTTTTCTTTTTTAAAGGGTTTGAGCATAGCTTATTCAGTGGGTTTTGGGAGGAAAGGGAAGGGAGACAGAGAGAGAAACACACACAGAGAGAAGCAGAGATAGAGAAGGGAGAGAGGAGGGCCCTCTCCCACTCTTGCTGATTCCCTTTATCTCATCTAGTGCTCCCCCCACCCCGCCTCCGCCCTCATGTCAAACCCCTCCTCCTCCCTAACCCCAGGGAAAACTCACTTAAATGGAGAGATAGCAGGAGTGACCTCACCTTTCATCACCAGGCAGCTTAGGCAATGTGGAGATGGGCTGTGTGGCCCTGGGCCAGTGTGTGAGGGGAAGGAGGAGGGAGGAGGAGGAGGGGGGGGGAGGAGGAGGAGAAAAAGAAGAAGAAGAAGAAAGAAAAGAAAAGGGGGAGGAGGAGGAATGCACTGTTCCTTTTCATATGAGTGCTCATGAAAAAAATCAAAAGAATGTGCACTACCTCCTTCACACCCTACCTTGCACTGATTTCTGGATACCATAGCAGGGGAGGCCTGGCTACAATGTAAAATAACCGAACACACACAGAAGAGCTTTGCTGCCTCTTGGCAAGAGTCTATGAACCACACAGCCTCGTGGGTAACTTCATGGCTTTTTTTGTTGACCAAGGTTTCTGTCCTACCCGGTCCCTCTATGTGAGCCATGCTACCCACAGCCGTTTAGTCCCCAAGAAACACACAGAGGTCTACATTAATCATAAACTGGTTGGCCTAGTAGCTCAGGCTTCTTATTAACTCTTATATATAATATTATATATATTAGCCCATAATTCTTGTCTGTGTTAGTCACGTGGCTTGGTACCTTTTTCAGCGAGGCAGCCACATCCTGGCTTGTTCTGTGTCTGGCTTTTTCTCTCTTTTCATGACTTGGAAGAATTTCTTGTCAGGTGTTCCAGTGCCTTCTGGAAGCTCCTCTGCTGTGATTCTGTCTGGGGCATAAACCTAGCTGGCTGCAGCTGAGATGTTCATCAGTATTTCCATTGCTGTAAAATGTGGTCGCATCACAGGAGTGTGTAGAGCAGACACAAAATTGAGTTTGCCGGGGGACTGGAGAGATGGCTCAGCAGTTAAGAGAGTTGCCTGCTCTTCCAAAGGTCCTGAGTTCAATTCCCAGCAACCACATGGTGGCTCACAACCATCTGTAATGAGGTCTGGTGCCCTCTTATGGCCTACAGGCATACACACAAAACATTGTATACATAATAAATAAATAAATAAATAAATATTAAAAAAAATTGAGTTTGCCATGAAGGTATTGCATCTGATTCACACGAGTCCCACAGTGTTCTGGCCCTATATGGTCCAAGCACCATGGATGTAGTTAGAAGGTGACTGGATCTTAGCTGTTGGCTTTCACTGCTTGAAGTTCAGAGCGCTTCTCAGAGATTAGCAACAGTTCTTTATCACACCCAATGGAGCTGCTGCCCTTGAAGGTAGATGATTTTATCAATGAACTTTCCTGTTTTCAGGTTTGGGCCTTGTAGACGAGGTTCCAGACTGAGTCAACAGTTTTGGTAGAGCACTGGTCAAGACTACCTCTTAGGAGTCACAGGTGTTCAGCCAGATGGCTTATGGTCTTTTCTTTATGGGAAATGCTGCTTCCGTTTCTATGCAACCAGCTGAGACTTAAGTCACCCTCTGGAAATTTAAGTCTGAGAAGTCCTATTGCAGGATGGGGTTTGCTCAGTGCCATGACTTTTGGTGAGCTCATCTGTGTCCACTGGGGCCCGATGACATTGGACAGTAGTGGCCATTTAGCAGTGAAAGAAAGCTTTGTCATTGTCAAAGGTCTCGAGTGAATGAGTTGTGATAGATTCTTGATTAGCAGAATTTTTCCAGCCACCCAAAAGCTGGTCCTAGAGATCCAAGAATTCAGTGAGTTTGGCTGTGATGCGGGGTTGCTGCTGCCTGGATTGCTTCCAGCCTGTCCTGTTCTAGCAGTAGGTACTCAAAGAGCATCTGGCGGCCTAGCGCTGTAGAGTTTTGTCATGGATATATAAAGAGAACAGTCATGTGTCAAGTTGTACACACACACAAAGTGTGTACATCTGTGTGTAAAAGTCATAAAACTAGAAAGGAGGCTATGGGAGTGGAGGAGGAACTCTATGTCTGACATGAGAGCTGAAGAGAGGCTGTCTGGGGGGAGAGAAGACTAACAAGGGGCGGCAAGGGATGGGGAGGTCAATGAGGAAAAGAGACAGTAAAGGCAGAGGCTGGTGCCATGTGAATGGGAATGCAAAAGGAACGCATTGCTTTGCCTGCTGAATTAAATTTTCATTTGCAAAAATTGAGTTAGACTTCTCAATTAGTCTAGTGAGTTCTCAGCCTTCCTACTGCTGCAGCCCCCGACCACAGAATTATTTTTGCTGCTACTTCGTAACTGTAATTTCGCTACTGTTGTGAATCATAATGTAAAGTTTTTTGGAAATAAGAGGTTTGGCAAAAAGGTCATCACCCATAGGTTAAAAACCTCTGGTAGAGAGAAAGCTTGGAGGTTAAGAAGAGCCCTGGCTGACTTTCCAGAGGACCTGCGTTTGATTCCCAGCACCCACAAAATGACTCGCAACCTCTGTGACTCTAGTTCCAAGGAATTTGATGCCCTCTTCTAGCCTCTTCAGGCACACACAAGTGCACAGATATATATGCAGACAAAACACACATACACTATACATATACACACATATTATATTATACTATACTATACTATATTATATTTATTTATTTATTTATTTATTTATTTATTTATTTATTTATTTGCAATGCTGAGGCTATAGCTCAGGTCCTTGCTCAAGCTAGCGAGGCATATTACCACTTCCCAAGCCCTGATTTAATTACTTTGCAGTGAACTTTGGAAAATAGCAATGTTTGGTATCTCTGCGGGATCTTTAGTCACTGTTAGATGACGGTGCTAAGAACTGAATTGCTGTGTCTTCCTTTGTAGGTTCATCCAAGACTGGTTTTCAGAGAGGAAGCAGGTGGCTAGCGTGGATTTCTCGACTGTGTTACCACGTTCCATTTCTCTTTATATCTTCTCCTTCCTGAATCCGAAAGACCTGTGTGCAGCTGCTCAAGTCAGCTGGCCCTGGAAGTTTCTAACGGAACAGGTTTTCCCCTCTCTGCTCCTCTCACATCCTAGTAATGGGACACGAATGCAACCATAATCTGTAATGGGGTGGTCCAGATGGCTTTCTTCCCTGAACTGCAGTGGAGGGGGCCTGCATTGGTTATGTGCCCCTTAGGAGGAGGTATCGGAGGACTGGGGAGAGCTGGCTCGGTGGGTAAAGGTGCTTGCAGCAGATGTGAGGCCCCGAGTTGGATCCCTAGAACCCATGGGAGGCTGGGCATGGCAGCTCACATCTACAATCTCTGTGTTCCTCCAGCGAGACGGGGGATGGAGACAGTGGAGACCTGGTCACTCACGGGCAGCTAGCCTGGTACATGCAGGCGAACTCATGGGCAGCTAGCCTGGGGGACCACAAGAGAGGCCTTGTTTCAAACAAGGTGGAGGGTAAAGGCTAACTCCTAAAGCTGTCTTCTGACCTCCACTGGCACACACACACCTATACTTATTCACGTGAACACACACGTGCACACACACACATGCACACACAGTGCCTCACACATGCTAGGTCAGCACTCTACCGCTGAGCCAAATACCAGCACCAGTAACATGTTGCGATCATGGCTATATACACCATTCCAATCATTTATTTACTCTTATCATGCCTATGAATTATTCAATGTGATTATTATTTAAAAACATTTCATTTGTAGAAGTGCACTATTCTTTTTGAAAAAAAAAATGTTTTGAGCTTTGTTTCTTAAATGGTATTATTTTATTCATGATAAATTAATTCTGGAAAGCCGGTCCATAACCAGAGTTTCTACTGAATCCTTGGCTGACACCTGCTGAGGAACAGAACAGCAGCTAAACCTGACGTCTGTCCTTGCTTCCGCCTCTGCTCTAGGTGTCTCCCCATTGTCTTTTCCGAGAGTTGATTGTGAGTAGACACTCTCTGGCTGCATCTCGTGTATTTCTCCTGTAGACCGCACATGTCCGGGGATGACGCTGTCCAGATACTCACTTCAAACGCTAACTGCGGCTCAGTGAGGGCCTCAAGCACAAACCAGACAACGGCCCTTGTTTTATGAACTGTTGCCAGGCTCCTCAGACTCAGGCTCTCTGATTTAACCCATTATTTATATATCTTCACTCTTGGCTTCTCCGTAGTAACTCACCCAAGATATGCCCGTTAAAAAGAATATGCTTGGTCAGCATTTGGAAGTCCTTGAGTTTTTTTTTTTTTTTAATACTGTTTTGGATTTTAGGGAACAGAGAAGTGAGCCCAGGATCTCATATATGCTAAGCAAATGTTCTCCCTCTGAGTAAGCCCTGTCCACAAGCGTGCATTGCTTTTACCTTTGTATGTGTGTGGTGGGGGCACCGGGGTAGTGTCCCAGCACTTCTGTGGAGGGAGCACCTTAGGAGTTTGTTGGTCCTCACCTCTACCTTCTTTGAAACATGATCTTCCACTGTTTACTGCTGAGTCCTCCTGTGAGGTTCAGGGATTCTGTCTTCCTCCGCCTCCTCACTGTAGGAGCACAGACATTACAGACTGAGCCACCGTGTCTGGCTTTACGCGGTGTCCTAGTCAGGGCTGTTCTTGCTGCAATGAAACAAAATCAAGTTGGGGAGGAAAGGGTTTTTTTGGCTTTCACTGCTACATCATAGTCCATCACTGAAGGAAGTCAGGATAGGAATTCAAGAAGAGCTGGAACCTGAGGCAGGAGCTGATGCAGAGGCCATGGAGGGGTGCTGCTTACTGACTTGCTCAACCTGCTTTCTTATGAAACCCAAGACCCCCAGCCCAGGCATGGCACCATTCACTATGGACTGGGATCTCCCCCATCAATTACTCATTAAGAAATGCCCTGTAGCCAGACCTTCTGGAGACATTTACTCAATTGAGGTTCCCTCCTTTCAGATGACTCCAGCTTGTGTCAAGTTGACATAAATTGCCCAGCACACATGAATTCTGGGGACCAAAAGTCAGGTCTTCATGTTTGTGTGGAGGGAGCACTTTGTCCACTAAGCCCAAACATTGATATTTTTTTTTTTTTAGCCAAAGTGTTTAGTCTATCCGTATTCATATAGATTCTGACATAATTTGGTTGAGACCCACCATCTTTACAGTTTTGTTTATTTTTTAATGAATGTATTATTTTTGAGGCAACATTTCATGTATTCTAAACTGACTTAGGGCTTGTTCTGTAGTAGCATAAGACCCCGGATTTCTGATCACACACACCCCCCCCCCGAGTGCTACACGGCTTCTTGTTCCCCTTTCATTTGTTTTCATGTTTCGTTTCTATTCTACTTAAGCCCTCCTTTGGCCTGCATAAATATCTTTGTTGTTCACTTCGAAATATTAAGTAGTTCATAATTATCGGACATCATAGTATGCAGTCTGTATTGGCTGATTACTCTGAAGACAATGCCAGGACCTTAGCCCCTTTAAGCTGAGTATCACTCTGTTTCCATGCCCTTTTGTCATATTTTTATTACATGCATATACATATATAATAAACATATAGTTGTCCTTGCGTGCCTAAAGCAGACTGGATACAGTCCATTCCTCTTCCTCTAATAGCAAAGTCCATAGCTGCCTGAGAGCTTTATATACACCGGTGTATCCACATGTAATCAATCCTCTTGGATACTTTAAATTCTTCCACGTTATTATTTTTAAAATCATATTTAGTACCATGTATATATGCATGAATTGCATGTATTTATTTGTATGTGTATCTATGGCTATGCCTCCTGAGAGATGGGATTATAATCTTGCACCACCAAGCCTGGCTGCACACTTTCTTAAGTGAGTCTTGCATCATTTTGTCTTTCCATGTTTGAGTCTGGATTTTCTTCTGATCTACCTTTCAGTTTTCTGTTTCTTTAGCTGGATTCTAATGTGCTCTTGTCTGCTTATTGAATTTTAAAATTAAGTTATTATCTTTTCCAGGCCTAGAATGTTGATTTGCTTCTGTTGCCAATACTTCCCACTTGGCCCCTTAATATTCCTGGGCATATTAATCATAGGATTTATTTCAAAGTTTGTGTCTGATAATAGCAATGTTTGGCTCTTCTTCACAACTCTCTATAGCTACTAAAAACTGAAAGATAAACAAATAATTCATGTCTTTCTAAGTAATTGAATTATTTTTGATTGAGTGCAGATATTAGGTATAAAACACTGACGTCATCATCTGGGTATCTGGATGATGTCATCTTCCTCCAGAGAGAATTTACTTTTGCTTCTAGCGTGGGATCAGGCCAGGAACTGACCGTGCGTAAGAAATGAACTACTTCAAAGCTGGCCTCAGCCCTTGTCATAGTTTGCATAACTCGGTCTTCTTTTTCTAAAGATTTATTTATTTATTATATATACACTGTTCTGCCTGCATGTCTGCCTGCAAGGCCAGAAGAGGGCACCAGATCTCATAACGGATGGTTGTGAGCCACCATGTGGTTGCTGGGAATTGAACTCAAGACCTCTGGAAGAGCAGCCAGTGCTCTTAACTGCTGAGCCATCTCTCCAGCATAACTCGGTGTTACTCTTCCTGTAGTGGTTCTCAGTTGAGACCCCTGTGTGGTAACCAGGTCTCTGCTTCCATGAATTTCAGATTGTGTTCTTTCTTCTGCCCTCCTCCTTCCTTTCTTCCTCTTTTATCTCCCCTGCTTCTTTAAAGATCCTGTGTCTTTGAGACACACCCTTGGCTTGCTTCACAGCCTAAGCACATGTTACTTTGAAACTGGCAAATGTGGACTGGGGAAGTCCTCAGTCATAGGGTGCTTGTCATTCTTGAGGACCTGGGGTCAGTCCCCAAAACTGCATAAATCAGGTCTGGTGGTATACGCCTATAATCCCAGCACTCGAGAGACTGAGGCAGGAACGTCAGAAATTCAAGGTCATTCTCAGTTCTGTTGTATAGTGAATTAAAAACCAAACAACAACAACAAGAACTGGCAAATGCCTTGAAACTGGTCTGTTTCTTTTGTTTTGAGATCTTGAGGTTTTTACTGTAGAATGTACACACACACACGCACACACGCATGCACGCACATACACACATTGTCTGCCATCTCTTAAAGTCTTAACATTTTTCCAACGATGCCCTAGGACTCCTGGGCTCATAGCATCCCTCCCATTCCAGCCTCTCAAAGATCTGGAGCACAGGTGCATGAGTGCATGCCATTGTGCCCTGCTTGTGTTTATATTTTGTCTAGATAGTGATTTCAGTGAGTCACATAAAACTCACAGTTTTTAATAAGTCAAAAATCGCTGCAATTCGGCAATATAATATGAGTTTAATAAAAAAAAAATTCTTCTGCAGGAGGGCTGGTCTGAAGCAAAGTATTATACCTGAATTCTCATAATCTAGAGTTAAAGTGACAGAATGCTGTAAGTGTTACAAGATGGCATGTATGTGTGTGTGTGTGTACACTACATTATATATTTATATATAATGTAATGTATACTCACCAAAGAACATTCTTAATATGGAATAAAATATACTTTATGCTTTTTATAGATTAAAGTTTAGACATTGAGTCAACAATACTATAAATGGCAGTCTAACAAAAAATAAGGTGTGTGTGACTGAAGCTACCATCGTTAGAAAACTATCCCTTAGAAATCTGTCACTCACTCTGCTCTTGTTCTTCTCTGGAGGACTGCTTATGGATGCCCAAATGCACGAGGCTTGGGTGGTTTCTGCCCTATACTCCAACACAGAATGAATACGGAGCTTGGAAGCACCACTACATTGCTTGTGTGTCCAGCTTGGATTGGCTAACGCCCAGGGAAGCTGCTGCTGTTTATGGGACGCTGAATGAGCCCAAAACCGAGGATGAGGAGTTCAAGGAGAGGCAAAGAGAAAAATGCCTGAGGAAAATCATTTGGGAGAAAATTGCATTCCGTAAAAGTGAGTAGCATTATAAAAGTTTCTGTCTTACCCAGGACACTAGACAAAAGGGTTTACATCCAGACTCCCATCTAGACAGAGAGCATGTGGGGCTCTCATCACCATATGCTCAAGACCAGCTCCTTTTTCCATTACTATACTTCCAGTTAATTGGTAATAAAAACATAATTTCTGATAAAATAGCTAAGGTCAAGCATCCACTTCCACGGCAGTCTACTCCCAGCTTTGTAAGAGTATACACAAGGAGGGGATCTGGTATAAA
This sequence comes from Microtus ochrogaster, assembly GCF_000317375.1. Lineage (NCBI taxonomy): Eukaryota > Metazoa > Chordata > Mammalia > Rodentia > Cricetidae > Microtus > Microtus ochrogaster. Next base: position 8,915,869 of record NC_022030.1, read on the forward strand.
TGGCTCAGTGGCTGGCTAACATGCTTGTCATATTAGCCCGAAGATCTTAGTTAAAACTGGTAGTACTCACAAAAGGGGGGGGAACCTTAGGTAGGGTGTTTGTGCCTTGTATTCCCAGTTCTAGGGTGGAGGCAAGGTCAAAAGGATCCTGGGAGTTTCCTGGCCAGCGCACATAGCCAAGTTAACTTTTAACTGCCACTTGTGTGTTTGCACCCATACATCTGTGCACCTCTGACCTTTCCCAGACACAACCCCCCTGCCCTGTGCACATGTAAAAGGAGGAGGAAGTGCAAACACAGTCAGAAAATGAGAAGTAAATTTGGGACAGAAGAATTGGGCTGGTGAGAATGAGGAGCGAGCATGGGAGTGAGACCTAGAAGAGTAATTGCTTTGAAAGAAGCAAGAAGAAAACAGGATAAGGCCATGGGCTTGGGGAAGCCTCTGATGTGCACATGTTCTTAAAATACACTGTCGACAGGCTGGGGCTTGCCTTCCTCTTCTCCGTCACTCTTCCCTGAGAAGACAGACACAAAATTACCTCCAGCCAAGGACAGAAAGGGATGCAAACCAGTGGACTGGTTATCTGGTTCTCACAAGAAGAACTTCTTGTTCTATGAGCTTTACCGATTGACTCAAAGTGACAGATAGCAAATGAGAAATCTGATAGGAGTGGATGCAAGTGGCTATAATTACTGTTTGGAATATTGCCCTGGTGTAGCTTTCTTTTTGATGTCTTGGGGAAAGTGTGGCGTAAACGGGAAGCCTGCTGCTGTTCATTTTTCAGAGGAGTTATTCAAAGCTCGACCCCCTTGGCTGAGTGGAACGCGCTGTTCCAGGTCCATGAGCCTGCCCGGTGGCCCTTGGATGCAGAGAGAAGGAGCAGGATTCTATGAAGCTTTGGAGAGGCAGCTTGTTCTGGCATCTTTAGATGCTTTGCCCACACGGTGAGCAAACTTCTATCTACCGAGGGCTCGGGACTCTCCTGTGTCATGGAGAATTCATTATAGAATTATTTAGCCAACAGAGGGATCTTCAGAAATTGGATGCTTTGCATTCTATGAAATCCCAGAGAAGGAATTAATAACTTCATATTTAAGAATAGCAGCCTTTAAAAGCTTTCTGAAGAGGAAAATATGTAATGTTCAAAACTTATAGCTGGGCGGTGGTGGCGCACGCCTTTAATCCCAGCACTCGAGAGGCAGAGGCAGGTGGATCTCTGTGAGTTCGAGACCAGCCTGGTCTACAAGAGCTAGTCCAGGACAGGCTCCAAAACCACAGAGAAACCCTGTCTCGAAAAAACCAAAAACAAAAACAAAAACAAAAAAACAAAAAAAACTTATGTCTAATATACTTTTAACCCTATGGTAAAGACATATTGTAGATATCATATATTTTCTAAAGCTGATGAGCAAAAATGGCATTTCCCTACATTTTTTATGGAGTAACAGTAACTGCACAATGTCTTTGTTAGTCATTTTCCCACTGGCCTAATGAATGCTTGACATAATAAAACTTATAAAGATGAATGGTCTATTTTAGCTCATGGCTTCATGAACAGTTGCTCCCATTGCTTTGGGCCTATAGTAGCATGGAGCATCATGGTGGAAACACATGATAGGGAGGCTTACTCACTTTATAGTGCTCAGGAAGTGGAGAGGAAAAGGTGACATCACTAGGGTCCCATTAGTCCATTCAAAAACCACCCTCAATGACCCAACTTCTTCTACTAGGTCCACCTCCTAAATATCCACCCTACCCCTGAATAGCACCATGGACTGGTGACCAAGCCTTTAATACCTGAGGGAAACTGCAGATCCAAATTATAGCAGCATCCAAACAAATGTGGACAAACTCCCATTTATATTGGTAATCTAAACACAGTTTTCTTTTCCTACTGAAAATGGCAGCTGTTTTCAGCGATTCAAGTCATAATATATGAGCACAGTGCCAGAAGGCGGTTCTTTTTTTTTTAACTTTATTTTTATTTTATGTGCATTGGTGTTTCGCCTGCAAGTATGCGTGAGGGTGCCCGATCCCATAGAACTGAAGTTACAGACAGTTGTGAGTGCCATGTGGGTGCTGGGAATAGAACCCTGATCCTCTGGAAGAGCAGTCAGTGCTCTTAACTGCTGAGCCACCCATCCAGTCCCAACGATTCTGTTCTTATTCTACCTATCCCTCCAGTCCCAAGGATTCTGTTCTTATTCTACCTACTCTCCTATGTGACGTTTGTAACTTCCAAAACTTGAGTAGCTGCTTAGAAACGAAAAAAAAAAAAAGGATTATTTTGCTTTTCACTTTGGATTCCACACGAACATTTTGAATGAAGACACTGAAGTCTACAGGTGACATGACTCATCCAACTGTCATAAGTACTGGGACCCAAATCCTCACATTCCAACCCTCCTCAGCTTCACCACTGACGTCACATGCAGATCTGGGTTGGAACATTCGTGAGTGTGGCCTTCCGTCTCACCTGAGGGCACATAAAGAATCTTAAGAAGCATAGGGCATCTCTCATCCTCGGTAATTGTGGGGATGGGGCTGTGGAAATAATGGAAATGTTACTTAGGAACCCCTAAGGGCCAGAAGTGAATTATGAATTGCTTGGCTACCCCTTTTAAAATACAGTTTTGAGCCCTTAGGTGTATCATGGTATTTAAGAGCCCAATAAAAGCTGAGTGAGAGTCAAGAAGCTTTCTCTGCATTCCTCATGTGGAAGTGGAGAGACAAGGGGACAAATTTGGCCAGCCTGGGACCCCTGTTTGTCTCTATCCCTCAGACTGCTGGGAGAGCTTGAGAACTCAGGGGTGCTGGCCTTCTGCTGTCCACCAGTGTTCATAGGATACTGGCACTTATCAAAAGTCATACTAGCGGAGAATTAGGGTTTTTATCCCTCCCTCTCATCTCCTACAGAAGCAATCTCTCTGGAAGCCACTCCTCCCCTTTCTTAGTAAAGAAAAATCATCACGGGGTTGGAGGAACCGATGACAGCTCTTCCTGTGCCTTGCAACCGTGCGTCATCCTGATCTCATCGCGGATTCCCGCCTATGAGGTACTGCTGTCCTAGGAGGGACGCCCTTCCCTGGATGGCTTTTTTTCCATCTAGACTAACAAAATCTTTTGGCTGTCCTGTGTGTGAAAATGATTCATCTTCCGAGAGGAACATTGTCTAATCAAGTGAACATTTACAAGACCCATACAGTCTTAAAAACTGAAAGCAATAAATATAAAAGTAATCAAACTTATTTTGAGAAAGCATGAGAGGTCCAGATTGCTGTGTGAGCAGCTGGTGTCAAAACACTCCTATTGGATTGAGCTTGTTGCTCTTAAAAAAGGTAGCCAACCCAGGCTGGTCTCAAACTCGTGAGTCTCCTGCCTCCGTCTCCTTCAGCAAATCCTATGGGGCTATGCCCCATAATAATTTATTTATTTATTTATTTTTATTTGCATTGGTGATTGCCTACATGAATGTCTCTGTGAGAATGTCAGACCTTGGAGATAATAGACAGTTGTTAGCTTCCATGTGGGTGCTGGGAATTGAACCCAAGTCCTCTAGAAGAGCAGTCAGTGCTCTTAACCACTGTACATTGAAGAGCGGGAAGAGTGATACTATGAACAAAGGGGTCAAGACCATGATGGGGATAGCACAGAATCAGCTGACTTGAGCTAGTGGAAGACTGACAGCTGGGGAACCTGCATAGGACCGAACTAGGCCCCCTGAATGCAGGTGACAATGATGTGGCTTGGGCAACATGCGGAGCCACTGGCAGTGGGACCAGGATCTAACTAACCCAATGCATGAACTGACTTTGTGGAGCCCATTCTCTATGGAAAGATACCTTACTCAGCCTAGACACGGGGTGGGGGTGCAGGGCCTTGGTCCTGCCTCAAGGAGATGATGGGATAGACTTAACCGACTTCCCAGGGGAGGCTTTACCCTTCTTGAGGAGCTGATTGGGGGTGGGGTAGAGGGAAGATGGGGAGAGCTGGAGGAGAAGAGGGAGGGGGAACTAGGATTGATATGTAAAAATTAATTAATTAATTAATTACTAAAAAAATAGTTGGCGTAATGATTAAAAATATTTAAGACTTCCAGAATTCCCAAGAAGTTTAATAATATTATGTGACCAAAAGTTTTCAAAAGTCGGCTAGAAGTACTGCTTCATGATCTATTTAAAAATGGTGCCATTAAATCAAAATATGATTATTACAAAATGAAATTATAGCTAGGTATAGTAGTGTGTACCTGTAATCCAAGCATTTAGGAGGCTGAGGCAGGAGGATAGATGAAATTTGAGACCAACCTGGAGTATTAAGTAAGCTAGGACCATATAATGAGACTGTCTCAAAATATAAAAATAAAGTGAAATGAAGTTATGTATTTTCATTATATATAAATTTAGATTTTAAAATCTACTTAAGAAGTCCATTGCAAAATGGTATTAATTCAATTTTATTGTTTTTAATAAGTTGTACATAAATCTAGATGGCATGTATAAAATTAAAGAGGGTGGAAGAAAAGTAACCGAAATTGTCCGTACTATTTATCTGCATGATGGGGTTGCAAATGAACCTCCTATTTCCCTTACAATTAGAGAAGAAATAAAGAAGCTTAGTTTCTTCCTTCTTTACTTTCTGAAACAATTCTTCAGCAACGATAGCGTATTGCACATCACCTGGCTTCTTCAGCTAGCTCTAAAGCGCGCACACACCGACTCCTACAGCTCTGTCTTGCTTCCAGATGGTGGTGGAGAGCGTTAAGGTGGGCGTTGTGACCGTGCCCTATGAACACAGTGGTGTGACCTTGGAGGGCCTGCTTCATCTCCTAGACAGAGCTCTGAAAGGGCGGAAGGCACGGAGCCTGGGAATATTTAGCGGTGGAAACAGCCGAGAAATTGACTTACTCCAAGGTTGGTCTGGGGATTGGCGGAGAACAGTTCCACAGTTCGAGTGTTTGCAACGCTTACCCACAAATGTGACCGTCACAGCAGCGCTGTTAGCTTCTCATTCACTAGGAAAGGTTCATTGTGTCGTCATGAAAAATGTAAAGTAGCTTTTGATGATTTTTGATAATAATTTTAACTATTGTGATTAAAATCACATAATGGTTACAATCTTAATCCTCTTTAAGTG